>NW_006203786.1:60840-99867 GCF_000334495.1 Tupaia belangeri chinensis
CTAATATGCTGTCGGCATCAATGCATTGCACTGCCGGCATCAAAAGCTTTCTGGTTAATCTTTACAGAGGCGGTGACAACAGTGAGTCAATTATTATAGCCATAAATGAATTATCAGGGAGCATAAGTAATACCAATGACATGGATAAAGTTGATAAAATCAGCTACTGCTTAATAATTTATACCACGGTACATGCACTGTGCTCTGTGCTCTGAATATTTTATTACCCCAAATCCTCGCAATCATGCTCTGAGGAAGGCATTATTACTGCCATTTTACAGACGAGAAAACCAAGACCTAAGTAACTTGCCCAGAACCCCACAGCAGGTCAATGGCAGAGCTAGACCTAAACTCCAAAGCTTAAGGATCTTATTTGCTATGCTATACTGTCTTCATTGAAAGGTGGGAAGGACAAAGATAGCAATTGCGAGTGTGCCACAAGCAATAGGTTCTTAAATGGAGACTGCTTTAAAGGAATGTAAATATTTCCATGACAACTATTCAAATATTGCCTCCAAGAAGGAGAGCAGATATGAAACACGATCAGTTTACTATATCTTCCCATGCTATCGCAGTAAGGAAAAAGAAGCGAACTGAATTATTTCTCCATGACAGTACGTTTTATGAACTGTCTTGGAGAAACCCGAGTTCGCATTACGCTGGGAAGGGCCTGGGACAGGGTTCAACCTCGTGCAGCCCCCAAGGACTGCTATATCAGTCTTTGCTGCTTACAAGGTCAGCCACAGGAGACTTTTTCCTGTTCTGTTTTTCCACTTCTACTTGCATTTTGGCCATTGGTTTGGCCATGGCAAGGGCCATTTTGGCTTCGGCTTGCAATTTCTTTTGCCTTGTGAGGAAGTCCATGTCATCCAAGGATTCGGATTCCTCTTCAGTAGTGTCTCTATCAGAGTAGGAAGAACTCTGTTTGCTCTGTAAGGGAAAAAGAGCAGTGTGAGCTCTTGATGCCAGTCACAACCCTCTTAGAGATGAGCTAGGATATGCCCTGAATCTTCTCTCAGAGTGGCTAAGAGCTTCCGCCATCAACTCTACTTGTTGCTTGACTTGACCTGTACAAATCTCAGGTAACATTAAAAAAAAAGGCTATGTTAGGTCCAGCTCCCATAGTGTAGGGCTTAAGTGCTGTGCATAGGAGCCAGACACACATGGCTGTGTATGGTTTGAATCCTGGCCCCTGACATTTTGGAAAATATACTGAGTATGTGTGTGTGTGCCCAAAATTCTGATGGGATGAAGAAATGGAGAAAACAGATTGTGGCATGACCAAATCCCATTGGGGGTGCTTTCTCTGTTTCTCCCTTCGTCTTTCTGGTGAGCACAGTACCCTCTAACATTTTTTTTTTAAACTCTATTTTATAATATACTCTAGCATAAAGAGTGAGAGCAGTATAATTAACAACAGGAAAAATATATGTATGACAAACTTAAGACATTTCTTGATTCTTGGGCTTAAATACACTAACATATTTAACTCTAAGTCCTCAGAATAGAATCTCAGATATTTAATCACATTCTGACATTGCCCTGCTCTCAGAAACCAACATCTTTTCCTATTTGTTGGTCTTCAGTTAAAAAAAGAAAAAAAGATAGGACTAGCCCCATAGCACAGTGGTAGGTGCCATGCAGAGGAAGCTGGATCCTACGTGGCCAACCAGGGTTCAAATCCCAGCCCTAATAGCTTGGGAGAAAAAAAAAAAAATTCTGCATGCACATGTGCCCAGGGTCGTAGAGGATGAAATAACTGGAGGAAGGTGCTCTCTCTCTCGCATGTGTACATGTCCTCTGGCATAAAAAATGGAGAGAGATAGGAAAGGGAAGGAAAGAGTTTCATTAATAAGCACCTATGATTATTAAGCCAACTTCTATAACATGCAGGAAAGGAACGAGCTCATATTTCTAAGCCCAATGGGGAAAGGATTGATATTTAACATATTTGATACATTTTAGATCATATCTGAGTATTCCTATGGTTTAATATGAAAATAGACATTAACTTCAACAGAGTTTATGTCTCCTTATTATATCGTGACTGACTTTTCAGTCATTGTCACATAGGAACATGCAATCCCAAGAGACTTTTCTTTTTTAATTGCTGCAGTGTTCTTGATTCCCAACAGAAAATAAACCCCACACAATATAAAATACCACACCAAGCTTCAGTTAGTGGCTGTGTGGACTTACCATCGGAGACAGGGGGGTGTCCAAGCTGGTTTCAGTCTTACTGTCCTCAGCATCGCTGTCCTTGTCGCTGCCACTGTCGTTGACAAAGCAGATCTGCAGGTTCATCCCACTCTGCAGCCTGGGCAGAAACACACAGGCACTCATGCTGTTGGCTGTTTGTACTTGGCTGCGGCCAACCGTCCGACTCTGCTGAGAGTGGTTGTGTGTGTTCTTCACATGGAGATGTAAGGGGCCAACATTATTCTCCCTTATAAATAACTTTTACTAGAGGATTCTCCAATATTATATGAGCTTTTCCCACACCAATTTCATATCAAGTGAAAAATAATTTGAAGCCATGTATCACAGCACACAGTATGACACCAAACATGTAGTCAGCACCCAATAAAAATGAGTCGAATTACTGAGTTTACAGGTCTGTTGATCAAGAAGAATGAGGTTCTTGGCAAAATAAGGTTGCTTGGGTCATCTAGGGCCCTGGCCCAGGGGTGCAGTTTAAAGAAGCTCATTACAGTCAGTGTCTCAAGGCCTCAGTTCTCTAAAGACTGCCCCCCTGCCCCCCAGTCACAATATAGGGTTGTCTGGAGGGAACCTTTATTTAAGGCAGTTGTCAAAAGCCA
Source organism: Tupaia belangeri chinensis (assembly GCF_000334495.1). NCBI lineage: Eukaryota > Metazoa > Chordata > Mammalia > Scandentia > Tupaiidae > Tupaia > Tupaia belangeri. The sequence goes on from NW_006203786.1 coordinate 63,660, forward strand.
ACAAAGGGACCTCATTTATGTCATTAAGAAAGAGAGACACCACAGGCTCACCTCGAAGATGTAAGGACACACAACACCTAGGCAGAAAGGCACACGCTTAGGACACAACGGCATCTACGGACGGCCTCCTGCACACGGGAGCCTTGAAGACAGAGCCCTCTTGGGAGCTCATTACGTGTGTGGTGCACCCTCACGCTCCGGGAGCCATGTTGGAAATGAGTCATAAAGGGTAGCCGGCCGCCGCCCTGCTGTACACTCAGCCAGACTGCAGAGCCAGTGCTCTGTACCAACCTTTTGAAGTTGAGCACACGTCAATACTGTTTGGTAGTAACAAGGATTTTTTTTTTTGTTAAAGTCAATCTCTTTCATGAAAGTGAGAGAGATTAAACAGAGAAAGACAAGCACTCTCAACAGGGTCTCATGCTGCATCCCCTCTTCCCCAAGCCCCCAGCCCTCCCAGCCAGCCAGGAGCATAAGCACATGTGCCCGGCATATAGGGGATGACCAGAGAACGGAACTCACGATCGTCCACATGGACCCAGCATCGCTATAGCAACACATTACTGCTGTGCCTGAACTCAGACAGCCCAAAGGTTTTTTTTCTTTTTTTTTGAAAGAATTATTTCATTTAAGTTTATTTATTTATTTATAATTTGATCAGAGAGGGACAGAGTGAGACAGAAAACGTACTGATTTAACCTGGGCTGTTACAGGTAGGCACTGCCACCTATTGTTAAAGTCTATAATTACCCAAAGTGCCAGCTTTGTAAGGAAGCACGGCCTTCCCTGAGCATGCGCCATTCTATTCCCTGCCTGCCCTCACAGCACAGGTATGGGAGTGGGAGGGTAGGGGGGTGGGGAGGGAGGGCTGGGCCCGGGAGGCACGCCCTGGGCCCAGGGATACAAGGCCACAGGTCCTGCTGTGATCAGCTCCAGGTGCCTGAAGTCAGTTGGACTTAGGTTCTGAATCCTCACTTCCTTCTCCAGGCACGGTACATAATCTCTATGAACCTCAGTTTCCTCATCTGTACAATGGGACGGGTAATACTCAACCCAACATTTTGCAGTCAGGGTTCAGAGTGTTCAGAGCCTGGGGCAGAGCAGGTGCATGTTAACTGTCTTCCATTCTCTACTCCCTGGAAGCCCAAAGGAATACAGAATCTGAGAGGTGATGTGACTCTATAAAGAGACCTCTAAAGTCGCTCAACACCTCTGGCCTAGGCACAATCCATTCTCTGACAGATACTCAAAACTGTAACTACTGGGCAGCTTCTCCCAGTGAGCTATTTGCCACCTTTTAACTTTGTTTCTATTGGATTTTTTTTTCCCCTAGAGAAATCTAATAGGTTCAGGTTACCCTTCGATCCCCTATAAGCTTTAACGTTTTAATGTTTATGATTGGTCTAAAAATAAAACCCCAGTTTTTAATAATAAAACTCAAGAGCTATGCATTGGAAGGTGGTAAAAAAGAAAATCACTTGCAAATGAAAAACAGACACATTTTAAAGGCTAACACTAATTAGAATCTAAGATTACATAGCATTTTCCACTTCCTGAATTAAATCCTGAGAAGTATATGGGTACTGGATACATGGGTTATGAAAGTAAACAACAATCCACAATACCATTACAAAATAAAGTTCACAATGTCCAGAGATACACGTTTTCATTCTGAAGAAAGTCTGGTCAGAAATTCTGTTGTCCTGTCCCCAAACTGACCTTCCTTCAAAGGATCAACCCAGACCTAATTGACTGTCCCAAACAGCATTGCTAACTCAGGAAAGGCAAAGGGAAAAAAGGGAATTTAGTAGTTGGGGTGACATGAAGAAACGCCTCAGGTAGAAATTCAGAAAATCGCCTTAGTACCACATTATCACCACGGGCAAGCGAACAGAGCTGCTTATAGGGTGAGACTTATAATTCCTTATAGCGGTAATCACCAAGAATGTTCCTCTCCGGAAAAGGAAATGATATGACATAACAGCTAATGGTTCAGAGGGGATTTTAGCAAAGACATCTTAAAACAGGCTCAGGTTTCAAGAAGGATTTGTCTGCCTTTAGCCTTTAAGCGGGTTTTAAGATGAAGACGGCTTTGGGTAAAATTCAGCCACAGCTCCCACACGGTGGCCTGACTGTGGGGTGACTGAGACCACCTGGTGCTGCCGAAGTCCTCCACACCACAGGGTCAAAGGACAGAGAACCCTCTGGAACCCTTCTTACTCAGGGGGATAAAGGGTGTTCCTGAGGCTCAGTCTGAAAACCAGAGTTCCCTCTGAGCCTCTGTCCCTCACGCTGCAGGAGGGCCAGTTCACCTGGATCACGTGAGCACAGTGAAAATCTGACCCTCATCTTGTTAATTAGAGATAGAATGTCAAGGTATCCAATTCAAGGTTACTTGATGTTTCAAATGGCATTTAGCAGAGCATTGGCTGCAGAAGGCTGCTGGCAGTCTGCTTTGTCCATTGATTTTATTTCTGTAAGGTCTGTTCTGATTATCCTAGAAACCTCTTCCTTTATGCACCACGCAGCAATTAAAACCAACCCTGCAGCCCAGAACTACCGAGAGGGAGCACCATGGATCTAGAAAGAGGGTGTTCCTGACAGAATGCTCAGACACATGATGAGGTAACGACAAAGTACATTTTCTGGACATCTCCATGTGAGCAGGAGTGGCTTGCTCCCATTGGCCAGAAGTGGGCAGGAGTGGGCGGGCATCTGGTTGAGAGGCTGTCCAGCAATGATGTCTGCTTGGCATTTACAGGGAGGAAGATCGTTACGGAGCAAATGCTGGGACTGACTTTCAATGAATGTTGTCAGGGATATTATTAAAATAAGCACAGAACTGAAAGGAGGGCAGAAATGAAAAGTTCTTAACTAGTAAGAGGACATTTTGAAAACTCAGGCATGTGGTAATATGATTTGGTGTAAATTTACGTGCATCTTTCAAAATATGGAGACAAGACCAATATCTTTTTTGTTTTAAAGAATTATTTTACTTAACTTTATTTATTTATTTAATTTTGACCAGTGAGAGAGAAAGAGGGAAAGTGAGAAAGCAAGCCACCAGATCCGGGACTCGAACCACAGTTAGCCATATGGGAGTCCAGAACTCTTAACCACCATGCCACCTGCCAGCCTCGACAAGGACAATTTCTACCCTAAGACAGACAATGCTATGGTTCTCAACTTTGCTGATGACTGTTGGTGGGGCCGTAACCATTGTGAATTGTCCTTAGCCTTACATATGATGAACTAGGGCTGGGCTAATGTAAGGCAAGCTCTGAAGCTCAGAACTACTGGATCATTCGGAAAGTAACGATGCATTTTTGCATAGAAAAACAGAGAAATACATCATGACTCTCCTGATAACCTAAGATTTGCTGCTTTCTGATTTTATACATGGAATCTCCTAGTACCAGCTTAAGCCACCAGCATCTATGTAAAGATGTTTGAGATTCTTTGATAAGATTTTATGCCCCTGCCCAGTGCCCTTTAGTTCGTGTCACTCGAACTGTTGGACTGAATTTTAGTTTGAAAGTATATTCACTCCCATTCTTTCCCTGGGCTGTGGAGTCACCTGTGGATTACAGGCAAGACAGATGTTACAGTTTGGATAATGGTTTATCTTCCAAAGGTTCATGTTTTGGAATCTGGTGATTGGATATTCCCCAAAAGTTCACATGGTGGACCTCGTTGTATTGTAAAGGTATTAAGTGAAAACTTAGTATCTTCATGTTGTGATAGTCATTAGGGTGCCCCCCCCACACACACACACTAATTTCTGCTGTGTACATGTAAGATGGAATAAGGCAGGCAACATGACATGGATTCAGACCAGAACAAGCAGAAGAAACTACAGGCAACTGCTCTCTCTGTTTAAGATCCTGCCCTCTAGGGACCAGCAGTTAGCGTAATGGCTATGTCGCTGAACTCCTATGTAGCTGACCGCGGTTTGAGTCCTGGAGCCAGTGGCTTAAACTCACACCAGGCGTGTGTGTGTGCATGCCCAAGATCCCAAGAGGAGAATGGAGGAGAAGGGATTGCGGCGTGGCCATTCCCCTGGGGGGTGATTTCTTGCTTTCTGTCTGTTTCTCTCTGTCTTTCTAGCTAGTGCACGCGCCCTACAGCAAAAACCTCTCCAAGAAAAAAAAAAAAAGATCTTGCCTTCTGCCGTGTTGCAGTTGTACCAAAAGTTGACCCCTGGACCTCAGGCCTCCAAGCCATGAGCTGAAGAAACCTCTACTTCTTTATAAATTACCCAGGTATTTCTTTAGGAAATGCAGTAACAAGATAAGACAATAATGATACTCAGAGACGTCAAATCTGCCCCAGACCTGTGCAGCCTGACTGGAAAACAGCCTCAATTCTTTCGCCTCCTTGTATGTGCCCTTAGAAATGTGACTCCTAGCTTCTCCCACCAAGAAGTAGAGTTGATTTCCCTCCCCATGGGCTGTCCTAGAGCCTGTCTTGGTGAACAGAAGGGAAAGGAAATGATGGTGTTTCAGCTCCCTCAGTCCCTCAGGGAAGCCTGCCACTGCCCTCTGAACAAGTCCTGGCTAGACTGCTGGCGGCAGCACAGAGCTGACTCAGCACTTGTTCCCAATGAAGCCCCAGACACAGGACGAGGCCAGCCAACAGCAGCGACGGCAACTAGCTGACCTGGAGCTGACCACGGACACGTGGTTATGCTTGTCCCAGCCCAGCGAGGATTAACGGAAGTGCCCAGCTGACCTACAGAATCCCGAGCAGAATATTTAATAAATGCTTATTGTTGTATGCTACTGTTGCAGGTTTAAAAAAAATAATGATTATGCATCATCATTGTGGCAATAGGTAATTGGCACAAGGTCACAAAGCAAGACCACCCACTGGACTTCTGACTTTTGAATCCAGTGGCCTTTTCTGCGTATTACACTTACCCTTAGCTTTGGACTTATTAGATCCCATCTGTGTCTGGCATATAATTTTAAAGGGCATTCTGTACTTGCTTATGATTTCAAAGCAATTGTGTGGCTTTCCTCAGGAAGCAGGGTGAGAGGAAATTTCCCGAATGCCTATGGGTTCCAAGCATGCATTCCTCCTTATCTGTCTACACACAGCAGGGCTTGAGAGCCACTGGCCCTGCCGTGCCGTCTGTTTCTCAATATCCTCAACTAGTTTGTGGCCAGGCCATTAAAATATAATATTTCCATTTATTTTAAGGATCTTCACTGCATTATTCAAAGGTTTTATACATAATAAATGATCATCCATATTTTTATACTGTATCCTTTTCTTTCTCATGAGAATTTCAAAGAGGCTTGAGCATTAAATATGGAATGTAACTACTCAAGGGTTGCAATACACACATTTCATTTTTCTGAGAATTTGTTGTAAAGAGGGAACGTTTGAGGTTTGGGTAAGCTTTCGATGTGCTGTGTGTGTGATGGTGTCTCTGTGGAATGTGTCGAGGTAGGTAAAATGAGGTACGGCAAGTCCTTGATAAATTGCAAACTACGTTCCCATTCTGCAAACCCTGCCCCTCTCTCCTCTTTTCTCTACCGACTGTTCCACATTGAGATTCATCATGAGAGTTACAGAAATGCCTATTACTAATTTAAAAAATAAAGACAAAATTTCTGTTTTTCAGCATTTGTGATTATCAAAATACAATGCTGTATCTTAGTTTAGTGGGACTGTGTTAACTTTCTTTTGCTAAGAAGTACATAATTCATGGGATGATAATTGACTGAACTTCTAAACAATAGCATCTAAGTAATGGCTTCAAATATTGCATCCATTCACTCATTTGATGATCAGGCAATAATGTAAGTCCCATGGCCCTCACTGGCTACTGCAGACAGCTGCTGCCCTCTTTGGCCAGGGCACACCTTTTCTAGTTTGCTACAGTCCCCACCCCTCTCTGTGGCTTTTTTTAATCTGCCTTGCTTTCCTCATTTATGCTTCCTTTTGGTTCCTGAGGCATTTCATAGTTCATGACTGTTACAGTAAGTGGATCCGTAGTAGCTGAATTAGGGGTGACAATTAAATCACAATGCATACAAATGGAGAATACACAGGGCATTGGAAAGAACTCCAAAACTTTTAGTAGACACTTCTTATCTTACATACTCTGGACTGTTACTAAAGCAAGGTGTTAATCAAGACTAGTGAATGAGCAGGGAACTGCAGAGAAAGAGGGTCTTGGTTAATTTGGGGAAATGAAGGTAGGAAAAAGAAAAGGAAGAAAACGAGTCCTCCACCAGTTAGTGCCCAGGGAAGTTAAGGGTAGTTTCTAGTTATGGACCAAAGAGAGAGTTTGGGGGAGGGGAGACATCAGGCCTCTCTCTCTCTCTCCTTTCTTTTACTGGAGGGCATGTGAGCTTCCCAGAAAGAGAGAGAGAGAGAAAGCACCCCGCCTCCCATGGGGCATGGTTATACCATAATCCCTTTTCTATTTCTGTATCCCGTTGGAATTTTGAGCATGCACACACACATGCTAGGTGTATCCATTAAGCTGCTGGGGCCTAGATTCAAACTGGTTGGCCATGTGGGATCTGACTCCCTTAACCACTAGGCCATAGGGCCAGCTCAAACATCATGTCTCTTTATGTCTTGATGACCCCACATTTTATAGGACTCAGGTATTTGGCCTTTTTGACAAAATCTGAGGAAGTCAACTCTAAAAGTAGCTGGAGTGCAAGTGGTTCTCTTCAGGCCATTTCTTTCTCTTTTTCTGCTTCCTCTTCTTTTTAAAAAACTTTTTATTACTATTGTTTTTAACTTGCATTTAATCACTGTACACCTTTACAGTGTACAACATGGCTTTTCCCAGCAAGAATATAGTGCATATTAATCAAGTCAAAGACATTACCATGTATATTATCATTAGCAGATAATTTTTTTATGTCTATTAAGTGTGTTGTTTTTCCCCTGATTCCCTCCCTCTCACCCTCTATAGCCCCTCAACCCCCATCTCTGGTATCTAAAGTTGCCCTCCTTGCAATTATACCTTCCAATCTTTCAGTTAGTGCTATAAAGCGCAGACATTCAGTATATATTGAATGGGGACATACAATGCCTCTCTTTCGTAGTCTGGCTTGCTTTGCTTAGCATTAAATCTCCTATATTGTCCATTTTCTATCAAATGTCAGGGTCTCATTGCTTTTTATGGCTGAGTAATATTCCACAGAGTACATGTCCCACATTTTTTCAATCCGCTCCTCTGTTTTTGGACATGTAGTTTGATGCCATGTCCTAGCAATTGTGAATAATGTTGCAAAACACATGAATGTGCAAGTGTTTTTCCAGCTGAGGATTTTCCTATCCTCTGGATAGATACCGAAGAGTGGAAGTACTGGGTTGTATGGCAGTTCTATTTGTAGGTTTCTGAGGAACCTCCATTTCATTCTCCACAGTGGTTGTACTAATTTGCATTCCCAGCAACAGCGCAAGAGGGTTCCCTTTTCATCACAGCCTCACTAGCACTGATCATTCTCTGTTTCTTCTTCTAAGACTAGTTCTGGAAAGTTTCATGTGTGCACATTCAAACAATGGCTGGTACGCACCAAACACCACATGGCCACAGAATCGTCTCACTGGTTTAAGAAACTAACAGAAAAGGGGAACTGCCACTCACCAGCTCTTCATGGAGAAGCATTAGCCTTTGCATCCTAATCTAATTCTCTAGAGAGCTATAAATACTTGCATTCTTCAGACAGCTGTTGGTTCTAATTCCACATCAGTGTCCATTTCCTTCACTAATGACCACTTTTATGTAATTAAATTTGAAATTAGAGGATCTTAATCTTGGGAAAATGCATTTTCAACAGAAATATTTTCCAGCATGAATGGAACACCAGAATGAGGCCTCTTCTGGTACTAGGAATAAAACGGCCGTCTCTCCTGAGTGCCAAATGGGTTCTACTTTCATCTTAATTATGCCAAATGGTTTCCAAGCAATTTATAATCTGAAATTAAAAGTTACCATTTTTGAGCATCTATCGTGTGCCAGGCTCTTTATATACCTTACCTCTAATTCTCAGATACACATAAAGCAGGTGTGATGAGTCCTGTTTTCCATATGAGAATACAGAGACTCATAGAGGTTAAATTACACAGGGTCACACAGCTGGAACTTTATTCTAGGGGCATCTGTTTTGTAAGATCAGGACACATTAATAAGAATGGAATAAATTTATAAGTGGAAGAAAAAATTAGGAAAAAAATGAAAAACAAGACAAAATAAAAATTCCAAGGCTGGAAACAAATGCTTAACAGCAAAAGCTTAAGTATATAAAGGTGATGGGAACCAGCAGATGGTGTGGAGGTTAAGGCGCTGGACACTCCCACATGGCTGACCATAGTTTGAGTCCCGGACCTAGTGGCTTGCTTTCACTCTCTCTCTCTCTCTGGTCAAATTAAAAGATAAATGAATAAATAAATAAAAATTAAATAAAAATAATTCTTTTTTTTTTTTTTTGAGAGGTTTTCACTTGGTTCTCTTCAGGCCATTTCTTTCTCTTTTTCTGCTTCCTCTTCTTTTTAAAAAACTTTTTATTACTATTGTTTTTAACTTGCATTTAATCACTGTACACCTTTACAGTGTACAACATGGCTTTTCCCAGCAAGAATATAGTGCATATTAATCAAGTCAAAGACATTACCATGTATATTATCATTAGCAGATAATTTTTTTATGTCTATTAAGTGTGTTGTTTTTCCCCTGATTCCCTCCCTCTCACCCTCTATAGCCCCTCAACCCCCATCTCTGGTATCTAAAGTTGCCCTCCTTGCAATTATACCTTCCAATCTTTCAGTTAGTGCTATAAAGCGCAGACATTCAGTATATATTGAATGGGGACATACAATGCCTCTCTTTCGTAGTCTGGCTTGCTTTGCTTAGCATTAAATCTCCTATATTGTCCATTTTCTATCAAATGTCAGGGTCTCATTGCTTTTTATGGCTGAGTAATATTCCACAGAGTACGTGTCCCACATTTTTTCAATCCGCTCCTCTGTTTTTGGACATGTAGTTTGATGCCATGTCCTAGCAATTGTGAATAATGTTGCAAAACACATGAATGTGCAAGTGTTTTTCCAGCTGAGGATTTTCCTATCCTCTGGATAGATACCGAAGAGTGGAAGTACTGGGTTGTATGGCAGTTCTATTTGTAGGTTTCTGAGGAACCTCCATTTCATTCTCCACAGTGGTTGTACTAATTTGCATTCCCAGCAACAGCGCAAGAGGGTTCCCTTTTCATCACAGCCTCACTAGCACTGATCATTCTCTGTTTCTTCTTCTAAGACTAGTTCTGGAAAGTTTCATGTGTGCACATTCAAACAATGGCTGGTACGCACCAAACACCACATGGCCACAGAATCGTCTCACTGGTTTAAGAAACTAACAGAAAAGGGGAACTGCCACTCACCAGCTCTTCATGGAGAAGCATTAGCCTTTGCATCCTAATCTAATTCTCTAGAGAGCTATAAATACTTGCATTCTTCAGACAGCTGTTGGTTCTAATTCCACATCAGTGTCCATTTCCTTCACTAATGACCACTTTTATGTAATTAAATTTGAAATTAGAGGATCTTAATCTTGGGAAAATGCATTTTCAACAGAAATATTTTCCAGCATGAATGGAACACCAGAATGAGGCCTCTTCTGGTACTAGGAATAAAACGGCCGTCTCTCCTGAGTGCCAAATGGGTTCTACTTTCATCTTAATTATGCCAAATGGTTTCCAAGCAATTTATAATCTGAAATTAAAAGTTACCATTTTTGAGCATCTATCGTGTGCCAGGCTCTTTATATACCTTACCTCTAATTCTCAGATACACATAAAGCAGGTGTGATGAGTCCTGTTTTCCATATGAGAATACAGAGACTCATAGAGGTTAAATTACACAGGGTCACACAGCTGGAACTTTATTCTAGGGGCATCTGTTTTGTAAGATCAGGACACATTAATAAGAATGGAATAAATTTATAAGTGGAAGAAAAAATTAGGAAAAAAATGAAAAACAAGACAAAATAAAAATTCCAAGGCTGGAAACAAATGCTTAACAGCAAAAGCTTAAGTATATAAAGGTGATGGGAACCAGCAGATGGTGTGGAGGTTAAGGCGCTGGACACTCCCACATGGCTGACCATAGTTTGAGTCCCGGACCTAGTGGCTTGCTTTCACTCTCTCTCTCTCTCTGGTCAAATTAAAAGATAAATGAATAAATAAATAAAAATTAAATAAAAATAATTCTTTTTTTTTTTTTGAGAGGTTTTCACTACAGAGCGTGTGCGCTCGCCAGAAAGACAGGGAGAGATAGAGAGACAGAAAGCGAGAAATCACTCCCCAGGGGGGATGGCCACGCCACAATCCCTTCTCCTTCATTCTCCTCTCGGGATCTTGGGCACGCACGCACACGCGCCCAGCGTGAGTTTAAGCCACCGAGTCCTGGACTTGAACTGCGGTTGTCTACATGGGAGACCAGCGACATAGCCATTACGCTAACTGTTGGTCCCAAAATAATTCTTAAAAAGGTATATAATGGTGAACTATATGAGGAGTCATGATGACACAGCTAGTAAAAGTACAAATGACAGAAGAGCAGTTATGAATATGGACAAATGTCTCTGCTGAAATATGAATTGAAAACGTAGGCTATAAAGCAGTAGCTATGGTATGGTTTCAACTTTATGAACAAAAATACAAAAGTATATGCATAGAAAAGATGGCAGGAAATACACTTAAATGATTTTTGATGAAGAGATCCAGTTGACTTTGATTTTTTCTTTTGAGTACCTCCGAGATGCCCTGTGTGGGCAGTTAGCAGGAATTTAAAAAGGAAAAGGAGAGAAAGAGAGAGATGATTAGTCCTTGTGTGTTGGAGGCAAGGTGGGTAGGATTCACTGTTTGACAGCTGGGAGAGAGGACAGGGTGTCTGACTCAGTTCTGTCTATGCAGGGACCATGACTCACATATGAGTCAGGCTGGGCTTTTGTTTCTGGCAGAAGTGCTGGGGATGGTGGGAGATCCTCAGGCAACAGGATACATATTTTCTTCTAAGCAAACAATTCTGTGGATGGACTTTTTTGGATTCAACTCTGCACATCATGTTCAAACCAGTCTCAATCTCATTCTCCTCCTCCGATCTCTGGTAAATTACAAATTCTAAAGTAACTGTTACAGGCCCAGCTCCATGATGCAGTGGTAATGTGCTGCTTAAGAGAAACATGATCCTTCCTAGCAGCCTTGGTTAGATTCTCCAGCCGGGGAAGCCTGAAACACACCAGGTACATGTATGAATGCCCAGGATCCAAGGGGCTGGAAGACTGGGAGACGGGGATTGCAGTGTGACCAGAACTTGTGGAGGGGCTCATCTCTCTCTCTCTCTCCCTGTCTCTCTCATGTGCATTTATACCCACTCTATTGCAATCGATACAAATTTAACCACGTTTTAAAGCCAGCCTGTCTATTCCATTCAGCCCAGACAGTATAAAGTTCTATCTGCCCCACCTGCTGAAGTCTCAGCTGCAAGGGCAATGCAAGTTAGAGAAGAAATGTTTGTCCTCATCCAGACTTCTGACAGTGTTCCTGAGGCAGGGACAAAACACAGCACTGGAGGGCTGCTGTCCGTCTGTGTTTCTGAGGGGTATGGTTGGATTAGGTGAACATCTTAATTGCAAATCCTTTTACTATTTTGAACACTGACACACTGCTTTTACTACTTCTTCTGTTCATGTTTAAAAACATTTGGGGGCTGCCATTTAGGCTTGGTTCCATATTAAGCTTTGTCTTAAAAACATTCTTTCTCATGATTTAATTCATGCCCATTTGAATCCTAAGTACAGTAGTCCTTATAAAGACTGTGATGGATCTACTGAATTGCATCGAGTCTACACGTGGCTGTTCACACTTTGCACTCGTCGAAATCAGGATCACCTTGTAGTCACTGTCCCCCCGGAAGATGGTGGCCTGACCGCAGGACTGAACCTGTAACCTTATCAGTCTACACGCATGTAAGGATCTCAAAGCAGGAGGAAGCGCTGGCTGTTGTCTTCAGGTCAAACGACAAGTTCCAGCATCAAAACTTGCAGAGTGGAGGGCACTGGTTTGGAAGGTGGCACACTGTATCTCCTTATGGCACCAAGGGCGCCATTGTGTAGTAAAACAGAGACACGGATAACTCCCAAAGAAAGTGGTTAAGTGTAGAGTTAGACTCTGAATGTGAAAAAGTTTTTTTTTTTCTTTTAAGTTTGTTATAGGGTGTATGAGTTCATCAGAGACAGAACAAGAAAGATAGAGAAAGTGAGAAATTGTCCCGTTGGGGGATGGGCATGCTGCAATCCTTCGCCCTCCATTCTCCTCTGGAGATTTTGGGCATGCATACTCATGCGTCCTGCATACTTTTCAAGCTGCCGGGTTAGGGACTTGAACTGCACACTTGGCCATGGAAGATCCAGTTGCCTTAACCACTACACCACCATCTGGCCTGACTGTGAAAAAGTTTTACGACTACCTTAACCAACACAGCCCGCCTTTTTTTTCTTCTTTTTGTTTCTTTGCTTGTTTTTGTATGCACAGGAGACAGGTATAATATATGTCTGAACAAGCCTAAATGGACTCCTTCTGTAACTCAAACAATCCAGTGTTAGAGAGGCAGGTGTCAGCATTAATTGGCAGTAGTTTTGCTTTTAAAGTGGTACCTAAAATAACTATTTGATTTATAATCGGTGGTGTCTAAGAGTAAATAAAAATGATTTTTAAAAAAGTAACAGCAAATACAACACTGGCTCTGGTCCAGGAACTCTTTTTACAATTTAATTAATTAACAAATGGAAGATTTATGATATAGGGCCCATGCACTTGCCAGAGAGACACAGAGAGAGAGAAAGCAAGAAATCACTCCCTAGGGGGAATGGCCATGCCTCAGTCCCTTCTCCATTCTCCTCCTGTGATTTTGGCATGCATGTACACACACCCGGCACGATTTTCAAGCTGCCAGGTCCAGGACTCAAACCACCCTAGACCAGAAACTCTTTGGAGAGCTTCACTTGTTTTCCTCACAGTAACCCCATGATGGAGGCACAACTGTCGGTGTATTTTACAGATAAGGAAACTAAGCTACAGTGAAGTCCTTAGCAAGGGCTCATCAGCGGCAGAGTCAAGATTCCAAGCCAGGCCTTTGCCAGTTAAGACCCCGCGTCTACGCACCACACCACACTGCCTTCCTAATAGACTGAGCTCACAAAGATCGCCAGAATGTGCTGCTGAGTGAAAAAGCTTGGCGATGGACAGAGCACATGGCTAGACCGTTTCCTAGCAGACAGCAGGAGGACAAGCACAAATCCGGACAGTGATGATCTCTGGGGAGAGAAACCGGAATACTGGAAAGACAGGGGACTGAGATGGGAGGACATGAACTTTTCATGGTGTTCTCAATGATGCTGTTGGATTTCTCAAAAAAAAAAAAAAATGTGGGGACCAGCAGTTAGCATAATCGCTATGTCGCTGGACTCCCATGTAGTCGACCGCAGTTCGAGTCCCAGACCCAGTGGCTTAAACTCACGTTGGGTGCGTGTGCGTGTGTGCGTGCCCAAGATCCTGAGAAGAGAATGGAGGAGAAGGGATTGTGGCGTGGCCATCCCCCCTGGAGGGTGATTTTTCGCTTTCTGTCTCTCTGTCTCTCTGTCTTCCTGGCGAGCGCACGTGCCCTATAGCAAAAACCTCTCCAAAAAAAGAAAAAAAAATGTGTAATAACACCTAAAATAGAAGTTATTTACAAATTACGCCCACTGGATCTTTTTACAGTAATCTGCTGTGCACTGTAATAGATGAAGGTTTCTGTCCTCACCGGAAGTAAATGGTCACGGGGGTCTGGATGATGGCACAGCAGTGAAACACGACATTCGGCAAGGCTGACCCACATGGGAAGGTCCCAGGTCTGTACCAAAGGCCTCCCTGAGAACGCCTGGCATGCCTGTGGTCCAAGACCGGAAGCAAGCTGGGGCTGGATCATGGGGGTCCAGATTCTATTGGGGGCTGGTGGTGTGCTGTTTCTCTCTCACTCAAAGGAGAAACAAACAAACTTGAAAAAAAAAAAGAAAAACAAACTTAAAAAAAGGAAATATATTACACATGTGATAACTAAAATGATAACGATCTGAGGGGTACAGAAAGTGTTCTAACAAGATTTGCGAGCAAAAGTATGGTGTTAAATCTCCAGGTGACATGGCTCACCCGCTAGCGATAAGAGCATATTCTAGAAGCTGTGAGTGCTTTTGTGTCCTTGCAAAGAAGCCCGTTTTTCATACAAGCTGTGTATGTCTAGACACGTGTGGAATCACTGTCCAAAGATAGTGCAAATTACAGTAATAAAGTCGTGATAAGTTGTCAAAGACAATGCGCCAATGAAAAATACTTCCTAGAAGCTCTTTTAATTAAACATTCAGCTGTCCAGTGGAACCATTTTAAAATATAAAATGCAGCCCTGTGGCCTTTTTCTACCTGCCTCCCACTCTTCTGCAATAGTTTAGGCAATTGAATTCTCATTGGTGATTAAAAAAAAAAAATCATAAGACAGAATACAGCTGGTTATGCCTCTAGCGAGATGTCAAACTCAGCTTGCACAAAATTAATTGCACCTAATTAAAGTAGGGTCATTGGCATTATTGTAAAGCGAGGCTATTTATTAGACAAAGAAAATTTCACAAACACCAATTTGCTTTTCTTTCGGGTTGGTAAAAGAGAAGAATTGCTTACATAATTACATTTGTTTTCCTATTTTAATCTTATTACTCTTCAAAAGATCCACTTAAAATCTAGCTTCACTTTTGAAATTGTGTAATATATTAGAAAACTAGAGGTATTCTAAAAGGAAGGCATAAAAATTATTGGGACCACAGATGGTGTAATGGTCACATTGCTGGATTCCCACATGGCTCACTGCGGTTTAAGTCCTGGACCCAGACGCTTGAAACTCACACCAGGGGCGCGTGTGTGTGTGTGTGCGCGTGTGCCCAAAATCCTGACAGGGAGAATGCAAAAGAAGAAACTTGCAGTGTGGCCATCCTCCCTGGGGGGTGATTTCTTGTTTTCTGTTATCTTTCAGGTAAGTGCACGCGCCTTATAGCAAAATATCTCTTAAAAAAGAAAAAAGGAAAAAAAAAAAGATGCTCTGTAGATCACCCAGTATAAGAAAAGTATAAGAAAAGAATGTGGGGACCAGCCGTTGGCATAATGGCTATGTTGCTGGACTCCCATGTAGTCGACCGTTGTTCGGGTCCCGGACTTGGTGGCGTAAACTCACACCAGGCGCGTGTGCATATGTGCCCAAGATCCCAGGAGGAGAATGGAGGAAAAGGGATTGTGGCGTGGCCATCCCCCTCGGGGGTGATTTCTCACTGTCTGTCTCTCTGTCTTTCTGGTGAGTGCACGTGCCCTATAGGAAAAACCTCTCAAAAAAAAAAAAAAAAAAAAAAGGATGGGTAAGCTGCCATTCACAGTGGCACATACGTGGGAACTACTTACATGAAAGGCTTCCTAAACAAATCATTAGTGTGTGTGTGTGTGTGTGTGTGTGTGTGTGTGTGTATAAGATTAATATGAAGTGTTAAAGATATGTTGCATGTTAATGTGTTACAGTATGCACCCATTATTTTAAGAAAGATGCCACATAGATTGATTTCATTGAGTTGAAATAGGAGAACCACTTTCCTCAACTATGCTGGGCAGATATGACCATTCTGTTTACTTCTTCCAGGAAAATGCACAAAAATTATTACTGTTAGCGACAAGAGGATGACTCACTTTCCTTGCAAAATGATGCTGGCTCAACCTGTGATTCTGTGGCGGATTGTGTACACAGATCCTCTGGTCCTCACGTTCAGGGATACTTTGAATCTGGTTTCTTGAAAGTCTCTCTAGATTCGGTGTTATTGATCCAGTTGATACCCACTTCCTAGAGTATGGCGCCACGCCCCCACCACCCAGGCCAAATACAAATGGAGGTGGTGGGTGTCTACTACTGGTTTTGTCTCAGCCTTTACCAATAACCAATAAGGTCAAGAAGATAATGAGTTCTGATTTGGGTTTGTTGGGATGGTTGAAATAACTAAACAATATCATTATTTGAAGTGGCTGCTCACAAGTTCACTAGGGGGTTTCTGATTTCCATAATATCCAGTGTTTGGCGAGAAGGATCTAGCAGCCTATGGAAGGTCACACCATCCCATTGCCTACTTTATGAAAAAGACTGCATTTGATTGTATTTATATGTATGTAAATAAAATCTATCTTGGAGTAAAGTGAAAAGAGGAGTGATTGGATTTACTTTGCGGTTACTCTGAGAAAAGGAAAATGAAGAAGACAGAGTTTTCTCCACAATGTCAGGTCAGGTTTGGAAAGTTTGAAAACTGAAAGATCTCCTAGAGGGCCATTACTAATGTCCCCTCAGCTTTGTGTTCCCATAGCAGCTAAGACAGTTTCTATTCCCTTAACAACTCTAAGCTACAAAAAGTCAGAATCTGAAATACAATGTCAACTGACAATTATTTTGGCTGATAAAAATATTTCATAGAAAAGCATTATACTTTTAATAAAAGAAAAAGAGTATTTCTTTTTTTTCCCCAGAAGATGACTAAATCTCGTATTTCCCAGAAACCTTATTTTGAAAATAGGTAATTAATTTTTCTCATTTCCTTTTAAAGTTTTAAAAACTCTTTGCTGGGACCAGAAGATGGTGTAGTGGTTGCATCACTGGACTCAACTGTGGTTTGAGTCTTAGGCCCGGTGACTTGAAAATCACATTGGGCACATGTGTGTGCCTGTCCAAGATCCTGGGAGAATGGACAAAAAGGGATTGCAGCGTGGCCATCCTCCATGGAGGGGAGCGGGGGTGATTTCTCACTTCCCCTCTCAACTCTCTGGTGAGTGCACATGCCCTAAGGCAAAAACCTTTAAAAAAAAAAAAAAAACACAAAACCTTTTTGCTGAAACAGTTTTAAATAGAAAAAAAAAAAAAAGGCAAAAGACATAGAGTCTTACTTTGAGAAGGCTGATTATGGGTAGGGTAGGCTTGGCAAATTTTTTAGAAAAAAAGATATTTCCCATATTTTATGCATTTTAGTGTAAGACAAAGTTAATTGGTTGAATTATGGAGTAATATCAAACATTCTTTTCCTATAGTATCAGGTAAGAAATGTCTTTATAGGATCATCATAAGCCTAGCTTACTTTTAACAAGTGCTTAGAAGAGAGCACCACCTAGAAGAATCCAGTGGGTCTGAGACCCAACAGGTAACTGAGAACTTCCACTCACAGGGACAGCTTAAGCCCTAGTCTTTCCAGATTCTCATACTACGTCACCATTTCTCACATGCTGTGTATTAAGTTAATTTTCACATCCTTTACAAAACATAAACAGAGCTGTATTAGTTTGCCAAAGATTGCACTTACCTCAATAGGCCCTGCCTTAAAGACTAAGCTTGCCACTTGAGAATCCATTACTTAGTCAAGTAATTTTAAGCCCTCAGCTTCATTTAAGATTCTGCGGAGTGGGCAATTCATGTAAGATTTCCATGGTTCCGATTATTTCATTCAACACACGTGCCCTGGTCCATTTTGGAGTACCATATTGGTGAATTGAAAGTTTTGAGATCCCTCAAATACGTTCATAAGTAAGAAGAAAGGGATTTCTAGCTCTGTGATGAATTTTAGGTATTGTGATGTATTAGGAAAATTATAATAGGGAAAGGTGAATCTGGGTTACACAATTGCAACTGAATACCCCTAAAAGCTTTTCTTCTATCTTATTCTGATGAGAAAGATGACAGTCTTTGGAGACTTTAAACTTAGAGGGATAAAGTGGTATTTCTTGGAAATATTAAATCTCATTATTAACATCATCATTTGGATCTTGAGGGGGATCCAAAAAGTCATCTTGTTCTCACAAGGATGATCTCATCCCAGAATGTGGTGAGGAAAACATCTGAAAGAACAGGATATAAATAATCTTCCTTATGGTGAGTCAACAAGTGTAGCTTGTTATGAGCTACTGTGAAATACATATGTGTTTAGATATCTGTCTTCAAGTGGGTAGATGACTCAATGATTTTCCAATTTTGCTCTGCTTCAAGAGTTTCAAGGGGCTGGTAGGGAAGGGATGGAGAGAGGCATCAAAGGCGAGGTGTGGGCAGTGGAGATGAAGGGGAAAAATGGGGACGTACTTTCTGGGCAAGGGTACCCCAGTCCCTTTCCAGCCCTGAATCATGAGAAAACTATTTTACATATGAAATTTTTGTACAGAATTTTATTTGAGAAGATTTTCTGCTATTTAAAATATTAAAAATCTTCTAGTTAACCACGGCATATTGAACAAACGTATCTATATCTCTTCTGAAAACCTACTAAAATAAGATTAATGAAAGAAAGAAGGCATGACCTACTTGGACAAAGGGAAAAAAAAAAAGGAAATAGGACACAAGAGAGTTTGAAAATATTAAGACAAAATGCAAATGGAGAGAGGCAAATGATTTCAACCAATTCCACCCGCTGGTAATCGGCAGGGGTAGTCAGTGAGGGAAGCACATGCATTTATTTGCACCGTAGAATCCTGGAAATGCTCGATTACATTTGAAGCATTAAGACTGAACACCAAGAATGGTTGAACATTTGGAAGAACCATCTAGACTGCCATTTGCCCTGCCATTACAGAAGTTTAGTGTCTTACAGGGTTGAATCAGAGAGGTTCTGGACTGGGACGTGCTTAGGCACAGTGGAGGTGGCAGTGAGGTACCTTACTACAATCAAACTTATGAAGAGAAATTCAAAGAGGGAACCGTTCTCAATTTATTTAAAGCTGGCATGACTCTGAACTAAATAAAATCAGACAAAAACATTCTAAAGAAAGAAAACAACGGCCTCATGTCAACCATGAATATAAATATAAGAATCTTAAACAAAGTATTATACATAAAATCTCATAGTGTCTGAAGAAAGATAATATCCCCAATCAATATAGATTTATACAAGGTATGAAAAGATACTTCAATATTTTGAAAATCACCTAAAACAAACTTAATCCATTAATTCATTAGTAGACTAAAATAATCATCTCAATAAATAAGGAAAAGCATGTGATAAAATTAAATAGCGATTCACGGGTCAGCCCTGTAGCCTACTGACTATGGAAAGCAGATCCCACATGGCAGAGCACTGTCAAATCCCAGCCCCAGTGGTTTGAAAACACGGTAGGTTCAGGTGTGTATGTCAGAAATCCTGACAGGATGGAGAAATGGAGAAGAAAGGAGAGTCTACAACCCATGAGAGGTGCTTTCTATATCTCTGTGGAGAGTGCCTACACCCTCTGGCAGTTAAAAAACAAAAAGAAAACCCCACTCATTTGTGATAAAAATTCTGTGTGAATAGATGGGAACATCATCATTCTCATAGAATCATTAAGAAAAACATAAAATTGGTATCCCCTTAAACAGAGAAACAGTAGAAGCATTTCATTTAATATGAGGAATGAACTAAGACTCCAACAACTATCACTTCTTCTTTTTTTTTATAAAGAAGTATTATTTATTTATTTATTTATTTATTTATTTATTTATTTATTAGTTTTAATTTGACCAGAGAGAGTGTACGAGGGAAACGAGAAAGCAAGCTGCCAGGTCTGGGACTTGAACCACAGTTGGCCATGTAGGAGTCCAACACCCTTAACTACCACACCAACTACCGACCACCCAACAATGATCATTTCTAATTCTCATTGTATTAGGGTAACTACCCAATGCAATAAGACAAAGAAAGTGACCAGAGGGATGAGAATTAGGAAGAAATAAAACTTCCATTATTTGCAGGTGATACAATTTTTTAAAAATCTCAGAGAATCTATAAACAACCTTCTTAGAAATGGGAGAGTAAAGAAATAATAAAAGCAGTAACAAAGTGGCTTCATAGAAGATTAGTAACCAAAGTTAGTTTCACTTCTGTTGACCAGCAGCAAGCAAGAAAGCATTATTTAAGAGAATTTGGAATACCAGAATCTTAAGTAACTAGAAATAAATACAGATGCTCCTTGACTTATGATGGGGTTACATTCCAATAACCCATCACATGGTGACAATACAATAAATGAATTTAATATACCTCACCTACCAAATTTCACAGCTTAACCTAGACTTCTTTTTTTTTTTTCTTTTTTTGGAGAGATTTTGGCTATAGGGCGAATGTGCTCACCAGAAAGACAGAGACAGAGAGACAGAAAGTGAGAAATCACCCACCAGGGGGATGGCCATGCCACAATCCCTTCTCCTCCATTCTCCTCTCGGAGTCTTGGGCATGCATGCACACGTGCCCGGTGTGAGTTTAAGCCACCAGGTCTGGGACTCGAACTGCGGTCGACTACATGGGAGTCCAGCGACATAGACATTACGCTAACTGCTGGTACCAACCTAGACTTCTTTAAACATGCTCAGAACACTTACATTAGCCTATACTTGGGTAGAGTCATCAAACACAAAGCCTATTTTATAATAAAGTATTGAATAGTTCATGTAATTTACTAAATACTATTCTAAAAATAAGAAGTAGAATGGCTATGTGCCACCACCCAGCTTCCTAAGTGTGTCATTCCACACATTGCTAGTCTAGGAAAAGATCAAAATTCAAAACATGGTACTGATGTGTATCACTTTGACACCGTCATAAAGTCAAAAAATCTAAGCTGAGTCATCGTAAGCTGAGGAATATCTGTGCAATAAAAGATGTGTAATATCTTTAAATGGAAAATTAAAAATACCTTATTAGAAATGTTCAAACCATATCAAGAAGTCAACTCTTGATTAGTTAAAGACTTTAAAAATATGAACAGTTTCAACTCCTGGTAAGGAAATCCAGTAAATGTCTACTGGTTTCGGGGATAGTATAAGATTTCATAGGACCTGCAGATGGCATAATGGTTACATTGCTGGACTCCCATGTAGTTGATCATGCTTAAACGCACATGGGGCGTGTGTGTATGTGTGCCCAAGATCCCGAGAGGAGAATGGAGGAGAAAGGATTGTGGTGTGGCCATCCCCCCTGGGGGGTGATTTCTCGCTTTCTGTCTCTCTGTCTCTGTCTTTCTGGCGAGCGCGCGCACTCTATAGCAAAAGCCTCCCCCCCAAAAAAAAAAAAAATTTATTTATTTATTAGTTTTAATTTGACCAGAGAGAGTGTAGGAGGGAAACGAGAAAGCAAGCTGCCAGGTCTGGGACTTGAACCACAGTTGGCCATGTAGGAGTCCAACACCCTTAACTACCACACCAACTACCGACCACCCAACAATGATCATTTCTAATTCTCATTGTATTAGGGTAACTACCCAATGCAATAAGACAAAGAAAGTGACCAGAGGGATGAGAATTAGGAAGAAATAAAACTTCCATTATTTGCAGGTGATACAATTTTTTAAAAATCTCAGAGAATCTATAAACAACCTTCTTAGAAATGGGAGAGTAAAGAAATAATAAAAGCAGTAACAAAGTGGCTTCATAGAAGATTAGTAACCAAAGTTAGTTTCACTTCTGTTGACCAGCAGCAAGCAAGAAAGCATTATTTAAGAGAATTTGGAATACCAGAATCTTAAGTAACTAGAAATAAATACAGACGCTCCTTGACTTATGATGGGGTTACATTCCAATAACCCATCACATGGTGACAATACAATAAATGAATTTAATATACCTCACCTACCAAATTTCACAGCTTAACCTAGACTTCTTTTTTTTTTCTTTTTTTGGAGAGATTTTGGCTATAGGGCGAATGTGCTCACCAGAAAGACAGAGACAGAGAGACAGAAAGTGAGAAATCACCCACCAGGGGGATGGCCATGCCACAATCCCTTCTCCTCCATTCTCCTCTTGGAGCCTTGGGCATGCATGCACACGTGCCCGGTGTGAGTTTAAGCCACCAGGTCTGGGACTCGAACTGCGGTCGACTACATGGGAGTCCAGCGACATAGACATTACGCTAACTGCTGGTACCAACCTAGACTTCTTTAAACATGCTCAGAACACTTACATTAGCCTATACTTGGGTAGAGTCATCAAACACAAAGCCTATTTTATAATAAAGTATTGAATAGTTCATGTAATTTACTAAATACTATTCTAAAAATAAGAAGTAGAATGGCTATGTGCCACCACCCAGCTTCCTAAGTGTGTCATTCCACACATTGCTAGTCTAGGAAAAGATCAAAATTCAAAACATGGTACTGATGTGTATCACTTTGACACCGTCATAAAGTCAAAAAATCTAAGCTGAGTCATCGTAAGCTGAGGAATATCTGTGCAATAAAAGATGTGTAATATCTTTAAATGGAAAATTAAAAATACCTTATTAGAAATGTTCAAACCATATCAAGAAGTCAACTCTTGATTAGTTAAAGACTTTAAAAATATGAACAGTTTCAACTCCTGGTAAGGAAATCCAGTAAATGTCTACTGGTTTCGGGGATAGTATAAGATTTCATAGGACCTGCAGATGGCATAATGGTTACATTGCTGGACTCCCATGTAGTTGATCATGCTTAAACGCACATGGGGCGTGTGTGTATGTGTGCCCAAGATCCCGAGAGGAGAATGGAGGAGAAAGGATTGTGGTGTGGCCATCCCCCCTGGGGGGTGATTTCTCGCTTTCTGTCTCTCTGTCTCTGTCTTTCTGGCGAGCGCGCGCACTCTATAGCAAAAGCCTCCCCCCCAAAAAAAAAAAAAATTCTCACGTAAAATACAGAAGGCATTGACTAGAAATTCAGAAAAGTTTGATAAAATTATCTGTTAAAATTCAGAATGTATCATAAAACATCCGAGGAAGTGGAAAACAACTTAACAACCTGGGAAAAGATATTTGCAATACATACAATGTATTAAGAATTAGTATCATACCCAAAAATCTTTGATAAATCGATAAGAAAAGCACAAATAATCCAACGGAAATTTGGACATACAACCCAAACAGACATTTTACAGAAGAAGAAAAAATTATGGCTAAGAAATGGAACGGAGTACTATTTATACCTATTCTATTAAGAACAATTCAAAAGAAATTGGTAACAGCAAATGCTAGAAAGGTTATAAATCCATAAGATCCCTGAGACATTGCTGATGGAAGTGTCACTTGTTGCAATCATGTTGGAAAAGTTTGGCCTTAGCCTTACATTCTCAGTGTGAGGTTGATGTGTTTTTCTAGTAATCCTACTCCTAGTAATATACCAGAGAGTAGCAGGGAAGTACATGGCGAGTACATGGAAGCTGGGACACAGCCATGAATGTTTATAAGCAGCTTTGTTTACAAGAGCAAAACTTTCAAACAACCCAATGCCCATCATCAGCCGAGTGGCCAAGTGAGCTGTGGTTTCCTCACATAGTAGGCTGTCACAGCAGTCCCACTCAGGGACTGGCAAAAGAAAAAAGAAGGCAATACTAATTTCAAAGTAAACAATAACATGTCTCAAGTAATCATAGTTTACTACACAGCTCAGTGAGAAGAATCTATGATCTTAACAATATAAACATGTAATAGTTATTTGACCCTAAATTGTGAAATAACTATATGGGGAGGATGACAGGCATGTTACATAGATATGTCTGTAAGAGGGCTATAAAAAAAGAGCTTAATACAGGACCAGCAGTTAGCATAATGGCTATGTCGCTGGACTCCCATGTAGTTGACTGTGGTTCCAGTCCTGGACCCGGTGGCTTAAACTCACACTGAGCGTGTGTGCGTGCGTGCCCAAGATCCCGAGAGGAGAATGGAGAAGGGATTGCAGCATGGCCATTCCCCCTGGGGGGGGGTGATTTCTCGCTTTCTGTCTCTCTGTCTCTGTCTGTCTGGCGAACGCATGCGCCCTATAGCAAAAGCCTCAAAATAAAAAAAAAAAAGAGCTAAATACAAATTTTTTATAGTAGGTAGTCAGATGGTTATTTAAAGTAAAAACTCAGAAAATAAACAGTTGGAAATATGTTGGTAAATACCAGAAGAAACAACCTAGGAGGCAAAAGTATTGCTTCTTAAGAGTAGGACAAGGATATATATTGTATAAGGGTGTGTATGTATGTATATATACACATATATGTATGTATGTATACATATAGATCTTGAGTTTTTAAAATCAGAAACATCCTCCTTAGAGCCGATATGAAATTAAATTACTGAACAGAGAGATGAAGTTTCTAGAGGAAGACTTTTTGGCGCTTTGGAGAACATAAAAAAGCTATAATGGAGAGGGAGTACTATAAGACTACACGGTATAATCCCCTCATCTCATTTTTAAAAAAATGAAGAAAATAAAGCATGGTATGACTAATGGGTAAAGTCTCAAAATTAGAAGTGGCCTAGGATTAATCCTCAGGTCTCCAGGTCCCTGGGCCAGAGCTCTTTCTGCCACACCCCACTGCGAGAAGAAAGACACACTTTCGAGGAGAAGGGAAAGGCTGACCCTCCAAACCTGGAATGACACGTGGAAACAGCAAGGGGGTCTTAGGAGATGGCACTGGTACCTAGCTGCGGAAGAGATGCGGTAACACCGCAGGGTCAGACCAGCTCTTCTCTCCACGTGCAACCCCACCTGCAGAGTCTGGAAAATACCCATCTCTGTGACAGTGTGTCTGCTTTCTGTATTTTGCTAATTTAGATAAGTCTTTAAAGATCAGATTGAAAACCAGATCAAATGCTTTGGGCTCACACAAAGCAGAGAAACTTGTTGATTTAAGGCACAAATACTATCATTTGTTACCAACTCCTGACTTTACACAGTAAAAACACTTAGCTTTTTGCTACAGGGCACATGCAGTCGCCATTGACACAGAGAGAGACAGAGAGAGAAAGTAAGAAATAACCCCCTAGGGGGATGGCCACACCATAATCCCTTCTTGTCTTGGGACTTTGGGTATGCACGCACTTGCTGCCACACCGTAATCCCTTCTCCTCTTGGGACTTTGGGTATGCATGCACTTGCTTGACACGAATTTCAAACTTCTGGGTCTGAGACTTGAACTGCAGTTGACCATGTGGGAGTCTAGTGCCTCAACCATTATGCCACCTGCTGGCCCCAATATATGTAGTTTTATGAGGGTGCATTTGCTCTTAGCTCAAAGGAAAACAGAGAAAACAGACATTTGGAGGGTATAGGAGGAGGGAGAGGATCAGAGAATGCTGATGGGAACTCAGTTACTATCATCTTCATAAAAACAATGCTCCATGTTCATCACTCGACTACTTGTATTCCTAACAGGCCTGCAGCTTGTCTAGACCTTCACTCATCCAAGTAGACCAAGGAGAGGCGGCATGGACATCACAGAGAGCCTCTCAGACATACTGAATCACAATCTTCATTTTTAACAAAATCCGCAGACTTCAATGTTTGAGAAGCGCTGATCTATATCCCTGTTTTCTAGGTCAAATTATAATTTAAACATATTTTACTTGGAATTAGAAGCTATGCAAATGACCAGTAATATCCAGAAAAATATTATGGTAAATGAGTAATGCTATCCTAAAATAAATTAAGATAAAGAAAAACTACTTGGAGGGCAGGTTAAGAACTGTAATAAACACTGAATGATCAAAGTGGGAATTGTATTTCTCAGTTACCAGTATTCATTGCAATCAACTGTACCAGGAGGGTGATTGTGGGTACTCTGGGACTGCTTAATGGGAAATCTGGTGGACTGCCACATGTCTCTAATCATCAGTCAGCTTGCTTAGAAGTGTGGCTTGATTCCCCTATCTGCGTGCAAAATCAGTATTGTGTCTAGAAAAAAAACCCAAATATGAAAACTCTGACCTCAAGTAGCTGGGCAATGTGCCCGAAACAGCAACGACAACAAATAAGCCCATAAACTGCTAGGGAAAGGGCTGTCTAAAACCCCAAGACAGGCAGTAATAGTATGGAAAATAAAACCACTCGAGGATTTAAAAGCTATCTTTTAGGAGACACACAGTCAGGTGACAAAATCCATTAGGTGTATAGCAGAAACCCAAGTCAAAGAACACTCACCGGGAGGAGAGGCTTGGCTTCCCACTTTTGCTACAGCTGGTATAAATTCCTGGGCCGTCATCAAAGAAGCTTCCAAGTGCCAACTTCTGTCTGATAGATTCTCTCTCATTTTTCTGTGCCTAAAATTTCAAGAAAATAAAAAATGCCGATAAGTAGGAAGATACATCCCCCCAAAACATAGGCAGTCTAGCTTGCTAAGTCTCCTGGAACTGAAACTTAAGATGAAAAACAAAGAGGCCACACACAAAAGCATTTGAATTATTAAAAGCTGATATTAGGCCACTCTCTTCTGATTCCAATTTCAATGTTGCAGAGCCCTCTACGATCTCTAATCTAGGTAATCACCATCGTGGTGCCAAATCGCCTTCACCAGGATAGGAGTAGATTATTGGGTGCTATGATCTCTGTTCTTCTTACCTGCAGAGTAAACTTGTGGAGGGTTAGCACTTTCTCCTAAGTCCAATCACTTTGCCTACAATATGGCCCTTTCCTGGCTCCCGTCTTCTCTCTTCATTACTTGTCACCAGCCCACTTTCTCTATGGCAAGAACATTAACTCATTCCACCCACATACGGGCCCCCTGGGAGCTGGCAGATGTCACACCATGAGGCTGGAACAGAGCCCAGGACAAGACAAACGCAGTGCCTGCCTCCACCGAGCTCCCAGTCTTGTGGGGGACTGTTGTTTCCATTCGAAAGTTAACCTCATCGCACCAGGTTCAGAATGTGAGTAACCCTGAAAATAATGTCTGGGATACGTGGAGAATTCTGCTTGGGACCAGCCATTTCATATTTTGAAGGGAAGTCAAATTTGTGCAGAGGAAAAGGATTTGGTAAACGACAGTACTGAGATCATTTGGGTATGTTCACCACACTCAGCTTTCCATAAAAGCTCCATAAAAACTCTCCATGCTGAACCTTTAAACCCTTTAAACAACAGGGGAGAAGATCAGAAATTATTGCCTTAGTTAAAAATAAAATGATGACCAAAAAAAAAAAAAAAAAAACCAACACAAACAAACAAAACCCAATGATTTAGAAACCCTGGCTGAGAATGAGACCTCGGTTTTGTTCTGTGGGTGATGAAGATTGTAGGAAGTACCATTCTATGTTCTGGGCATGATGAAAGACTACGCTGAACAAGTTACATTATAAAACCCAAGTCCTGCTTTCTGGCTCTCTGAGTAGCAAGCACCATGGCGGTTGGCAAGAATAAACGCCTTACAAAAGACGGCAAAAGGGGAGCCAAGAACAAAGTGGTTGATCCATTTTCTTAAGAAGATTGGTATGACGTGAAAGCACCTACTATGTTCAACATAAAAAATATTGGGAAAACACTAGTTACCAGGACTCAAGGAACCAAAATTGCATCTGACGGCCTTAAGGGCCGTGTGTATGAAGTGAGCCTTGCAGATCTGCAGAATAACGAAGTCAGTCGCATTTAGGAAATTGACTAACTTTCATGGCATGGATCTCACCCGTGACAAAATGTGTCCCATGGTCAAAAAATGGTAGAACATGATTGAAGCTCATGTCGATGTCAAGACTACTGATGGTAATTTGCTTCGTCTCTTCTGTTGGTTTACTAAAAAGTGCAAGAATCAGATAAGAAAGACCTCTTTTGCCCAGCATCTGCAGGTCCGCCAAATCCAGAAGATGATGGAAATCATGACCCGGGAGGTGTAGACAAATGACCTGAAAGAAGTGGTCAATAAACTGATTCCAGACAGCACTGGAAAAGACATAGACAAGGCTTGCCAATCCATCTACCCTCTCCATGATGTCTTTGCCAGAAAAGTAAAATTGTTGAAGAAGCCCAAGTTCCAATTGGGAAAACTCATGGAGACTCATGGTGAAGTAACTAGCTCTGGAAAAGCTACTGGGGATGAGATGGGTGCCAAAGTAGAACGAGCTGATGGATATGAACCACCAATCCAAGAATCTGTTGAAAGTTCAGAATTGTACTAGTGACAAATAAAATGTCCTATTTGTGACAGTTTCCATCTGAACATTCTTTTTACATAACCTGAAAGCTTCGCGAATCAGATATTCTGATTTGATAATAAAGTATTTTGACTTGTGTATGAGTTTTACTAAATAGTTGAAAACAGGAAAAAATAAACAAAAACCCAAGTCCTGTGTCTGAGTGTGGCTACTAAAGGTTCAGTGGCACCGTGATTCTCCTAGAAGGGGGCTCTGGAGCCCCATGTGAACAGCACTGCATCAGAATGATGAAAGGAGCCAACCACTAAACTGGTGGGCTGGAAAATGAGTTAGTATCCTCTCCAAGGGAAGGACAGTATATAGTAGGTTAGGGTTGCTCTAGCAAGCTGTGGCTATTTAAATTTAGTAAGGAATGAAAATTTAAAAACGCAATTCTTCAGTCACACTATCCTCACTTTGAGAGCTCCACAGCTACAGATGGCTAGCGGATACCAATGGGCGGACACAGAACAGAATCCTGTGGCTGCGCAGTGTAGCTTAGAGCAGTTCTCAGGTTCTCTTTCAACAGGCTGCATTAGGAAGCCCTATGGAGTTCTAAAATACATGTCCCCTGGTTCTAGATACTTAGTTTTGATTTTTTGTTTTTTGAGAGTTTTTTGCTCTAGGGCTCATGCACTCACTGGTAAGACAGAGAGAAACAGAGAGACAGAAAGAGAGAAATCTTTCCCCAGGGGGGATGACCACACTGCAATCCCTTCTCCTTCATTCTCCTTTTGGGATCTTGGGCACACACGCACATGCACCTGGCGTGAGTTTAAGCCACTGGATTCAGGACTCGAACTATGGTCTACTCCGTGGTAGTCCAGCAACGTAACCATTATGCATCTGTTGGTTCTGAGATACTTAGCTTTCATAGGCTTGAGAACCTCTAGTTCAAGGAAAGCTCTACTCTCCTTTTCTTAACACTTCAATCCTTGGACACCATCAGCATTCTTTCAGCCTTCACACTTAGTGATTCTCATCTGTATAGTTGGCCGTCCATTTTGGCATGCACCAATGGAACTGTGTCACACTAGGAGCTAGTGTTTATGTATGTACAACATAGTCCCAGAGTGAAAGCTGGCTTTTACACAGATTTTTCCAGATGTGATACTCATTTCACATTGCTATCCTAACACTGAGTGCTAAGAGAGTCACCATGAGGTTGTAAAGGGAAGCAAGGATGCCTTTCCTGTCACTCACCACTTGCCTTAACTGCAGCAAACCACCCACCCAGATTTTTATGCGGCGCTGGCCGTTGTGCCGGCCCAGGCACAACAGAATACGCTGTTTGACATTGTTGTATTAGGACATTGGCAAAGTCATGATGTGTTTTTCTATGCAAAGATGTATCATGACCTTCCAGGTAACCGAATATAAAATGAATTCATTTCAAAATCCCAAATTATGCCAGGTAGACTTGTGTTGTCAGTTAACCTACTTCCCAATCCATACAGCAGGCAAAGGTGAGTCTTACTCACTGTCTCAGTAGTCAGAAAACTGTTGAGTCGAACTGAACATTCGGATAGGTAATCAGTAGGTAACAACACGCATGTGAATGATTAATGCTCAGCCAGAAGCAGGTCCAACATCAACCTGGGGCTGAAAGAGGCTATTTAGAGAATATGCCCATCCCAAGTGTATATGTGTGACTCCAGCCTTGACTCCATGTCTGTCTTTCCTGATTTATGTTGTCCACTAGAGCTACAAATATTGGCGGAGGCCTTAAATATTTCTCTTGGGACCAGCAGGTGGCATTATGGTTACATTGCTGGACTCCCATGTAGTTGACTGCGGTTCAAGTCCTGGACCTGGTAGCTTAAAATACCTGTCCGTGTGTGCTCAAGATCTCAAGAGGAGAATGGAGGAAAAAGGATTGCGGTGTGATGCTCTCTCCCGCCCACCAGGGAGGGGATGTGATTTCTTCTGTCTCTCTGTCTCTCTGGTGAGCGCACATGCCCTATAATCGAAATCTCTCTCTCTCTAAAAAAAGAAATATTCCCATTTACATTAATTGTAATTCTTTATACCTGAATACTTCATTAACACTTAAAAAAAAAAAAAAAAGGACTGTTTTATATTGCATTCCCTTTCTCTTCTTTTTTTCCCCCTCTACCTCTTTCTTTCTCCCCCTCGGAATACCAGTGAATAAATAAAAAGACCATAAATATAAACATCATCCATAATCCCATTACTTACAGAGAGATTGATGCTAACATCTTGGTATAGTTCCTAGCTGTGGGATTTTTTAAAAAAAAAACTTAAATGTGCATTTTCCCCTTTTTATAAAGTTGAGATAATTGTTTATTATATTTTGAAAATTTCCCTATATCATGCATATTCTTTAAAGATACAATTTTTAATGGTTGCATATCATTCCATCCTATGGAGCTACCCTCAGGGTTAGCCTTTTGGTTGTGTCAAATTAAAAATAACATAGAAATTATTAGCCTCTTCACATCCATTCCTGACCACATGTCTTATCCTCAGGATAAGTCCTGAGAGTGGAACTACCAGATGAGCTGAGAGTGACTATTTATTGAGGCTCTTGTTCTAGAGCAAAGCTGTTCCCACTCACATGCCCACCACCAGTGTAAAAGGGTGCAGCTTTCACTGTCTCCTAGCTAACACAGAGCTCTTTAACTCAAGACGAATGCTGCTTTTGATGGGCAAAATGGTATTCTTTTTATTTTCATTTACCAGGGAGAGTAATGTGGACAGAAGTCTGACTATTTTTCCTATTTTCCAAAATCTTTTCAAAAGGGACTGGGGAAGTCATGCCACAAACATTAACAGACCATTTATTTTCTATTAACAGGATTCTTCCTACCTCCTGTTCCTGGCATAGTATCTTTGAGATGTATATTTCAACCGATTACAGTATATTCTTTTACTTATCTCTTACCAAGACACAGAACTTCCCTTTTCCTTGAGATGTAGATTAAGCCTTTTTTTAACCAATCTCTTCCCAAGACACAGATCTTCCTTTCCAATCACCAGCCTAGAAATTGTGGAACCCACCTATAACCTACAAGCCCCGCTTCTACATGTCCCGCCTTTTTGGGCCAGGCCAATGGAAAATCTTTTCACTAAATGTTGTCTGTCAATCTCAAAAACAAATAAAAGGAACCCTTGTACAGGATCACCCCGAGAAAGGCATGTATGCCTCTTCTCCGGGCCTAGGTCATTCACATTTGGCTTGGAAATAAACCGCATTAATTATTAACTATTAATTTTACAGTTGGTTATTTTTTCCATCGACAATAAATACTTAAATGTTTCTTAGTCACTGAACTTTCTTCCTCTGTATTACTCCTCACTTTGTTTATTTTCCTACAAAAGCTTAAGAATATAATATTAAGGGCATCTGTCCCTTTGTGCTTGCGTCTTCTGTCATGTCGTTGATGGCTTTGTGCTCGTCCCAGTCCGGAGGGAAAGGTTCTCACTTGGTTTTAGAGGATTATGGGAAAAGTAGATAAGTTGCTTAGCAGCTGGACCTGGTCGAGGGGGATGTCTGTGATGAAGGGTAACATTATGGTTAATCCTCCAACAATTTGTATTTCAAAGATGAGGAAACTGAGGGTTTCCCTATTGTTAGGGAGAAGAGTAGGAGTCTATTCCATGCTGTCTGGTTCCAGATCTTCCTGCTCTTCCATATCAGTTCCACATGGAAGGGAATGGCCTTTAGGCTAATACCACTGGTAGAAATCCTGTTGAGAATGTAATGTAAGAAAAGTTTTGAATCTGTTGTACTTCTTCCCTGAGATGGATGCAGTATTTTCTCAGAAAAGGAGAAAACTCAGGGCCAGGAGATGGCATAATGGTTATGTCACTGGACTCCCACATAGTCAAACTGCAGTTTGAGTCTCAGACCTGGAGGCTTAAAATTCCTGCCAGTCCCGAGGTTGTGCATGCCTAAAATTCCAAGAGGAGAATAGAGGAGAAGGGATTGCAATGTGGCCATCCCCCCTGGGAGGTGATTTCTTGCTTTCTGTCTCTCTGGTGAATGCATGTGCCCTACAGCAAAAATCCCTCTCTTAAAAGGAGAAAATTCTTGACTACAAAGCACACATACCATAAATATGTGTAATACAAAGATCTCATCAGAGCCCCTCTTTCTACCACCACTGCTTAATCTTTTCAGAACAAATGCAGTTCCTATCATCTCAAGTGACTATTGATTCATTAGAGAAGTAAAACATAAGGCTTTCTCTTAAAATTCAACAACTGGAAGCTATTTCCTTTCAGTTGCTAACTTGTACATTGTGTATGAATGAGTTTGTGGCTTCAAAGGCCTTTTGTTCTCTAAGGAATTATACCTGCAGGGCAATTATGTCTTCCAACCCCTCAAAGCTCAAAGATGCTCCAGGGAGTGGAACCAGGGAAGGCTCACTCAAAGCGAAGTTGTTTGGCCACTTGCAGCAAGCAGAGCCACATCCACTCCTAAAACAGCACAGAAAAGACTCTTCTAAAACCAAACTATGACACCTAAAGCTGATATTCCCAGCAAAAAAGCGAAAGGGCAGCTGAGGAAGAGTGGCTCATCCCTACGAGACAGAAAAGCTATTCAAGACCAAGCCGGGAATTAAAATGGGCTTAGAAATGCACCATTGTTCAGCCCTGGGCAGTTTTTGTCCTCTGTCACTGAATTCCCCACTGCCACCCCCTGAGCCTGGGCAGATAAGGCTCACAATGACTTTCGAGGGTGCCATCTGAGTCATGATCTTGGATCACAGACCACTGAATGCCAAGGCTCAGCCTTTCCTGGTGCGCCACTGCTCGGCTGCAACCCTCAGGCTTGACAAGAGCACAGAGGGGCATTTAGTTAAAAAAAAAAGAAAAAGGAAAAAGAAAAGCAAAATGTTCTGCTGGGGGAGCTATCATCTATCTGCAATTATAATGTCTCCAAGTCCTTTCCACATTGTCTCCCGGACATGGCGTGTACCTGCCTTGTACACATCAATGTCATTTCGCACCTGCTTCCCCCAGCTTCTGTGTTCCGACCGCCAGCCCAGTTCACCTTGCTAGCAGCATTGAGGTTCCTCTGAAGCTGAGGCCACCTAGCCTGTAGCGCATTAATCTGCATGTGACTTTGCAAACAGAGGACGGGGTGTTTCCTGCATTTCCAAGTTTAAGTGACAAACTGTGTTTTTGTGGGGGCATTTGTGGGCCACTGCAGTTCTCAGGAACACCGTTCAGGAAATAATGTCCTAACCCTAAAGCCATCTGGTGCTCAGGACACAGCAAACAGCTGCTTCCTTCCGTCTCCTGTGTAGACGACGAAACCTACACAGCCGGAAATGGCATGCACGACCCAGAGCTCCCCTAGGGATGAATACGTGTACTGAAAGGTGGCCTAGAGAATCGGGGTCCACTTTGCAGAGGGAATGTGGGAATAAAAGCAGATGCAAGATTTGGAGCAGGAACAGGCTAGGCTTGGATGGGATATGGGTGTGGGAAAGGGGAATGGGAAAAAGAAAATGGTTTCCTCCAAATTTCCTTCCTTTCATCTTTTCTGTATTGGGCTTCCTCTCCAGATCCTTTCGTTTCTTACCCTCTCTTTTGTATTGCTATTAACATTGTCAACTAATTCCTTGCTTCTCAGACTTGAAGACGATATGAATCTCCTGAAGAGCTTAAGGTGCAGATTCTGATTCAGTGGCAGGGCCCCACCATCTGCATGTCTAACATGTTCCAGGAGCTGCAAGGGGCTAGAGCTTTCACAGGAGGTTCCCTCTAAGGTTATGAAGCCTCAAGGCCTTGACGTCTCTTTCTTCATCAGCTACGCTGGCGTTACCACACACACCTCAGGAATGGTACAGCAATGAAGTAAATACTCGGCACGGATGGTAAAAAGAAAACATTGAGGAACAACTCCCCACGCGACATGGCTGCATCATAACAGGAGTGGATGAATTCACTGGTGCTTCACCGCCCACAAAGGAACCTGGGTTGTCAAGGGCTGCTGGAACACCAGCCAGCCAAGGAGAGAACTGCACAGGTGTGCGTGTACGCGGACACTCACACAGATATGTGTGGACGCGCACGCACACACAGTCCCTCTCTGTGTCACACATTTAATTAAGCCAGTAGTTCTCAGACTTGATGGTGCAAGAAAACCGCCTGGAGGGCTTGTAAAAAGCACAGATCCTTTTCTGTTTCAGGAGGTCTGGGGCGGGGTAGATGATGTGCATTTCTGACAAGTTCCCAGGTGCTGTGGGTTCAGGCGCTTTGAGGGCCACAGCATTAAGCAATGAGCAGATCCGGTGGCTAGGTGAAACACAGATGTGCTTCTTCCTCTCCTGAGCGCACATCTGTGCCATGTGGGGGCAGAGAGGGCCAGACTCCGGAGCCAGGTGGACTTCATTTGCAGCAGTCTGGCCTCTGCCAAGGCCTTGCCAGGATGCCTGTTTTGAAGCAATTAATGGTCCCCTTGCTTCAGTGCAATCTACTGCCTAGTGATATCTGGCATCATCGCCTTCAGCAGCATCCACCAGGGAATGCAACTGGGATCTGGAGCTCCCTGTGGAAAAGCACTCTTCCTTCAGGAAAATGGTCGTCACTGTTGTTTCCTTCCCAGTGGGAAGACAGCTTTCTTCTACCATGCATAGGAAGCATTCCAGGGTGGGGGCGTCTGAAGGTTTTCAATATTACGAGCCAGAACTGCAGAACTTACTAGTTCTTTAGGCAAATTCTATTTTATTATTACTTTTTTCAAACAAAAAAGCAAAGACAAAACTCACAGACACAGATGGCATTTTCTAATTATTTTCTTACTGAGACAAATCATGAATTTGTCACAAGTTCAAAAATATACAAACAGCATGCCGTAAGAACATAAATTGTACGCTCTTGAATGGCAAGCATATAAATACTTGCACCACACAAGTTATTTCAAGTTCTTGCATCTTATTTTATCTCCTGGGAACCACCTTTTTTTTTTTTTCTCCTGGGAACCCCCTTTTTTTTTTTTTTTTCCCCCATAAAGCTCATAAAATAGCCAGAGAGAGAGAGAGAGAGAGAGAGAGTGAAATTGAGAAATCACCCCCTGGGGAGATGACCATACTGCAATCCCTTCCCCTCCAATCTCCTCTCAGGATTTTGGGCATGCATGCACACACACCCAGTGTGATTTTCAAGCTGCCAGGTCTGGGACTCAAACCACAGTCAGCCACATGGGAGTCCAGCGCCTTAACCACATGCCACCTGCTGGTTCTGGGAAGCACATTTTAACAATTACTAGGAACATAAATTAAATAGTGTAGTGTTTTCCCACCTGTCACTGAATGGGTAGTAAGTCTGGATTGTTGGTTTTCTTCTTTTTTTTTTTTTTTACCCCTGACCTTTTCCATTTGACACTTGTGCCAAACATGCCAGGAAAGTCAAGAGAAGCCACTACTGAATACAGGTTTCCCAAAATGCTGCTGAAATTTCTTATGTTTGTGTCCTTGGACCAACCTGCTTAAACAAATGTCTTTGGATTAGGCGTCAGCCAGGGCTGTTGGACACACTGAGGCCTCTGGAGCAACTTGCTCAGAACCAGCATCTGTGAAAGAGTTGGCCTTGAGGTACCAAGAATGAGTACCCAAAGGGAAGGACTCCAGGGCCCAAGGCCTTTGGATGCTGTTTTACTTGAGAACTGGCTGGCATCACAGATGCTGGGATGCCCATTCAGAGGGTGGAGATGCTTGTTCACAATGGGTCTAACCCTGAGCATGGCTTGGCCTTCCTTCCCCGGCTACAGTGAGGCGACAGAAACAGAGGCAAGCAGGTGGAGTGCTGTTGTACACCATTCCCAGCACCAGAATTTTCTCCTCTCAAAGGACTGGAGCAGAGGTATTTAACAAACACCTAGAGGTAAGTACAGCAGCCACTTAGGAGAACTCGGCTGAAGGCAGAGAAGTCCAAGGTGCCATCCACAAAGATTAACTGTGGTAGTTGGAAATGTTTCAGCATTACTATCCTAAAGGGATACAGGTGAACACTCAGTGGTATGCCTGCCCCGTGAGCTACTTACCCCCACATCAACTGGCTCACGCTAGTTCTCAAATGCTCGTCTGCAGAGAGTACTTTGCAACACAGGACAGTGTTATCTGGCAACTCTATTTTTACCAGGTGCCATTTTAGAAGTCTGGAAACTCATCACAGTCATTTAGTATCACTGTGACAGTCCCAAACGCCTCTTCATGGTTATGAAACCGCTCT
>NW_006203786.1:102666-109938 GCF_000334495.1 Tupaia belangeri chinensis
TCTTTAATTTGCCTCGAGGAAGCTGGTGTCCTCAACCTCGCATTCAGCATGGGCTTAAGATCTGGGAGGGTCAGACCCAGACATGCGATTAGAAAAGGAGGCAGGATGGGGCAGGGGATTTGGAGTTGAGAAGACCCACATTAACATTTTGATTCTGACACTAGCACAAGCGACAGAAACGATGAGTCCTGATTCCTTACTTTTGATAGAAGGTATAATAATACCTACCTTTTAGATTGTTGTAACAGTGAAATGAAATACTATACAGACAGCACTTGGCAGAGTGCCTGATCCAAAGAAGACACATATTAAGAAGAGTGGAGCAAGGGAGGGGAGAAAAGCCAGAAATACTCAAATTAGGCAAACCCATCGAAACAGAACATCAGTTGGTGGCTGTCATGGGCTAGGAAGAGGAGGGATTTGGGAGTGGCTGCTAATGGGTCTCAGTTCTAGTTTCGATATGGTTTCTTTTTAGGTGATGAAAATGTTCTGGAATTAAATGGTAGTTTACACAACTTTATGAATACACTAAACATCATCAGCCAGCAGGTAGCATGGTGGTTAAGATGCTGGATCCCACACGCCTGACTTCTTGATTTGAGTCCCAGACCCAGTGGTTTGAAAAGGACATGCATGTGTGTGTGCCCAAAGTCTCAAGAGGAGAATGGAGGAGAAGGGATTGTGGCGTGGCCATTCCCCGTTAGGGGTGATTTCTCACTTTCTCTCTTTTTCCTGCTGTCTTTTTCTGGTGAGCACATGTGCCCTACAACAAAAAATTTTTGAAAACAAACCAAAAATAAGTCAAGAAGTACTCTTTAAAATGATGAATTCTGGACATGAATTCTACTTTAATAACAAGAAGAAGTTACATACATACACAAAGATGAAAACACAGTAGAAGCCTAAGGAAACTGCTGAAGACAGGAAAGTACAAAGAGTAGAGGCGACGAGGAGGAAATTAAGGCATGGAAAAGGGAGTGTGCACACGTGTGTGTGCATATGTGCACATTTGAAGAACAAGCCTGACCTTCATGTGACTAGCATTTAACCGGAAAATCCAGTTACTGAAAACGACCCACTGGCTGACCATGCTGACCAACAGGGGTGTGAGGAGAGAACCCCGAGCTAGGGGCTAGGAGGCTCTATGCTTATAACCTCTAAGACTGATCAGGCCCATTCCTCTCTTCAAAGACAAGGAGACCCTGGCCAGAGAATGGAAGAGATTTCCCCCAGGTGGCCGAGATGGGGCTGAGCCCCAGGCGTCCCTAACTTCACTGGCTTCTTCAAGTGCATTCAGCCTTCCCAGACAGGAAGACGGGAGGGTTAATGGAGGTCGACGGCTGCTTTTCCTCAGTAATTGTGTGGGGAGGGCAGAGCCTCGTCTGGAATGGCAGCTGGCATTCTGTGTTCCTGTTTATTGCAGTTTATCTCAAGCAGTCATTTCCATTCACCTTTTAAAAAAAACATGAGGCACAGCTGTGGCTTCACTTTAAATATTGTTCCTTCCAGCCTTTTAATTTTTTCACGGGGTCCTCCCTAATCTTTCACTATAATTGGATGCACAACAGAGAGACAGCACCTCTGAGGAACAAAGCCAGGCGAGCCGGCTTGCCGGGTCCCTGGACCACACACCGCCCTGTCCTCACTCCCTCAGTCTGCGCAGGGTCTGGGGACAGAAGGAGGATCCATCCAGCTTCTCTGTGCTTCCTCTGCTCTGGGACAAAGTTGGAGCCACTCCTTTGCCATACTCCATATTAAACTGTCTTGATTTCCTTCTGTCTCTCTCCCTTAGTGTAACTGGGGCCTCTCTCTGCCCTCAGACGGCCATAGGACCTGCCAATTTTACAAGCCCACAATGGCAGCTGAACATTCTTCCAGGCAGCACCGACCCTGTGCAGCTGCCTCCCTGTGTGGACTCTAAGCTCCCAGGGGGACCCTCAGCCTCCTGTCTGTGATTCTGGCATGGCACACCATGACGGGAGCACAGAGAGCTCCTGGCAAATGACGGTGGAAGGAATCAGGACCTGACTCCGTGCTGCATGCCACAGTGGGCCTGAGGACAGCGAGCTGTGTGGCTCCTCAGCAGCAGACTGGAAGTTGCTCACAGTGGGCAGGGGATAGTGGGCTGGACACATGCATGTCGGGTGCTGCCAAGGCCTGCACTCTGGTCTTCCCCAATACTAAGACCTGCTTTCTGCAGAGTTTTACTACTACTGAATAAACCAGAGGGCCGTAATGAAATATCTTTCTTAAGATCAGAACCTTCCCCAAGGAAAGGGACAGATGCATAATCTTTTCCTTCCTTTGCCCTCCGTGGGATCTAATTTTAGTCATCGGAAAGTGACCTTTCCCCTGAAGGCTGTTTGTCTGACTTTAAAACAACCCTGTAACATAATCCCTGTACGCATGTGGTATTTATTAGTGCAACTGGTTCAGGGAATTCGATGGTACCCAGGCAGAGGTGTTTTTTTTTTCAATTGTTTTTGACAACTGATATTAAAGTGGGATAAGTGTATCACAAGAGAGGAAAGAAGAAATTACTAGAACTTTCATTTTTATTTCTATTTTAAACATTTTATTCTTTAAACTATCGATTTGTAGACACATTTATGCGTCATATACTTTTACAGTGGTAAATGAGTATAATTTTTCTGAAATAAAAAAACAATTTCTGAATCAAAAATTATAATTTTTTAATGAAAATAATGTATGAATTAGAAAATAAGTATAACATGTGAGTTAAAAATAATTTCTGAATTATTAGCGGCACAGACTCAAAAAGATTTCACTGATGGATGGATGGATGGATGCAAGGTCAAAAAAACCTACAGAGCACTGCTTTATGCCAGCTAATTTAATTTTCTACTTAGCCAACCAAACAGCAAAAACATTAGAGAAAAGAAAAGGAGGATTCTAATTAGGGAAAGTGACTTTTATACTAGCTACATGTTTTCCTATTCTTTACATATATTTTTAAAAAGCATATGTTGCCCCGTTTTACTAGAAGCTCTTAATAAAATTACAATAGTGTTTCTTCAAAGACTAATAAAACCTCTCTAGTAAACACGGCATACATAAATTGAAAGCACTTTGCTGGAAAAAGAAGGTCGTTAAAAAACTGAAATGACAAGAGAACAACTCATGTTTCAGACCCAGAAGTGACATAGTGATCCCTAGCATTCCACACATCTAGAAGTTTCACCTAGTGCTTTTATTTTTTTGTACTAACCTATGAGCTACTCTTTCTCCAGCAATCACATGCAGCATTGTACGCCTTCCTTAGATAATGGCTCACACAAAGCAACTCTGTTTGGTTGTTGTGGATGTGCGAAAGCTCCTGGAGGCTTACATGTTTGTGGCTTTAGTCAGCCCTGTCTCCGGTTGCCGGTCTATCACTGCCCACTAATTCCAGGCATCTGCACTCACTCTCCCATTTCTAAGCAGGATAAAACTCCAGTGGTTGTGGCTTTATTGTTGGCGCATTAGCAATGGTGTCTTTCAGTTTTCCTACATGCGAAGTGACCTGCAGTTTTCTCTCTGAGAAACAGTTTGACAAAGAACACCGTGACCAGTTCTCTGGCGCTGAAAGCAGAGGCAGTAGGAGGACAGCACACTTGCTCTGCAGGGTTGGATAAGCAATCAGACGCTATGGGTGTCTTCTGCACACCGGCTTCCGGCAGGAAAGAACAGCTGAGCGGTTTTAGAGTTTCAGGACTCTGCGACCTTATCAACTTGGGGGTGGGGGACAGGGGATACAAAATGCACAAGGGAACATGGCAGGCCACTGAAGCCTTCTTCATATATGTTAAGTTTTAGCTTCTGGAAAAAGAACATAAACTATTGTGAACTGCTCTAAGAAATAAAGTTTATACTTCAGGTAGTGCCCACTCTCCCACCAATGCATATAAACAAGATATTGACTATGATTACAATGAAGGTTCTATCATGATAGAAGCTCCTTTCTAGAACTCACTCTGGGAAAAAGAAAAGAAAAGAAAAGAAATGACATATTTGACCAAATAAAAAGTTGAGCTGCGAAATGTACTGTTCTGTCAGGTGATATGAATGGATATTTGCCTCGGAGTTTGGAAGAGAAGACTGCATTTCCAAGTATACGTCAGAAGGGCCCTTATTCTTCGTACTATGCTGTGTTGTGAACCACACTTGACAACAGCAGATAATAAGGGGGAAGGATAGAGTGTGTGTTTAGCCTTCTGTGGACAGACAAGCATATACTTGTAGTTTCATTTCATGACCTCACCCATGTAACTAAAGCTATTTTTACTTGGGCCTGTCATTACCAGCTGATTACCATATAAAACATTCCCAATATAGATTTAAAGACTTTCAAAAGAAAAGGCAAAGAATTAACCGCTACTGTATCCATTTTGAAAAACCTCTAACTTTTCTTGGTGAAACTTTATACTTTTTCTTGTTAAACACATCAAACTTAGAAAGATAGGGTAAACATTATTTACTGGAGGCAAACTGTCAATTTATTGCAATAATTTGATAAAATATTCCTTTACATAAAAAGCCTGCCTAGCAATGAAATGCATGAATAGAATTTTCTCAACGTCAGAATACCAACATGTGTATTTAAGTTACCGTTATAATATATAATGACTTGAAAGTGGGAAAAGCAGAAAGAACACTCCCAGCTTGACGGTTTTGAATTTTGTGCATTTCGTTTTCCTGACTCTACACTACGGCAGTGGCCACTGGCTGTGGAATCCGGCTCCCAGTTAGAAAAATGGTTCAATTGTTTATAAACAAAAGAGCTCTCCCCTCCTTACCTTTTTATAATTCCCCTCCATATCCAATGGGGATTCTTGCCTGATGATGTCAGCCATTCCATCACTGTCCAAATTCATCCTTTAACTCTAGAATTTCACTGAAGAAATAACCTCCCATGAATTCTGATAGGCTGGTATGCCCACTGCCCCGTACCCGGTTACTGCTCATGCTGACAAGGAGGCCAGCTAGAGTCCATGCCTGGCTGAGTGTGTCCTTGCCCCGCTCTGTCCCAGAGACACCGCCCTGTCCTGCCTCCCTGGTCTGCTCCTCGCTCCTGCACTGGACAGCTGCCTCTCCCTGTCCCTGCGTGTCCAGAGGACAGCCTTCCCACCATCTGCTGTCACCTTCCCCTGAACGATCCGCCCAGATTCCTCACCACAGCACCTTTCCTGCTCTCAATAAAGGAAAAGAGAGGTAGGGAATTGCGGCCCGCTGACCAGACGCCCTGCGTGGGGCTGGGTGTGTCTGGAGA
The DNA here is from genome assembly GCF_000334495.1 of Tupaia belangeri chinensis. Lineage (NCBI taxonomy): Eukaryota > Metazoa > Chordata > Mammalia > Scandentia > Tupaiidae > Tupaia > Tupaia belangeri. The sequence continues at coordinate 107,936 of NW_006203786.1, forward strand.
CAGGCAATCTTATTCTGAACGAGGGGTAGATGGCGCGGGATAAAAATAGACGCGAAAACTTCAGCCTTGCACACTTCACTCGTGAGACAGAAGTCGGGGATCCCATGACCAAATGAAGACAGTGTAATTTAAAGGCTGACCTGTCTGAGAGAGGCCTACGCTTTCTTTTTTCATAACCAAACATTTCTTAAAATTAGATCATGAAAGTCTCATCTGGTAGGAGCCTCAGCTCAACACTGAAATGGATTTCCAAAACAGAGAGAGAGAGACCCTCTGCCCAGGAGCTGGGCTTTGTTCTATTAATATAGGCAAGAGAAAAAGATCCATCAACTTTTCTTTAAAATTCAGCCAGTGGCGGGCTTTTCCACAAAAGCAAACGCCCTTTTCTATGACTCTTTTCACTCTTTTCCCATGGCTTCTGGTTTTGTTTACAGGCTTTACATGAAGGGAGGGAAAAGGGCCACAGCTGGAGGATGTTTTGGTGCAAGAAAAAGACCAACAGAAGCACACACACAAACACGCAGTTGTCATTATTACTACTGCCAGAAACTGCAAAATAGACCCACAATTTATTTAGTTTTTGGAAAAGTTACTGTTTGTAGGAGAAACGGGCCAGAGAAGAATTCAAAGGCCAAGCCTTCATGTAGCAACACCATCTTACCCTCAGACATGCTTAGATAGAAACGTGCCAGTCAACGCGTTTTCCAGAAAAGATTCTTGAGCAATGGTAACACCGTTAAGAACAGAGTTCCAAAACCCCATGCTAGATGGTTTTGGCATCTGAACCTTCGCTGACAAGCCCACCTTCAGTCATCTACTTATTTCGCTCCATAACTTTTTAAAAAATTCAATTTGTGGAGGATTTCTGGCATCCACGTGCAGCCTGACTTCTGCAAAACAACTGCTTTCCTCTGCAGCTCCCATCCAAGACCAATCCTTCCCTTATTCCATCCTCACGAATTGCACGTGTCAGGCACTACAATGCCGAGCTGTATTGCATGAGCCGCCCTTGCCTTTGGGCGGGCTCCTCCTTCGCAGCAATCTCTCTGGTCTTACTCTCCTAAGACCCCAGGCCCCTCACTCCAGATGGGGCTTCCCCATCCTCATGAAGGGAGGACAGCGTGTTTCCTAGAGCCTAATGGCAATGCCGCCCACCGAGTGCTTCCTCTAGCGCCTGTGTTGCCATCAAAGGGGAATTCACCAAGGTTAAGGCTTTCGGGTTAAATTATGCTTGGTCCAGTCAGTGGCCTGGTGGTTAAGGAAGCTGGATCCCAGATGGCCAACTATGTGATTCAAGTCCCACTTGGCAGCTTGAAAAAACACACTAGGTGCATGCATGCCCAAATTATTTCTGTAGAAAAATGAAGACAGGCTTGTGTGTAACCGGCCCCATGGGGGGTGCTTTGTCCCTTCTTCCCCACCCCCACTACTCCTCTCTACCCCATCTCTCTGTCTCTGAAGAGCAAACACGCTCCCTAGCAAAATTAAAGTAAAATGGTATGCTCAATCTACTTTGAAGGACCCTATGTATGTTAAATCCTGCCAAAGGGGGTTAGTTAAAATGAAATATACATCTTTTTACAAGGCATATATTAACATAACAACAGCCACCCCTTACTGAGGGGTTGCTACACGCCAGGCACTTGAGATGTGCTTTCTACATGAACCTTTAATCCTCCCAACCCTTTGGAGTAGATAACTTTTTTTTTGAAGAGAGATTTTTGCTATAGGGTGCATGCACTCATCAGAGAGACAAAGAGAGACAGAAAGTAAGAAATCAACACCCCCCCCCCCACACACACACACACACCGGGAGAATGGCCATGTCAAAATCCCCTCTGCATTCTCCTCTCGGAATGTTAGGCAAGCACGCACAATGGAAGCATGAGTTGTAAGCCTTCGGGTCCAGGGCTGGAACCGCAGTTGGCTATGGGAGAGTCCAGCGATGTAATCATTATGCCATCTGCTGGGCCCTGGAGTAGATATTATAAGCTGCCTTCCTG
>NW_006203786.1:109971-132220 GCF_000334495.1 Tupaia belangeri chinensis
TGAGGTGGCGAGTGAATAGTCAGGCTGGAACCTTAACCTGGGCCCTCTGTCTCTGGGGTCCCCACTCTACTTGGGTGTGCTGGAACGCACCCGCCAGCCACCTCAGTAAGAAGTAACTATTCACCATAAAATAACCAAGTATAGCTTTTAAAAATTAGGTTCAATACAGAGAAATCTAGCAGTGCTCCCCAGATGACAATACCATACTCTGAAGTATTATATTAATCCCACCCCTGAAATGCGCAGCACCTAATGCTACACACCCCCAGCTGATGAAGCCTCAAGAAATGAGACAAAAGCTCCTTCACTGAGGGTCATGACCTAGCATGCTGTATGGTGAACAGTCCTGTTCCGTTTACCATAGTGTCTTTAAGGTCACTGTGGCTTCTTTCCAACAGCAATTATGATTTCATGCTTTTTTCTAAGAAACAGAGATTTGCATTTACCCCACAGCATCTAGGGCATTGCCTTGCACACTATCAGTGGACAATGAAAAACTGTTGAATACATACGCAACCAGAAGAGAAACCCAAGTGGTGTTTAAAACGTCTCTAAATGAGGTTGGCAGGTGGAGTAGTGGCTAAGGGTGCCAGACTTCCACATGGCTGACTATGGTTCGAGTCCTGGACCTGGCAGCTTGCTTTTTCACTGTCTCTCTCTCTGTCCCTCTCTGGTCAAATTGAAATGAATAGAGTAAAATAAAATAATTCTTAAAAAAAAAAAAGAAAAAGAAAAAAAAGAGAAGTCTTTAAATGCTGTCCATAGCAGAGAACATTAATCTGTTAAAGAAGTGCTTTTTCTGTGGTAGAGGTTTTTGCCTCAGGGCTTGTATGCTCACCGGGGTTGAGAAAGAGAGAGACAGAGACAGTGAGAGGGAAAGTTAGAAATCACTCCCCAGGGGGCATGGCCATGCTGCAAGCCTTTCTCCTCCAGTCTCCTCCTTGGATCCTGGGCATGCATGCACATGTGTCGGTGTGTTTCAAGTCACTGGGTCTGGGACTTGAACCGCAGTTGGCCATGTGGGAGTCCAGCAATGTAACTGCTACATCTGTAACAGCCATCTGCTGGTCCCAGAAGTGATTTTCAATCAAAATCTGTAAAACCTACGTGTGTTCGAAAGGTAAAAGTAAGCCTCCTGGTTGAAGCAGGGGGGCTAGCTGCCTCACCTGGCCGCCCCATCCACCTGTTACCCCAACCCCTAGGATAGCCTCTTAAGAAAGCTATGGACAGAGCCCAAGGACCCTGCAGACCTGACCATGAAAGGCTCTAACTACATGAAAACAGCTCTTCCACATGGCAACAAAGTAGCATTCTGCTGCTGGTATACCAGCTACTCCGATTTCTAGATCAGAGTTTACTCTACTGGGGGTTCAGCTGCGATATGAACTTCAGTCTCTCACCTGGATTAATATCCTAGTCCACTTAGCAACCTATAATCAATATCCAACGTGGGTGAAATTATAAAAGCTTAGAGATGACAAGCCTCAGTAAGATGCATAAAACTATAGGGCTGACCCTGTTGCCCAGGAGTTAAGGGAGCCAGAACCCACATGGCAGACTGTGCTTTCAATCCCAGCCCGTTTACTGTCCTCCGGATCCACTGAAGACTGTGCTGGGCATGTGTGTCTACGTGGCCAAAGTTCTGACAGGATGGAGAAATGGGGTAGATGGGATTGTGGCATGTCTATGCCTCATTGGGGGGTGCTTTCTCTAGTGAGTGCATATACCCTTTGGCAATTAGAGAAATACACAAAATTATAAACCCAAGTACTAACATCTCTTTACTTTAATCTTAATAGGATGTGCTTAAATATATAGTTAAAATGGAAAAAAACCTGAACTCTCATTATTAACTATGTAGATGTATATATATACACACAGAGAGATTAACATATATGCAATAATATTAATTATTCATATTTACATGTATACACATATACTAATGTAGCATCTTTTGGAGAAAGGCACCTCAAAATCCAAAATGGAAATTTCCCAGCCAAACAGAAGCAACAAGGATGCGTGGCAAGAAGGTACTGAAAGGCCATTTCACTCCTCTGCCCCTTCCTCCCATCTCATTATAAGTGATGCTGTAATAAGAACGTCACTGAGTCAAGTGACAGAGCGCCTCCTCCTGAAAATGGACGTGAGAGCCTGCAGAGCAGCCCAAGGTGCGGTGGAATACTCTGCACCCTCCCTAAATTAGAGCTCAGTGCATACACAGGCTCACAGCCCAAGCCCTGTCCAGATGGGGCAGAACTACTGCTATCGAGACGGCCCATGCTGGCTTAAAACACCTGGGAGCTTCCTATCACGTGTGTTGGAACTTATCTTCAATTCTCTTTAGAGTGTAGTACTCGAGGTGTGTTCTCTGGGAGCATTGGCAGCATCTGGGAACTTTCTAGAAATGCAAACTCTCAGGCCCCACTGCAGACCTACCAAATCAGAAACTGTAATTTAAAAAAGTAATCCCAGGCATTTTTCAGTACCCCTTAAAATTTAAAAACACTACTTTTTAACTTAAATACACACACACACACACACACACACACACACACACACATATCATTATTCTATTTCAGGCCATACTTCCAGGCAGGGCAACAAGATTTTAGCTTTCAATGCTTGGGATCAACACTATATACATAATTTCACCTCTGAGGTCCAAGTGAATACAGGAAAGGGAAAAACCAAGCCAAACAGCACCTCAACAGAGACTTGAGCTGGTGGTTTTGCAGTAGCTATGCAAACAGGGGACTAGCAGCTGCTGGTGAAATTTCTTTTCTGCGGTTGCCCTCTCTGCAATGAACAGCCCAGCACTAAGATTAAGATGAGCCCAGTGGAGAACGAACTCATAGTCACTTCGAATCCCTGAGGTTGAAAGGGCCTCTTCCTATTCCTCTGCCCTGAAATACGAGCACTAGAAAGGAGAGCTTCGGTTTCCTGTCAAGCCATGATCTGAATCGTGAGGCACATGGCTCCTATGAGCTAATGCTTTTAAATGATCATTATCGGCCACTAGTGGAAATTATTGACTCTGAGAACACTGACCACATTACAGGGAAATCACTTATGCGTTGGCAAAAGAGTTTCCTATTCATAGATGGAACCTATATTTCATCCTGATTAATGCTTTCACGTCCCCTTGCATTCCCTTCAGCCTTAACATCCATATTCCACGTGCTAGATTTATCATCTCTTTTTAAATATTTTTTTTTTCCTTCTGTGCCAAAGTTCATTTAAATTTGGTGTGCTTTTCTATGAAGGTATTCTAATAGCTAAAAAAGCCATAAAAATAGGCAGGAGATTTTTTTTTTAATGGCGTTTTCAGTGTACATTAAAAAAAAATTAAATAATGACATTAGGAGTGTAGGATGGAGAACATGGCCGTGTTGGGAATGGACTGAGTGCCAAATTGTTTCCCACGTGAAACAATTTGGGGAGCATAATTGTAAAGCTGCCTAACTAAAAACCCAAGCACAAGAAACTCAACCGTGGTCACTTTGATGGCCAGGACACAGCTTCCAAGTAGGACCCATATTAATGCCTTCGCTAAGTGTCCCTTCCTCATGAATGGCTCTCCTACACTGATGGTTACCAGGCCTCTCTGATGGGTTTTCTTCCATATGCAAGTAGTTCTGTCCTATTGCTTTCCGTTTCATGAAGCTGGGGAGGAGTTTCCGATGCTTCTCGGTGGTACACAGGGGAATACTAAGACATCGAGATTTCAAATTCTCCCTCGGCATGGGAATATAAATAAATAATGGGATATGTGGCTCAACCAGGGGACGGCTCTGTTCATACTGAGCTTGTGCATGTGAAATTGTGATCTGTTACCCAAGATTTTAGTCATCCCTCAGGGTGGGTTCTAGAACCCCCAAAGATGCTAAAACCCACAGATGCTCAAGTCCCTTATGTATAACCATGTTGTATGTGCATATAATCTATGCATATCCTTGCATATACCTTAAATCATCTCAATATTAGTTATAAATAATATTTTCATGTCAGATAGAAGTGAAAGGAAACTATATAGAAAAATGTCTTCAGTGAGCCTGCCCATGACCTGGTGCTGAAGGTGGTTGGATCCCACATGGCTGCTGCACAGTTTTGAGTGCCAGACTTGGAGACAGAAGAAACACACCAGGCACATGTATGTATATGCCCAAAGTACCAAAAAGGGGGAGTAATGGAGAAAAAGGAATTGTGGCATGACCACCCCCCATGGGGAGTGCTTTCTCTCTCTGTCTGGTGAACATGCACATGCCTTGTCAATTTTTTTTTTAAATTTGTTGGAGGGCATGTGTTTTCACCAAGAGGTGGTGGGGGGGGGGTAAGAAAGAGAGAGAGAGAGAGAGAGAGAGAGAGATAGCATATTACAATCCTCGAAGGGAGATGGCCGCACTGCATATTCCTTCTCCTCCATCTCTCCTCTTGGAATTATGGACGTGCATGCACATGTGTGCAGTGTGTTTTCAAGTCACTGGGTCTGGGACTCTTATGGACATGCATGCACATGTCAAGTCACTGGGTCTGGGACTTGAGCTTTGCAGTCGGGCATGTGGGATCCAGCCACCTTAAACACCATGCTACTAGCTGGCAGATCCTTGGGGAATTTTTTTAAATTATTATATATTTTTTTCCTTTGGCATCTTTCTTTTAGGAATTTAATTATTATAAATTTTTTTCCTTTGGCATCTTTCTTTTAGGAAGGCAACAATTGATGAAGCCTTGCTTCATCTGTGATTGGTTCAATCTGCAGATGCGAAACCAATGAATACAGAGAACGGACTGCATATCCCTATCTATCTATCGTCTATTGATCTAAATGAATGAATATGAGGTCTCTAGTCTCCAAAAAGCATCCATGCAGTGATAAGGTACCATAAAGATGTCCCTATTTCCTTCCCAGCCCCCATCATCACCATTATTTCTAAGAGAAAAAACTAGACCTCTGGCTTAAAATACAGCTTACTTATTTCTTAAAATCTCTTGAAGTCTGAATCATGAAATTTGAGGCCTCATGTGTTATTTTACATAGAAACAATGTACGAAGTTTCTATTTCAGTTCTATTTCTATTTCGGGCCTACAGTGAAGTCCCATTGAAAAAAATCTCCCCCATTTGGAGCACTTATCATTGTGCTCCTGTTGTAGTAAAGCATATAAATTAAATTTTCAGATACCTTGGGAACAAACAAATTCACAAGGACTTACATCCAGAATTATTTTTCTAATTTTTAAGGTAACTGCCTGCTCCGAAAGACATCGACAAGGCAGAATGCAACTCTACTTTAACCTGATAAAACAATGCAGTCCTCTTTAGCACTATTAACGACAAGAGAAAACATTTTCCCACTCAAAAAAGAAATTTACAGAATAACAGAGAAGTGGGTCTCATTGAACTTATATTTAAAAGCCTGTATCGGGGCCAGCAGGTGGCGTGGTGGTTAAAGGTGCTGGACATTCCCACATGGCCGACCAGGGTTCGAGTCCCGGACCTGGTGGCTTGCTTTCTCACTTTCCCTCTCTCTCTCTCTCTGTGTCTCTCTCTGGTCAAATTAAAAAATAAATGAGCGGATAAATAAATAAATAATAAATAAATAAATAAATAAGAAGCCTGTATTGGGGCCAGCAGGTGGCGTGGTGGTTAAAGGTGCTGGACATTCCCACATGGCCGACCAGGGTTCGAGTCCCGGACCTGGTGGCTTGCTTTCTCACTTTCCCTCTCTCTCTCTCTCTGTGTCTCTCTCTGGTCAAATTAAAAAATAAATGAGCGGATAAATAAATAAATAATAAATAAATAAATAAATAAAAGCCTGTATCACATAGCAGGCTAACATGCTTTGAAATTCCCTTTTCCATTCCAGTATATTTTTCCTGCTATGGATGAAACCAGGTTTAAATTGGGCAGAATCTTAAATGAACTCAAACTCGATACCTTGTTTTCTCATTCACAGGAAGAAGGGATTGGGAAATGAGCCCTCACATGGCCTGATGCCAAGACAGCTAGAATATATTTCCTTTCCTTTGTTAACCATTAGAGTACCCATTACAGTCTGGGTCTAAATGTGGTTTACTACTTTCTCCAGCAAGAATTTTAAATATCTTGATATACTATGGACATATTCCCTAGTTTTATCTTTCAGACCAAAGTAGGTAGGACACTTCAGTTGGGCTGGAACATTTTGTCCCAGAAAAATTTGAGATTCCACAAGGCAAAAAAATCATTCTTCTAGATGGCAAGAGATATTAAAACTTGGTGAAATGTAAATCTTAAGAAAAACATCTTGGGATACTGGCCTCAAGTGATCCAAAGTATTTCACAGAAGTGCTTGGGGGTAGACCCCCTAGGTTCACCTTGCTGAAGTCGGCATGGCTGGGATGCCTGTGCATTCCATTCATTCATCTGTTTTGTGCCTTGCACTGTGTCCTACATTCTGGCACATGGGCTGTTTGAAGGGCCGCCTGCTGGCCAAGGGGCCCAGAAGCCAGTTACCTGAGTGGCTGTGTCAACTCCGTCACCTCCCCATGGTGACAATACACATATCTGAGCTTCTCTCTGAGGTTATGAAGGGAAATCCCAATACTAGGGGACTCAGAACAGCGCCAAGTGCAATGCAATTTAATCCAAAACACATTTATTGAAAACATACTCCATGTATAAAACAGGGACTCGTGAGGGGGGAGGCAGGTAGCGTGGTGGTTAAAGGCACTGGATTCCCACATGGCCGACTATGGTTTGAGTCCTGGACCTGGCAGTTTGCTTTCTTGCTTTCTGTCTCTCTCTCTCTCTCTCTGTGAGCAAATTAAAAATAATAATTATAACAAATGGAATTAGATAAGTACATACTTAAAACAAACAAACAAAAAACAAGGATTCGTGGAGATTAAAATAAGACCCTTGTCTTCAAGGAGCCTGTTGCCTAATGGGGAAGACAGATCTGTACTATATGTTAACAACTATGAGTGGGTTCGAATAAAAGTAAAAAAGAACTGAACTGAGGACAAAGTCTAACTGGGGGATGAGAAGGGAACGTTTCCTGAAGAACATGGCATTTGAGGCCTGCAATGGGTGGAAGCAGGGGGTGTGTGGGTACAAGGCCTTGCAGCCTGAGGCCTCCCAGACAAGAAAAGGAACTGAAGGCGACATGCAGGAGGGTGAGGCCTTGGAGAGGAGCGTCTGCCCAGGGCTGGGATCTCTGCTGGGCTTTGAACGCGAGCACAGGGGTCTGCAGCTTATCCTAAGGAAGGTGGGAAAGCATTAAAGATTTCTGACTGTGTTCCCTATGACCAGGTTTGTGTTTGAAGAAGGGACTCTTTAAGCTCCCAAGAAAGGAAAGAGGGCCATCCACACGCCATTGCACTCCTCTTTCAAGCCAATATTCCCACAGTAGCTAAGAACCAACCACGGGGAGGGAGTTCTGTATCTGAGGCTCCTGGACCTGGCAGTTTGCTTTCTTGCTTTCTGTCTCTCTCTCTCTCTCTCTGTGAGCAAATTAAAAATAATAATTATAACAAATGGAATTAGATAAGTACATACTTAAAACAAACAAACAAAAAACAAGGATTCGTGGAGATTAAAATAAGACCCTTGTCTTCAAGGAGCCTGTTGCCTAATGGGGAAGACAGATCTGTACTATATGTTAACAACTATGAGTGGGTTCGAATAAAAGTAAAAAAGAACTGAACTGAGGACAAAGTCTGACTGGGGGATGAGAAGGGAACGTTTCCTGAAGAACATGGCATTTGAGGCCTGCAATGGGTGGAAGCAGGGGGTGTGTGGGTACAAGGCCTTGCAGCCTGAGGCCTCCCAGACAAGAAAAGGAACTGAAGGCGACATGCAGGAGGGTGAGGCCTTGGAGAGGAGCGTCTGCCCAGGGCTGGGATCTCTGCTGGGCTTTGAACGCGAGCACAGGGGTCTGCAGCTTATCCTAAGGAAGGTGGGAAAGCATTAAAGATTTCTGACTGTGTTCCCTATGACCAGGTTTGTGTTTGAAGAAGGGACTCTTTAAGCTCCCAAGAAAGGAAAGAGGGCCATCCACACGCCATTGCACTCCTCTTTCAAGCCAATATTCCCACAGTAGCTAAGAACCAACCACGGGGAGGGAGTTCTGTATCTGAGGCAGTCATAAAGGAAAGGATTTGTTTTTATATCGACACTTATCCCAAAATCCCAGCTGCAGGAAAAGGGGGAAATATTTGGGAGCTTCTAAGCAAAATGAGCCCTCTGACCTAAACTTGTGCTTTCAAGTTCACGACATTTCTAGGCTGTCTGTCAGAGACCATTTACAAGAATGTGGCCTGCGGGGGCTGCCAGGCCTGAAGCTGCGGGCAAGGTCCTCTCCTGAAGATTGGCTTGCTCCCAAGACTGGAAAATGGAGGTCGAGAGCTCTGTCTTTTCACAGGGCTCGACTGAAAATGACAATACATGCCTCGGCAACCTCTTTGTTAATGGGGAGGAAAGTATGTGACGATGATCACATGAGAATCCATAAAAACAACAATGACAACAACAGCAACAAAACACAAAAATTTGTGCATGAGAATTCCTCTCTGCTGTTTTCCCCTTGGCTTGCGTCGATTAAAGCACAGAGCGCCCAAAGCCTAGCTCACACAGGGACATTGGATCTTGGTAGCAGCGAAACTCTTTTTCAAAACAAGCAACTACTTGTAAAAGCAATATCCAAGAATTGATTGCATTTCCATTTATTAGCAACAAACCACTAGGAAATGAAGAGCTGCAGGGTTTTCTGGGCCACTTAACAGTCCCCAGCGAAGCCCTGATGTGCTCAGAAGAGAGATACTGGAAGGTGACTCAGTTCATGATAATTCACTTGTTTATGCAGAAAGGTGGCCTCTGGCAGGGGACTTGCCAACTCTCATGCCAGGATGTTAATGACAGAGACTACCATTTCACAGATGAGGAAACTCACAGGAAACAAGGGGATAGCCTGACCCCTCACACAACAAAAACAAAGCAGGCTAGTGGTGGGGGAGCAGGAGTAGCGCAGAAAGTCTAACGTGAGAAATTGTGATGCTTTTCTTCTTACTCAATTTTGTATACCGTGGGCATCTCTTTCCATATTAAAGGACCTATTCTAAGTGCATGGAAAGCCAACAGAACAATAATAAAATTCCCTGCCCTTGGGACAGACTGTGGCCTGGCAGTTAAAGCACTGATCCCACATGGCCGACTGTGCGATTGGAGTCCTGGCCCTGGCTGCTTGAAAAACACACCAGGGGTGTGTGTGTGTGTGTGTGTGTGTGTGTGTGTGTGCCCAAAAATGCTGAGAGGAGGAAGAGATGGAGAAGAAGGAATTGTGGTGTGACCATACCCTATTGGGGAATGCTTTCTCCTCTCTCTGTCTTTTTCCAGCCAGAAAATTTAAAAAAATAAAAATAAAAATAAATGGCCCCTACTCATTGAGGAGTTGGTATGGAGTGAGGGAGACAGAATGCAGCTCAAGAATTAAGTGAGTGAGTATGATAATGGATGGTGATAACCACTAAATAGAATAATAAATCAGAGAGATGTAACAGAAACCCTGGGTAGAACTGGGAAGCTGGGGGTTTACAGAGTGGTCCAGAGAAGGTCTCCCTAAGAAGTGACATTTGAGTGAAGACCTGACAGAAGCAAGAGGTGAGCGTGGGCATACGGTGGCTGGGTAGGATACGGATACCCAATTGAATTCGAATTCACATAAATAGTGAATATTTTGTTAGCACTGAGATGCCCCAAACACTGCAGTTATTTGCTAAGTTTGGCAGCCCTACATGGTATGTGCTCATGCCAGGCAGAAGGAATAGCAAGCACAGGGCCAGCCCAGCATGGTGGGAGTGAAAAACTGGGACTGCGGGAATGCAGGGAGAAGAGGAGCCTGAGAGGAAACGGGCCGGCTGAGGTAAGGCCCTGCTGATCCTGAGAGGACTTGGACTTGGAGTCTGCGTGGGGGACACACACAAGAACATTTCTGAGATGTGGAACATGATCTCACTTAGGCTTTAAAAGATGCTTCTGGGTCCTGTGTTGAGCCATGCAATCTATGGAGTAGAACCATGTACGGAGCAGGGGCAAGAGTGGGCAGACCAGGTAGAAGGCCATTATTGCTGTAATGATGGTGACAGTGGAAGTAGTCACAGTGATAACAATGACATTTATATGAGCGTGATTTTGAGGGGCGTGGCTCCTGAAACAACATTAATGGGCTCTCCGTTAAGAAATCTTGGCATGTATCATTTATGAGAGGAGAGCAATCAGTCCCCCGAATAAACGCCAGCAACTCATGAAAAATGCTAACCTGTGGAATTTACTGTAATCACTGCAGTATCATTCTTTTTTTAAAAAAAAACCTCATCAAAAAATACGGGAAGTTTCTGAAAAACATCAAACTGTTGATATCACCAGTGACTGAGCCAACGCCACGCTAAGGACTTAGAGAAACCACCTTTTCCGAATCCAACCGCATGTGGTGCCAGCTGGGTTTCCAAATGAAGGCTTCTAAGTGGGATTAAGATTTAAGCTTTCAAGTTAATGTCTGTTTTTCTGAGCTGTGCATAAAGGGAGAGCATTTCGGCAGAACATACACGTGAAGGTAGACCTACCACCAACCCCACGGAGATGCAGAATCTACTGGCCACCATTATCTGCCCAGGACACTCCATTTTAGTGCAGAGATAAGCCATGAATTCATCCCAACTACTAAACATGCAATGATACTGTTATGTATTGCAGTTCATATAAAGCAGAATTCATCTGTCTTCCTGTGGAAGAGTAGTAGGCTAACAGAATCCCTCCTCTCCAGATGAAACTGCAGCTATTTGGCCATGTTTTCAACATACGAAAACAACGGTTTCATGTTCAACCTCTTGAAAAGGTATAGGAAATAATTTTATGGTTGCTTGCCCTTCAAGGTCTTAATTATAGAGCTCCTTTGAAAAAAGAGAAGAAAAATGATTTTAACTCTCACAGTAATTTAATCACCTGGAGCCACGCCATACTTCACTTGTGCTCTCCAGAGATGCTTGACACTCCCCACCCGCAAGCTCTGTACTAGGTGGAAGTGAGGTGTGGGTGGTTTTCTCAGCCTCTCTGACCCTTTTCCCATGGACCTGATTCCTACAAAGCACAAATCTCTGTACTTAGGATCCATGGACCTAAATACACTATCCAATGAGAATACTACAAAACAAGCTTACGATTACACAATGTTCATCACCAACCAAAGTGAACAGACACATTTTCTAACACACCATTTCTAGTTCTTAGCTGAGGCCCCACTGTGTTGGGTCTTGGGAGATGTACTGTTCTGTCTGGACACATTCAGCACGGTGAAATCTGACCTGAGGAGAAACACCTGCTTGTCTCAGGTAACCGACCTCACACAAGGAAGAGGCATTGTTCAGGCAGAGCAATGGCCTCTTGGAGCTTTCAAACTCAGTGGAGTATTATCCCAACGTTAACTATGCAAGACTTGGAAAAGCCATGCCTACTGCTGCAAAGAGCAATTCCCTGCGAACATTCTTGCTGTCTGTTTACAATGATGATACTTCAACTTTGCCTCAACCGTCCAAGTCATACGAAGAGTGAAAACTGATCATCTGAAATCATGTATAAGAGTTTCATTCATAACTCCACAGAGCAAAAAGTAGCACACAGACGAGTACGTAATACTAAAAATGTTCTGTTTGGAGGTTTTGATGCATGTGGATGCCCTAATTCTGATTTATGAACCATTGTAAACAGCACTGTGGTAAAAATAAGTTCAGGAAGACACAGAAGTGCAACTTGAAACGTCAAGTGCATGCAGACTGATTTTTGAAAATTTCTCAGATCATCAATTATGACTTCCTATTTACATAATTTCCCAAAAGACGATCCTAAAAACTGGGTGAGAAGCAACTCACGTCCTATGCAGTGAGCAAAAATCGCCTTTTTCAAATGTTATGGGTGTGAATTTCGGGTCAAATTTTCTTCAGAATCCCCTTAAAATTCAATTACAGTTCAAAGCAGTTCCTCCTATTTGCAGACATACAGAATGTGCAAAGCACGGATCACCTCCGTGAATTTCACAAACGCTTTACAGGCCAAGGAAGCAGCATTTTCTGCCCCATTACTCCCCAGAAAACCTAATTACAATTCAGAGGCCGTATGCGTTTAAGGCCAGACCAGAGCATGGCAAAATCCCTTGAAAATCCGGAAAGAGGCAACCTGCTGCTTTGGGAGAGAAGGCCTCCTCTCCCAGAGGATGCCGGCCTGCAGATCAGGCTTTAAACCTTACCTGGTACGAGCAGTTCTCCTGATGTACCATCTCAGTGCATCCTAGGGCGCAGACCCCAAAGCAGGACTGCTCAGCGAGGCTGCAGAGGCAAAGCGCGGAGCATGCACCGGCGGGCGGAGAGAACGCCCTGGTAAGGCAGGGGCTCCCCGCAGATTAAAATGGATGCTGTTTCGCTGATCAACCTGCGCAGTGGCGCTGCCTGTGCGGGGAAGCGCGCAGCCAGCCGAGCTGCTCTGCTCTGCTCTGCTCTCCTCGGAAACCAGTGAGGCGGGCGGGCTTCTGAACATGGAGCTGGGACCCGGCTGGGGGAGGGGGAGCGCTCATCACTCGCACAATCAGCCAATTATATTATAGGCACAAAGAAAAGGATCAGTCTGGGGCTGGTGTGACCTTCTGGTGCTTTATGAAGGCAGTTAGCTGATGTGGAAACATTCTAGTCCTCATTAAAGAGAAAAGGCCAGCCAGGGAGAGGGAGAGAGACAGACACAAATCAATGTTGCAGTTGGACATTTCTAACCTCCGGCAGCATCCTTCCTGCTCACTGGGGCTGCTTCGCTGGTGCTGATTAAAAAAGAGGCTTAAAGCTCATCTTAGAACTTTTCATATAGAGGAAAACAATCCAATCGGAATAACGACATTGAAAACAAGATGCATTCTGTGTCGAGTTTGGAAGTGTTGGTCAACTTGATGACTAAAAGGAGAGTCTTCGCGCTAAAAAATGTTGTCATTTCTTAGATTGTCCCACTTATTTTTGGCTGTTAGCTGCTTTTAAAGTCAAACAAAAACAAGATGGAATAGTTATTCCTACAAGTGTTGGAGAGAGAGAACTTATTAAAGTAGTAAGGTCTGTATAACTCATTCACTTCATGAAAAACTAAACTCTTAATTGCAAGGTTTTTTTAAAAAGTAAGACGTGTGTGTGTCTCCCCCAGTACTGTGACTTTGTGACTTGTATGGACACCCCCAAGACAACAAATATGATCTTCGAAGCAGCCCATTCTACCTAAGAGACAGTAATGAAAGCATTCTGGACTTGCAGATAACAATTAAAGGGTATAGAGGTTGATTTATGAGTGTTTCTGGGATGGGGGACAAGGTCAATTTCTGAAGTGAGTCAGTGCCATTTAAGAACTTCGGGATATATAAAAAGGAATAAGTAGGTCTGCAAATTTTTCAAGATAATTTAATGATAGAAAAAAATTTTAAAGCAAATAAAGTTTATTTATGTATATTCCTCCGTTTCCACAGATAATTCATTTTGTTGTTTTGTGCTACAATGGCTCTGTACACAGGAATGGAATTCAGTGAAAACTTGATTGAATTTAAACCACCAAAATTTTAGAATGAAAACAAAAGGGATATTATTTTAAGCTATTTCAATAGCTATCTCCTCAAAAAGTCTTCCTTTTACTAATGATCAACATCTTCATCATGCTGCTGACTGAGAAAAACATGTACTTCCTGCCCGAGGAATGAAATCGACAAGTCTGACAAATTTTCATAATAAGCACTCACTTAAGGAACAGTGAAAGCTTGTGTCAGGAATATTTGATATTGTATTTCACATTTTATAGCAACTTGCTTTCTTAGAGAGAGAAAACCTAACTTTATAAATAGGCATGATTTTTCACTCTCTGAGATTCAAACAGAAGTCAAGTCTGTTTCCTCATTTCCGCTCCATGGATGCACTCACACGCAGTCCCATCTCAGCCTAGCTGGGACACTGGAAGGTGGCAGAGAAGGCCCAGTTCCTAGTGTTCTCACGAGCTCCCATTTCAGCACTGGGTTCTAAGGAAAAGCCCTCTTGTGATGTCCCCTATAGAACTTCACAGCCCTTCTCTCTGAGTACAGGATTGCTGGCGGGTTAACACATGCAGGTGTTTCTAGGCCTGCTCACTGGCACTGTGGCACTGCTCGATGGCACTGTGCAAGCTTGACGTGTGAAAAAGAAGACTGGGAGAGATAGCAAGTCTTCCTTTTTTAGAAAAGTATTTTATTTAATTTTATTACTACTATTTATTTAATTTGACCAGAGAAGGACAGAGAGAGAGGAAGAGAGAGAGAAAGCAAGCTGCCAGGTCTGAGACTCGAACCACAGTCAGCCACGTGGGAGTGCAGGTCTTTAACCACCACGCCACCTGTCAGCCCAATAGCAAGTCTTCTTAAATACAGCATGAAGAGAAGAAGACAGAAACTCTTCTGGGAAAGGAAACAAACAACACACCTTCATTCCTAATTCTACCCTTGCCCATTTCCTGTCTGTAATCCACACAGTCCAGAGAGAGACTCATGTGGGGTGCCTTACTCCCATCAGGTAGAAGCTCTGGAATCCTAAGCATAAACAAGGAAAGGCAGGCCAAAAGAAAGTTTATTTTTCCGCGAGGTAGCAGATAAAACAAAATGGAAACCATATGTTTAATATAAAAGGCACAATTCCAACGTTCCAAGACAGAACTGCTCAAAATTCAAAGGCAGTTAGAAACTCACTCATGTTACTACCTTGGCAATCTATGACCTGAAGACTCAGGAATAGGCTTCTAAACCATATAAAACCCAAAAAGCTGCTTGCTGGGTTCTGTTCTCTTCTGAAAACCGAAGGCTCTGGGATATATTACATAAGCTCCTAAAGACATTTATCATGAGTTGTTAAAAAAAATTTAAAAAGGCTAAACATGATCCCACTCTTCACAGTTGCTGTTCCATAAATAGTGGAAATGACTCAGAGGTGGCTCGGGAGAGAACAGATTTTTGACAATTGTATCCCAAATTCTGTCAAAAAACCTTCCCGCGAGGTATAAACAAGATGAAAAAAGGAATATATCAAGCAGGCTTCTCTTCATAGTCATTCATTGGAAAGGACTTTGTGTTATCATTTAAATGATGATTTGCTGGTGAGAAAACCTTAAGCAGAAACCAGCTGTTCCAAGAACATGTCGGATAGAATGATTTATCAAATGACAGCGATATTTGTTACTCTTGACTAAAAAATATTGATGAACTTTTTGTTTAAAGCACAATTTATGGAGCATATTCTTTTTGTTTTCTTTTTCTTCGCAGGTCTTCAGAGCTTCCTTTCCCATAAAAAGTATTTGGTTTCAGGTTTAGATGGGACCACAGGAGATCATTTAATCTAACACTGTTATTTTCCAGATATGAAATCTGAGGCCTAAGAAAGTTGTGACATGCCTAACAACAACAAAAAAGATATCAGAGTAAGAAAAACAGGAAACGAACGTGATTTTCTGGGTTCTCAACAAGTAAATTTGACTCATAAAAAACAATGCTACTATGGTCTGTGTTTGTGTCCCCTCAAAATTCATTCATTAAAACTTAATCATCGCTTGAAAAACACACCAGGGGTGTGTGTGTGTGTGTGTGTGTGTGTGTGTGCCCAAAAATGCTGAGAGGAGGAAGAGATGGAGAAGAAGGAATTGTGGTGTGACCATACCCTATTGGGGAATGCTTTCTCCTCTCTCTGTCTTTTTCCAGCCAGAAAATTTAAAAAAATAAAAATAAAAAAAAATGGCCCCTACTCATTGAGGAGTTGGTATGGAGTGAGGGAGACAGAATGCAGCTCAAGAATTAAGTGAGTGAGTATGATAATGGATGGTGATAACCACTAAATAGAATAATAAATCAGAGAGATGTAACAGAAACCCTGGGTAGAACTGGGAAGCTGGGGGTTTACAGAGTGGTCCAGAGAAGGTCTCCCTAAGAAGTGACATTTGAGTGAAGACCTGACAGAAGCAAGAGGTGAGCGTGGGCATACGGTGGCTGGGTAGGATACGGATACCCAATTGAATTCGAATTCACATAAATAGTGAATATTTTGTTAGCACTGAGATGCCCCAAACACTGCAGTTATTTGCTAAGTTTGGCAGCCCTACATGGTATGTGCTCATGCCAGGCAGAAGGAATAGCAAGCACAGGGCCAGCCCAGCATGGTGGGAGTGAAAAACTGGGACTGCGGGAATGCAGGGAGAAGAGGAGCCTGAGAGGAAACGGGCCGGCTGAGGTAAGGCCCTGCTGATCCTGAGAGGACTTGGACTTGGAGTCTGCGTGGGGGACACACACAAGAACATTTCTGAGATGTGGAACATGATCTCACTTAGGCTTTAAAAGATGCTTCTGGGTCCTGTGTTGAGCCATGCAATCTATGGAGTAGAACCATGTACGGAGCAGGGGCAAGAGTGGGCAGACCAGGTAGAAGGCCATTATTGCTGTAATGATGGTGACAGTGGAAGTAGTCACAGTGATAACAATGACATTTATATGAGCGTGATTTTGAGGGGCGTGGCTCCTGAAACAACATTAATGGGCTCTCCGTTAAGAAATCTTGGCATGTATCATTTATGAGAGGAGAGCAATCAGTCCCCCGAATAAACGCCAGCAACTCATGAAAAATGCTAACCTGTGGAATTTACTGTAATCACTGCAGTATCATTCTTTTTTTAAAAAAAAACCTCATCAAAAAATACGGGAAGTTTCTGAAAAACATCAAACTGTTGATATCACCAGTGACTGAGCCAACGCCACGCTAAGGACTTAGAGAAACCACCTTTTCCGAATCCAACCGCATGTGGTGCCAGCTGGGTTTCCAAATGAAGGCTTCTAAGTGGGATTAAGATTTAAGCTTTCAAGTTAATGTCTGTTTTTCTGAGCTGTGCATAAAGGGAGAGCATTTCGGCAGAACATACACGTGAAGGTAGACCTACCACCAACCCCACGGAGATGCAGAATCTACTGGCCACCATTATCTGCCCAGGACACTCCATTTTAGTGCAGAGATAAGCCATGAATTCATCCCAACTACTAAACATGCAATGATACTGTTATGTATTGCAGTTCATATAAAGCAGAATTCATCTGTCTTCCTGTGGAAGAGTAGTAGGCTAACAGAATCCCTCCTCTCCAGATGAAACTGCAGCTATTTGGCCATGTTTTCAACATACGAAAACAACGGTTTCATGTTCAACCTCTTGAAAAGGTATAGGAAATAATTTTATGGTTGCTTGCCCTTCAAGGTCTTAATTATAGAGCTCCTTTGAAAAAAGAGAAGAAAAATGATTTTAACTCTCACAGTAATTTAATCACCTGGAGCCACGCCATACTTCACTTGTGCTCTCCAGAGATGCTTGACACTCCCCACCCGCAAGCTCTGTACTAGGTGGAAGTGAGGTGTGGGTGGTTTTCTCAGCCTCTCTGACCCTTTTCCCATGGACCTGATTCCTACAAAGCACAAATCTCTGTACTTAGGATCCATGGACCTAAATACACTATCCAATGAGAATACTACAAAACAAGCTTACGATTACACAATGTTCATCACCAACCAAAGTGAACAGACACATTTTCTAACACACCATTTCTAGTTCTTAGCTGAGGCCCCACTGTGTTGGGTCTTGGGAGATGTACTGTTCTGTCTGGACACATTCAGCACGGTGAAATCTGACCTGAGGAGAAACACCTGCTTGTCTCAGGTAACCGACCTCACACAAGGAAGAGGCATTGTTCAGGCAGAGCAATGGCCTCTTGGAGCTTTCAAACTCAGTGGAGTATTATCCCAACGTTAACTATGCAAGACTTGGAAAAGCCATGCCTACTGCTGCAAAGAGCAATTCCCTGCGAACATTCTTGCTGTCTGTTTACAATGATGATACTTCAACTTTGCCTCAACCGTCCAAGTCATACGAAGAGTGAAAACTGATCATCTGAAATCATGTATAAGAGTTTCATTCATAACTCCACAGAGCAAAAAGTAGCACACAGACGAGTACGTAATACTAAAAATGTTCTGTTTGGAGGTTTTGATGCATGTGGATGCCCTAATTCTGATTTATGAACCATTGTAAACAGCACTGTGGTAAAAATAAGTTCAGGAAGACACAGAAGTGCAACTTGAAACGTCAAGTGCATGCAGACTGATTTTTGAAAATTTCTCAGATCATCAATTATGACTTCCTATTTACATAATTTCCCAAAAGACGATCCTAAAAACTGGGTGAGAAGCAACTCACGTCCTATGCAGTGAGCAAAAATCGCCTTTTTCAAATGTTATGGGTGTGAATTTCGGGTCAAATTTTCTTCAGAATCCCCTTAAAATTCAATTACAGTTCAAAGCAGTTCCTCCTATTTGCAGACATACAGAATGTGCAAAGCACGGATCACCTCCGTGAATTTCACAAACGCTTTACAGGCCAAGGAAGCAGCATTTTCTGCCCCATTACTCCCCAGAAAACCTAATTACAATTCAGAGGCCGTATGCGTTTAAGGCCAGACCAGAGCATGGCAAAATCCCTTGAAAATCCGGAAAGAGGCAACCTGCTGCTTTGGGAGAGAAGGCCTCCTCTCCCAGAGGATGCCGGCCTGCAGATCAGGCTTTAAACCTTACCTGGTACGAGCAGTTCTCCTGATGTACCATCTCAGTGCATCCTAGGGCGCAGACCCCAAAGCAGGACTGCTCAGCGAGGCTGCAGAGGCAAAGCGCGGAGCATGCACCGGCGGGCGGAGAGAACGCCCTGGTAAGGCAGGGGCTCCCCGCAGATTAAAATGGATGCTGTTTCGCTGATCAACCTGCGCAGTGGCGCTGCCTGTGCGGGGAAGCGCGCAGCCAGCCGAGCTGCTCTGCTCTGCTCTGCTCTCCTCGGAAACCAGTGAGGCGGGCGGGCTTCTGAACATGGAGCTGGGACCCGGCTGGGGGAGGGGGAGCGCTCATCACTCGCACAATCAGCCAATTATATTATAGGCACAAAGAAAAGGATCAGTCTGGGGCTGGTGTGACCTTCTGGTGCTTTATGAAGGCAGTTAGCTGATGTGGAAACATTCTAGTCCTCATTAAAGAGAAAAGGCCAGCCAGGGAGAGGGAGAGAGACAGACACAAATCAATGTTGCAGTTGGACATTTCTAACCTCCGGCAGCATCCTTCCTGCTCACTGGGGCTGCTTCGCTGGTGCTGATTAAAAAAGAGGCTTAAAGCTCATCTTAGAACTTTTCATATAGAGGAAAACAATCCAATCGGAATAACGACATTGAAAACAAGATGCATTCTGTGTCGAGTTTGGAAGTGTTGGTCAACTTGATGACTAAAAGGAGAGTCTTCGCGCTAAAAAATGTTGTCATTTCTTAGATTGTCCCACTTATTTTTGGCTGTTAGCTGCTTTTAAAGTCAAACAAAAACAAGATGGAATAGTTATTCCTACAAGTGTTGGAGAGAGAGAACTTATTAAAGTAGTAAGGTCTGTATAACTCATTCACTTCATGAAAAACTAAACTCTTAATTGCAAGGTTTTTTTAAAAAGTAAGACGTGTGTGTGTCTCCCCCAGTACTGTGACTTTGTGACTTGTATGGACACCCCCAAGACAACAAATATGATCTTCGAAGCAGCCCATTCTACCTAAGAGACAGTAATGAAAGCATTCTGGACTTGCAGATAACAATTAAAGGGTATAGAGGTTGATTTATGAGTGTTTCTGGGATGGGGGACAAGGTCAATTTCTGAAGTGAGTCAGTGCCATTTAAGAACTTCGGGATATATAAAAAGGAATAAGTAGGTCTGCAAATTTTTCAAGATAATTTAATGATAGAAAAAAATTTTAAAGCAAATAAAGTTTATTTATGTATATTCCTCCGTTTCCACAGATAATTCATTTTGTTGTTTTGTGCTACAATGGCTCTGTACACAGGAATGGAATTCAGTGAAAACTTGATTGAATTTAAACCACCAAAATTTTAGAATGAAAACAAAAGGGATATTATTTTAAGCTATTTCAATAGCTATCTCCTCAAAAAGTCTTCCTTTTACTAATGATCAACATCTTCATCATGCTGCTGACTGAGAAAAACATGTACTTCCTGCCCGAGGAATGAAATCGACAAGTCTGACAAATTTTCATAATAAGCACTCACTTAAGGAACAGTGAAAGCTTGTGTCAGGAATATTTGATATTGTATTTCACATTTTATAGCAACTTGCTTTCTTAGAGAGAGAAAACCTAACTTTATAAATAGGCATGATTTTTCACTCTCTGAGATTCAAACAGAAGTCAAGTCTGTTTCCTCATTTCCGCTCCATGGATGCACTCACACGCAGTCCCATCTCAGCCTAGCTGGGACACTGGAAGGTGGCAGAGAAGGCCCAGTTCCTAGTGTTCTCACGAGCTCCCATTTCAGCACTGGGTTCTAAGGAAAAGCCCTCTTGTGATGTCCCCTATAGAACTTCACAGCCCTTCTCTCTGAGTACAGGATTGCTGGCGGGTTAACACATGCAGGTGTTTCTAGGCCTGCTCACTGGCACTGTGGCACTGCTCGATGGCACTGTGCAAGCTTGACGTGTGAAAAAGAAGACTGGGAGAGATAGCAAGTCTTCCTTTTTTAGAAAAGTATTTTATTTAATTTTATTACTACTATTTATTTAATTTGACCAGAGAAGGACAGAGAGAGAGGAAGAGAGAGAGAAAGCAAGCTGCCAGGTCTGAGACTCGAACCACAGTCAGCCACGTGGGAGTGCAGGTCTTTAACCACCACGCCACCTGTCAGCCCAATAGCAAGTCTTCTTAAATACAGCATGAAGAGAAGAAGACAGAAACTCTTCTGGGAAAGGAAACAAACAACACACCTTCATTCCTAATTCTACCCTTGCCCATTTCCTGTCTGTAATCCACACAGTCCAGAGAGAGACTCATGTGGGGTGCCTTACTCCCATCAGGTAGAAGCTCTGGAATCCTAAGCATAAACAAGGAAAGGCAGGCCAAAAGAAAGTTTATTTTTCCGCGAGGTAGCAGATAAAACAAAATGGAAACCATATGTTTAATATAAAAGGCACAATTCCAACGTTCCAAGACAGAACTGCTCAAACTTCAAAAGCAGTTAGAAACTCACTCATGTTACTACCTTGGCAATCTATGACCTGAAGACTCAGGAATAGGCTTCTAAACCATATAAAACCCAAAAAGCTGCTTGCTGGGTTCTGTTCTCTTCTGAAAACCGAAGGCTCTGGGATATATTACATAAGCTCCTAAAGACATTTATCATGAGTTGTTAAAAAAAATTTAAAAAGGCTAAACATGATCCCACTCTTCACAGTTGCTGTTCCATAAATAGTGGAAATGACTCAGAGGTGGCTCGGGAGAGAACAGATTTTTGACAATTGTATCCCAAATTCTGTCAAAAAACCTTCCCGCGAGGTATAAACAAGATGAAAAAAGGAATATATCAAGCAGGCTTCTCTTCATAGTCATTCATTGGAAAGGACTTTGTGTTATCATTTAAATGATGATTTGCTGGTGAGAAAACCTTAAGCAGAAACCAGCTGTTCCAAGAACATGTCGGATAGAATGATTTATCAAATGACAGCGATATTTGTTACTCTTGACTAAAAAATATTGATGAACTTTTTGTTTAAAGCACAATTTATGGAGCATATTCTTTTTGTTTTCTTTTTCTTCGCAGGTCTTCAGAGCTTCCTTTCCCATAAAAAGTATTTGGTTTCAGGTTTAGATGGGACCACAGGAGATCATTTAATCTAACACTGTTATTTTCCAGATATGAAATCTGAGGCCTAAGAAAGTTGTGACATGCCTAACAACAACAAAAAAGATATCAGAGTAAGAAAAACAGGAAACGAACGTGATTTTCTGGGTTCTCAACAAGTAAATTTGACTCATAAAAAACAATGCTACTATGGTCTGTGTTTGTGTCCCCTCAAAATTCATTCATTAAAACTTAATCATCAATGTGATGTATTAAGAGGTAGGGGCGGACCAGTCAGTGGTGTGGCAGTCAAGTAGCTGGATCCTATAGATGGCATGGTTTGAGTCTCGGACCCGGCAGCTTGAAAAATACACTTGAGTACCAGTGTGTGTGTGTGTGCCCAAAGTCCAAAAACCAGGGTGTTTTGGATAATAAGTGGATAGTAAAAAGAGAAGAAGGAGGAAAAGTGATTGTGGTGTGGCTGGCCTCCCTGGAGGGTGATTT
>NW_006203786.1:132238-142301 GCF_000334495.1 Tupaia belangeri chinensis
CAAGCTCATTGTACCCCATTGGGGAAAAAAAAAAAAAAAAGAAAGGAGAGAATAAAGAAACAAAGAAGAAAGAGAAAGAGAAAGAAAGAGAGAGAGAAAGAAAAAGAAAGAAAGCGAAGAAAGGAAAAGAAAGAAAGGAAGAAAGAAAGAAAGAGAGAGAGAGAAAGAGAAAGGAAGGAAGGAAGGAAGGAAGGAAGGAAGGAAGGAAGGAAATGAGAAAGAAGTGGTACGGCTGTAGGGAGATGACTAGGTCACTAGAGCAGAGCCTTGATGAATGGGTTCATGCCCTTACTGAAGAGGCCCCAGAAGCCTGCCTTGCCCATCCCCCCAGGTAAGGATGCAGTAAGAAGATACCATCCCATCAGCTGGGAGAGGGGACCTCACCAGACAGCACATCTGCTGGTGCCTTCATCTTGGACTTCCCAGCTTCCAGAACTGTGTGAGGCTGGGAGGCTACTCAGTTTATGGTACTTTGCAATAGCAGCTCAAATGGATAAAGACAAATGCTGAACAAGGGCCCACTAGACTAGGGGAGATCAACTCCCTTTACTTGAGCCCAAGTGGCTGGCCTTGAAGTAAAAATCCTGTCATGAAGTAAGAGTGACACTGAAGTGAGGTTCTTCCTAAATCTGAATCCAAGCTATGTTTTAAAGAAAGAACAATTAGAATATTTCCTGATTAAGATAATTGTTCCTGTTTCTGCCACCCTACAGACGATTGTGTCTTTAAATTGACAAAGGAATTTTTTCTCCTTAGTCACAACAGAGTGAAGGGTTTTTTAGACAATAAGTGAATGGTTAAAAAGTCACATTCACAGGCCACTGAAAGTACAGTTTCAAAAATGAATTGCTGGGGTCGGGGGCTGACCTGGAAGGAGCCTAGGGAACTTTCTGGTACAAACTGTACAAGTGGATTGTTTGGCTCACAAAGGTGTATAAATGTGTCAGAACTCATTGAATAAAATAAGATTTGTGCATTTCATTGTATATAAACTTACCTCAAAACAATAAAAAAGAACTAGTTAACAAAATCTAAACTTCAGTTAATGGTAAACAGGTTAAAGTATTTAGAGGGTGCTTATGAAATGCATCAAATAAATGAGGTGAATTGATGGATGGTGGAAGGCCAGGTCAATGGAAAGCTATGACGAAGCAAGTTCAACAAAACATCCATTGTGTGATTTAGATGGTGCATAAATGGGTATTCAGGAAACAAATTTCCACTGGAAAATCTTCAAATTGGAATGTTGAAAAAATACAGTGTTGAGGATGAAGATGAGCAAAGAAGTCACTGTCTTAGTAACTCCTAAGCTTTTCCTCAGGAAATCGGGGTAAGTAGGCAGACCTTTCATACAGCATTAAGTTTTGCTCTTCCTACAGAGCAACAAGAGAAAAGCAATTCTGAGGAAAATTAATCCTGTGAGCATCAGGGATAAGTAGGTTCTTGAATGTCCTCCCCAAAGAAGAATCAGTTGTCACTCTTGCTGTCACCAACCCAGTCAGCATCATCTATGACAACGTACCTTTGAAAATGCTTCAGTTTACAAAGTACTTTCCCCCAACATTTGCCTTGATTCTTCCTAAAAAAATTTTTTTTAATAATTATTTATTTACTTATTTATTATTATTATTTTAAATTTGCTATAGGACACATGTACTCACTACAGAATGAGAGAGAGAGAGAGAGAAAGAGAGAGAGGGAGGGAGAGAAAGCTACTAGGTCTGGGACTCAAACCACGGTCAGCTATGTGGGAGTCCTGCACCTTAACCACCACACCACCTGTTGGTCCCTCCCTTGATTCTTATAACTTTGTAGTTTCAACAATTTCCTATTCTGTGCCATGAAGTAGTGATTTCCCCCTTCCAGGAGTTTGGTAGGAGAAATTAGGCATTACACAAATGGCTGTATCAACAGAGAATGAGTTAAGGGCCTCCAGTGCAATTTCATTTTCTTGTTAGGATAGGTAAAGAACAAACCAAGGTAAACCAAGAAACTGTAATACTCTTGTTCAGTTTTGTAATCTTTTGTGAATCTAAATGAATATTAAACTTCCTTAGAACATGGATCTTGGTTAGTTTACTCAGTATGTATCACCAATGTTTGAAATAGTACCTGGCATATAATAGGCTTTCAATAAATATATTTTGAACGAATGAATAAATTAATATGACCTTCAGAGAACTACCTCATTTCTCCTTCCTTGGTTCCCTTAACTATAAACAAAAGATATTTATTCTTTGCTCATTAGGTTGAAAACAAGAAATGCCAGTAACATGTAAACTAGCTCTTAGGTATTCAGGAAAGGAACAGAAATAGGTTTTTCCTCTTTCAATTAAAGGTAACAACAACGATTCAGGAAATAGAGATGCCTGAAGGATAAAATCTTTGTGGGGATGAAAAGGAAATGGTCTCAAGACACTGAAAAAATAACTGATGCACTTGGGCCATGGTCCTACATGGGGAAGAGAATGAGAGAAAGATTGTGAGGTGTTGAGATCCTCACTAGGGTAAAGTTGGTGCTGTGAAGGAAATAGAAAAGTTGGGAGGAGGAACTGATGCTAGGGCATTGGGGGACAGTAAGAAGGCTTTTTCCTTTTTGACCATAAAGTTCTCAGTTGAAGGTACAAGAGGTAACTGGGGGCTCAGAGTCTGAGAAGTTAGGCTGACAGAATTTGGGGGTCTTCTGCATGAAGAGAACAAACTGAAGGTGTAGAAATGGATTAGACTGACAAGAGACCGTA
Source organism: Tupaia belangeri chinensis (assembly GCF_000334495.1). Classification (NCBI taxonomy): domain Eukaryota; kingdom Metazoa; phylum Chordata; class Mammalia; order Scandentia; family Tupaiidae; genus Tupaia; species Tupaia belangeri. The sequence continues at coordinate 134,980 of NW_006203786.1, forward strand.
GAGAAAGATGTCACTGTGATCAGCACAATAATGCTGATGGGCCGTGTGGGAGTGTCCACCACCTGCTGGTTGGGATCATTTTTTAATAACAGAAATATAAAACTAATACCTGAGTGAGTCCCACATTTAGAGAAAGAGAGGGGATGCAGAGCGGGCTGGGGCAATCAAGTGAGAGGATAATGAAAATTAACATGGCGAGGGGGTCAAAGACAGTGGAGGCTGATAGAGCTCTATCGCTTCAGTTTCTGCGGGAAGTGGAGGAGGAAAACATCCGAAAGTCATCTGTTTTTAACTATTAGAAAGTTGTGTGCTGGGGCCAGCAGGTGGCATGGTGGTCAACATGCTGGACTTCCACATGGCTGACCGCAGTTCTGAGTTGTGGCTTGCTTTCTCACTTTCTCTCTTTTGCTCTCTCTCTAGTGAATGCATGTACACTTAAGCAAACTGAAAAATAATAATGATAAATAAAAGTAAACAATTAATAAAAAAGAAAGTCACGTGGGGGATCATCTCAGTAGCAGTGTGTTGGGAAGGAACAGGGGTTGTGGTTATGAAGTTGAGGGACTGAGTAGAGAACAACTTAATAGAGAACATCAGGGCATTAGGGGGGCAGCTTGAGTATGTAACAGAACCAAAGAGGGTGTTGATGTGGCTGTTTAAGATAGCGGAGACCCAGATGTATGGCAGGGATGGAGCTGGCTGGAAGGGAGAAACTGATGATGGTGGGTAGAAAACAGCTGAATGAGCCAGGCGCTGGGAGAATCGGATCAGGAGAATTTGGCAGGCATTCATTCAGTCTTGGAACTGATGATATGGTGACTAAGGCGTAGAGAGATATTTAATAAGGAGGAAGTCATGATGGTGATGGGGAAGACACTGGAGACAGAAGGTTGGGTAGTCTTGATTGGTCCTTAAAAGAGCAGGTGGATCTTAAGACCCAGGGCAAGGAGGCTGGCTGGAGTAGGATCAGAGAGGCTGGACCATGGTGGGGAAATGTTTTCCAAGAGATTTTGTAGAGGTTTGCTGTATTACTTAAGAATGCACAATTCTGGGGACAGCAGGTGGCATGGGGGTTAAAGGCGCTAGACTCCCATATGGCTGATGACCATGGTTCGAGTCCCTGGCAGCTTGCTTTCTCACTCTCCCTCTCTCTATCTCTTTCTGGCCAAATTAAAACAAACAATAAATGAAATGAAATAGAATAATTTTTTTAAAAAAGAATACTCAATTCTACTTAGAATAACAAGAGCAGATAGAATGGATGAAATCCACAAATAAGTATAGATGAATGTATAGTAGCTTTTAAGACATAGTGGAAACTCATAAGATGTGTTAGATTGAGATAACAAGGGAGCAAGTAAACATAGCCAAAATTCATGGGATATATTAAATTTCAGTAAATAAGTTAACGGTCTAGATGTGTTAGACCTAGACAAAGTGTCTGTGTGCTGCACACAGAAAGGAACAGAAACTCTAGAGCAGCACCTAATACTCCTGACCCCCTCAGTGACCCCAGCACACGAGCACGCAGTATTTGTTAGACTATACACTGACTACCCACTAGTGACACCCATTCTGGCCCCAGGTATCCTTTATCTAAGAAATGCAAATACAATCTCTGGTTGCTCTTCCGGCTAAGAGGCAAGGTGCAGAGGAAGCCAGAGGCCCTCGCCTCTGTGTCTCTGAAAGAAAAACAAGAACAAACAAGCATGTGTCATCGGCAGACACTTTGCGTCTACCTGGGGATCCTTTTTCAAAACTCAACTCTAGTCCATCACGGTATTATCAATGAGAAGGCTGTCATGGCAGAGAGGCTGGACACAAACACAGTGGGTATCACCCCTTGTGTCTTGCTTTGCATTTTAAATAGATCTAATGAACTGTGTGCTCTGAGCATCTTAATTTGGAATGCGCTTCCAGGTTGGAGCACCTGGTGGTGGACTTGCATGCTACCACTGCATTGAGGTCACTTCCCACACTGCCGACATGAAACAGAAACACCAGCAGAGGACAGCCAATATCAGGATATTTCAACACTTCTAACATATTCTGAGGCCCAAAAAGGGGAAGTGAGAGAAGGATAAAAGTGAGATAATTTCAATTTTTTTATCTTTATTGTTATAAATAAGAAACTTATCTGACAGTTTTATAAACTGTATGAACTAGTTTACTCAGAAGTTTGGACTGGTTTACTATTTTAGATTCTGTAAAAAGTAGTTTCATAAACAAATTATTAGTGTGAATCAATTGTCACCCTTCTGTCTTTTTTTAAGCATTAGAATATGTTTTTTTTTTGAGAGGGTTTTGCTATAGGGCGCGTGCACTCGCCTGACAGACAGAGACAGAGAGACAGAAAGCGAGAAATCATCTCCCATGATGGCATGGCCACGCCACAGTCCCTTCTCCATTCTCCTCTCCGGATCTTGGGCACACATGCACACATGCCTGGCCTGAGTTTAAGCCACCGGTTCCAGGACTCAAACCGTGGTCGACTACGTGGAAGCCGACTATGTGGGAGTCCAGCGACATAGCCATTACACTAACTGCTGGTCTCTAGAATATGCTTTTAATATAAAAACCAACAAGGGCCAAGCAGGTGGCATGATGGTGCTGGGACTCCCACATGGATCCCCACAGTTTGAGTCCTGCACCTGGTGGCTTGAAATTCATGCTGGGCATGGGTACGTGTGTGCCCAAGATCCCAGGAGAAGAATGGAAGAGGAGGGATTGTGGCACAGCCATCCCCTCAAGGGGGTGATTTCTCACTTTCCCTTCCACTGTTTCTGTGTCTCTCTCTGGTGAGCCCATGTGCCCTATGTCCAAAACCTAAAATACATAAATAAATAAAGATAAACTAAAACAAGTTAAAAGCAACATGCAAACGGTCAAAAAAAAAGTTTTATCAGGATAAAATTACTCTGAGTTCAAATTTGTATTTATTTGTCATATCCTTCAAAGAGAACATGAGGTTCTTGTTAGGTGACAAATTGGAAAATAGAATTTATAGATGCCAGTTACAGTTGTGTTCCAACTGTAGGCTGATAGTTATTTCTGTATTTGGTTCGGTTGTGCCACATCAAAAGAACCGTATTTACACCGGTAAGTAGTCGTGAATGGTAACGGTTCTTAATAGTTGATGCTGTAATGTTCAGATAGTCTTCATTTTACAAATCTAGTAGTTTAAAAGCAAAGTAGTAGGAAATGCATTCAAATTTGACTTACTAATAATACAAAGCGATTGGTCACATGTCTTACTATAAAACAAGTTATGAAGAGACAGAGTACCAAGCATACAACAGGTCATAGATGTCTAACAAGATCTTCTCATTTGACATACTGGGCGTTAACTTGCCAGGGCATGACCTACTATTAGGCCTAATGAGAGACTAGGCCAAACAGACATCCCTGACCCCAACCTGACACTGAACTGGGTTGAGCTCTTTGGGCAACCCAATCATGGTTTCTACTTGGCCATACACAGGCACAAATTATTTGGAAAGATCAGTACAGACCTACCACCTTCACAGTCAATGACACATAAGATAAGTTCAGCTCTTTTAAGGATTACATAAGACTACTTGGCATGATAAATTACATATGCTGACATCAAAAGGGGATGAAAAAAAACACTCTGAATAGATAATGAAGGAATGAGATCATTAGGACTCAAACTGAAATATTACACTCTTCTTACCATAACTTTACCAGGAAACTTTTTTTAAGAAGTCCAATAGATGAACTCATTTATAGATATATACTGAATTATTTTCACATTTCAGAACTCTCTCATTTCTAATTTGATTTTCTGGGGGGTTGAGGATGAGGTGTTTAGCAGCTCATATAAAAGGTACAAATGAGTCCCTAAAAATACCTCCTGGAGGGCCAGCAAATAGCATGGTGGTTAAGACACTAGATCCCACCTGGTTGACTCAGAGGTTCAAGCCCCAGACCCTGTGGTTTGAAGATCATGCCAGGCATGTGTGCTCCAAATCCCAAGAGGAGAACGCTGGAGAAGGGATTATGGCAGGAGAAGGGATTATGGCAAGGTCATCTCCCCGGAGGGGTAATTTCTCACTTTCCCTCTCTCTGTCTCTCTCTTGTCTCTCTCCAGCAAGCATATAAGTCTTTTGGCAAACTATTTTTTTTTTTTAAACCCAACCCAAACCAAAACAAAGTAAAACCTCCTGCAACCCTGGGTTTCTACAGACGGGATTTGAAACCTGATCCATTAGGCAGTGCTATAGTGAATAGCCTCCTCCTCCCTCTAGAATAATGAGATGGTTTATATTTCAGGAGACTGTGCCAAAGCACTTGTTACACTGGACAAGTCCTCCTTTTCCCATACTACTTTCTGGACTATGTGGATTGAAATTTGCCATGCCACTGACCCATAGGTAAATTCAGGTCATGGTTTTGACTACATGGCTTAGTCCCCAATTTAAACATTTTTTAAAAATTGTATTTACACTTATTTACACTTGTCACAAATTTTTACGCTATGTAATATAGTTTTTCAAAGCATGCATGCAGCGTGTGATAGTCAAATCAGGATATATGTCATTTTCAACAAAGAACCTTACATTCTTGTGTCTGTTATTTATGTCAATGTTGAAGGATCATTTCTGAAGTCTTCATCTTCCAGCCTTTGGAGTCACAGAAAGCAGGGGCTGAAATGGTGAAACGTAGTGTAAATCTGCCAGGGCTAATGCAAGACTTGCTAAATAAAAACAAGTTGTTTTGCCAAGAGAGGTCACCCTCCAGACTAGCACAAAGTGTGCGTGTGTGTGAGTGTGTGCGTGTGTGTGTGTGTCTGTGTCAAGGAAGAAGGGGCATGCCTCTCCTTTATCTCACCAGATCTCTTAGTAGCTCAGAGACCCTTGCCTACCAATGTAAGTTAACTTAACTAAAGCAGTACATGGAATCCCTGACAATAAATACGCTCCATCACTTCTCTGAAGAGGTGGACATTAAAGCCAGGGTATAATTCTATAAATAAATAAATATAAATAAATAATTAAAAATAATAAAACCAGGGTAACAGAGTAGCCAGTAAAGGGCCTGCCCTCATGTTGAAGAAAGGTGACCTCTAGTGGACAATTCTGTGTTTCAACCAGTTGGAACTAGGAATAGGATTACAAAATAAAACTAATGTTGAAGGCACAACCCATTGTTTTATTGACATTTCAGTGATATTTTTAATAACACTGTAACATAAATACAAAAGTCTACAGTCACATTAGTAAGGTATAAAACTTATACGAATGCTAATACATCCAAAGTTATGATCTAGGCCACCTTTGGTGGTTCCGAAGGTGATAGAACCTTGAGCCAGGAATGAAAGACCCAGTCTGGGCTTGACCTTTTTTACGAGATTTGTTCCCTCAGGCAATTGCTTCCTATCTATGGGCCTCTATTTTTTAATCTACAAAATGGGTTAATTTATTAAACCTTTCCCTCCACTTTCAGACTTCCAGAGGCTGTCTTTTAAAATCAGGTTCATTTTCAACCATGAGCTTTCCAAATCAGCAATACAAAACAAATAGCATGGTATATATTATATATAGGATAGGGTGAATCACCAAAGAAGTTCTCAATTTCAATAGAAGCTCATCCCTATAGAAATGTAGTGAAAATAAAGATGAGGAATTCTTTTACACCGATCATAAAAAGCATTTCAAAAACAAAATACTAAATCATCAGATTATTATAAAACTTTAGCTTATTGTGAAAACAGAGTTACATTGTTTTGGCCAGAGGACATGTGCACGCCCCAGGGGTTGGGGAAGCACCCTCCAGGGAGGGGGACGTGGCTATGTTATAGTCCCTTTCCTCCATTTGGTTTATCCTGCTGGGATTCTGGGTATGTATGTAAATGTACCTGCAGTGTTTTGCAAGTTGCCAGGTTCAGGACTTGAACTGTGTGGTCAGCCATGTGGGATCTGGTTAATTTAAATATTAAGCCATTGGCAAGCCCAGAATGACTATTTCTAAAGATTTTATGGGGTAAAGGAAAATAATGGTAAAAAGGAGGGAAACAATAATTTATGTGGCATATCTTTCCTGAAAACTATTTGCTCATCAGTTGATAATGTATTTTCCTAGGGTGTCATTGAACACAGGACAGGAACATATTGTGATTAAACTGTTAACATAATCTGTAAAGAAGTATTAAAATTCATCAATACTCCTTAATTTTTTTTTTTAATATAGGAGTAGTGTTGAAATGCTGTTAGTCATCACGGGATTTACTGCCTGAATTTTCTCATGTCTGTTCTCCATCCAGCTTTCCAAGGGCCAGTTAAGTAGCAACGGGGGCTGTTTGCACAGTCTTTCTCATGCTCATCCCTTCAAAGAGATGTTCAAGTGATTGTAGTTGCTGAAAAGGAGGAGAACAAATACCAATCTAAAAAAGTTTTCTGCAGTATAATATAAATGGCAGAAAAACATTTAATGATCTTATTAGCTTGCTTTATGGTAGTGCTATTGAATTAAGAAAGTCCCTCCTATTTTGGAAGCAAATTCAGAATATAGAAGTACGGGTTAAGAATCATGCTGCTTTGGGTCCAGATGGTGGCACATTGATAATGCAGCTGGACTGGCATCAGAAAGGTCCTGGGTTGGCCTCTATAGCCACACTGGGACCTCTATAGCCACACTGGGCTGGTTGTGATTGGTGGAGGATGGTGGCGTGGGGATCCTGTTGGAGGAGTCTGTCTCTCTGTCCCTCTCATGAAATAAATAAGTAAACCAAAAAAGAAAGAGAAAGAAAGTGTGCTACTCTAAACAGTGGACAATAGGTGAACTCGCTCTGAGAGAGGAGGGTTAAAATCATAAGTAAAGTCATAAATGATTCATAAACAGCAGAGTTAACCTGCACGTGAGTAGCAAAGTCAGTCTCTGTCAGACATGTAAACTAAGCCCACAAAACGTGTACTTATTGCAAGTACTCAGGCTTTTCATTATTTACCAAGGATGGCAAGACTGAAATCAGCAGTCCTTTCGGGCTCCAGTGCCTTGTAGATAAGCCAGCCCACCTCGCTCTGTCTCTTCTCTTCCCTCATCTGAGAGGATGCTAAGAGACCAAAGGGTTGGTTTGTTTTCACTTTTTTTTTGTAACTTATTTTTTGGAGAGGTTTGTGCTATAGAGAGTGTGCACTTGCCAGAAAGACAGAGAAGGACAGAGAGACAGAAAGCGAGAAATCCTCCCAGGAAGATGGCCATGCTGCAATCCCTTCTCCTCCTTTCTCTTCTTGGGATCTTGGGCGCACACACACACACACACACACACACACACGCCCGGTGTGAGTTTAAGCCACTGGGTC
>NW_006203786.1:142547-151510 GCF_000334495.1 Tupaia belangeri chinensis
ACCCGCTCTCAGCTACATGGGAGTCCAGTGACATAGCCATTATGCTAACTGCTGGTCCCTGTTTTCACTCTTAACATGGGATCAGAGAAAAAAACAATAAAACTAGGAAAATGAACACAGTCCATATGCCCAAACATCTTTGCTGTCCCTATTCCTCCTCGTGTCTCTGCTCTCCAGGGCACAGGGAGGAAGAGCAACCAGTGAGAAAGCCACGTCTGCTTTGCAGACCTCCATGGAAAGTGGTGCTGGGGGTTTCAGCTACTTGTGCTTTATGTTGAGGTTTTAAAATCATCTTCATTTTCTAAAGGGCAGAAGTGATTTCTTCAGCAGAGCTGTCACTATGACTGAAGCAATCAGACCTTGGACCCTAATTTTAGATGGCATAAATTTATAAAATATCATTTTGAAATAAATTTAGCCTCATTCCCTCACCCAGCTGCTGGTAAATGGATATTTTGATGGTTTCATGCGCTCTGATTTATTTCCCAAAGTCTTATTAAAAATTAAGTGCTTGTACCCTTACCCTTTGTAAGTAAATTTTTAAAAATTCTAAAACCATAATCAGATTGTGTCACATCTCAGTTTAACCTTTTACAGTGGCGGGCTGGCCTCTGGCCTAGTGGCCACGGTCTAGTGACTAAGGGAGCCAGATTCCACATGGTTGACTGCACATTTCTGAGTCCCTTGAAAAACACACTAGGAGCATGTGTGTGCATGCCCAAAATCCCGACAGGAGGGAGAAACAGAGAAGGGATTCTGGCGCAACCATCGTCCACCGAGAGGTGCTTTCTCCCTCTCCTTCTCTTCTCTGTCTCTTTATCTTTCTGGTGAAAAAGCACACTTTCTGGTAATTAAAAACTTTTTTTTTGGTGATTTCTCACACATTCAGAACAAAACCCTAAATCCCTAGCCCTGCTATCATCCCTGACCTACTCTTCAGACTTCCTTTCACGCTCTCAAAATCTTACTCATGAACTCGAGGCACATGGTGGGTTTGGGGTTTCTTGGAAAAGCTCAGCTTTCCTGCCTCAAGGCCTTCACACAGCTGTTCCTCAACCTGGGCCCCCATCTCGCTTCACTCGAGTTACCTCTCTTACTTCAAGTTAGAGGCCTTCCTTAGCTCCCAATCTAAATTAGATCCTGCTTTAAATTCTCTCAGCGCATTATATTTTCTTTTTCAGCACTTATCATACTTTTTCTTTTTTTAACAGAGATTTTTGCTACAGGGTGCATGCACTAGCCAGAGAGATAGAGAGACACAGAGAGAAAGAAAGTGAGAAATCACCCCTTGGGGAGATGGCCATGCTGCAATCCCTTCTCTTCCATTCTCCTCTCAGGATTTTGGGCATGTGTGCACATGAGCCCAGCGTGAGTTTAAAGCCACTGGGTCCAGGACTCAAACCATGGTCGACTACATGGGAATCCAAAGACCTAACCATTATGCCACCCACTGGTCCCTTCTCATACTTTTTAACAATAAACTAACCTGAGGACTTACAGTGTTGGTTGCTCTACTCGACCACATTCTCTATGAGAGAGCATGAGCTATACCCACCATTTCTCCAATTGCATGTCTACCGCCCCCCCCAGGGCTGGGCACACACTAGGTGTCTGGCAAATACTGAGTAAATGGATGCAAACAATTCTCAAATTCTTCTGCTTCAGGGTCATGGGATCCAGGACAGCAGGAGATACCTATGACCACCTGTCACTAATTCGATTGGCCACTATGGCCAAGCTGGTCAAGTGGCTACTTGCTTATCTCAGGGCTGCAGAGAGCTCAGCTGGTGCGAAGTGGCTGATGGTCAGCTTATGAGCTGAGCCTGGTGAGCCTTTTGGCTGGATTTCCCTCCTCATGGTGAGCCATGGCCTTGGCAGCCTCAAAGAGCTCCTCAACTTTGCGGATTTGCCTCAAGGATAGGGCTTAGAGTGCCAGCAAGGCCTGAGGACAAAATAATCACTCACAGCTTCCTAGGTAAGATTAACCCTTACAAACTGCCAAACTAGACAACCACCCCCAATTTAATTTAAAATTAATTTTGAAAAAGTCTAGTTTCGGGACCAGCAGTTGGCATAATGGCTATGTCACTGGACTCCCATGTAGTTGACCACAGTTCAAGTCCTGAACTCGGTGGCTTAAACTTATGCCGGTTGCATGTGCGTACAAGCCCAAGATCCCAAGGTGAGAATGGAGAAGGGATTGCAGTATGGTCATCCCCCCCGGGCAGTGATTTCTCACTTTCTGTCTCTCTGTCTGTCTCTGTCTTTCTGGCGAGCGCACATGCCCTATAGCGAAAACCTCTCCAGAAAAAAAAAAAAAAAAAAAGTCTAGTTTTTTCGCCCCTTTTCCATTTTCCTCCTTGTGTGATGATTTTTTTTTCAGTCTTTTATTCATTTATTTCTTCCATGAGAGAAAGAGAGAGACAGATGCCCCTAACAGGGTCTTATGCTGCCCCCGTTTTAGTCAGACTGGATCATAGGCACACATGTGCCTCCCTGGCATGCTCAGGGAGGTCCCAGGATATGAACCCAGGACCTTTCCTGTGTGGGTCTAGTTCTGTTACTGCTGCACCACTGCCCAGCTCTAAGAATTTTAGTTCCATGGGATAGCATGAAAATATGAGCAAATAAATTGATATTGTCAACATGTGTGCCCTAAAACAGCCTATTGAAAAGTGTAAAAGAAAAAAATCAGAATTCTTCTACTTAAAAAATGGTCAAGATCTCAAATGGTTTTATAATCAAATGATAGGATGCAAAATGACCTGTAGGAAGACAAACTGGGTTTTGAAAGACTGGTCCTTTTAAATGTGTGGGTCTACCAAGGAGGTTTATGCAGGGAAAAAAAAAAAAAAAAAAAGGAAATAAAAAGAAAATGAAAACAAAGAGCATGTTTGCTAACTTAGTAGGAAACTAAAGTAACCCGATCTAGAAACTGTTGAAGGTATCTGCTAATTCCATTGTAAATACTGTAAACTTTATTGGAGTCTTTTAATCAGCAGAGTATGTTGTGAATCTATTTGTAAATTGTGAAAAAAAATATAAGGATGTTTTGTTCAATTGAATAAGTATCTATTGGGTTGATGGCTTTGAGGGTGTATAACTTTGTATTTGCATAAAATTTTACTGTTTACAAAGCAAAAAAAAAAAAAAGAAAGAAAGAAAGCAAACAAAAATGACAGCCAAGAACAAGAAATAATTTTAAGTTATCCCATTCAGGCTCTGGCTTTCCAGAAAGTACTCTAATGCATGAAGAAGAAACAGTAGATATGGCTGGGTTTCTCTCTGAGCCAAATGCTCTCTCTCTCTAGGAAGTGTTTACAATGTGCCATATTACGGCAGTATCCCAACGATTTCCACATTAAAAGTCTACTGGAGTTTCAGTTCTCCAGGCACCTGCATGCCTGTCTTGATGATGAATTAATCCGGAATGTGGGTCAAGAGTATGCAGAGCACAGGTCTGGCACTGCCGAGTCTAGAAAGCTTACGTGGGTGCATCACTTAGCATTAGTCACCGTGATCTGGGGCCCTTGGCTGTTTCTGTGTCAGGTCTTTGTTTTTCCATGATGGTGAGTGGAATGAAGCCAGTGTCTGCCCCAGTCCAAGAGATGACAATCCAGTCTGGCATGCATGCCCTCCTGCTGGCCCTGCCATGTCACCTCTTTCCTTACCCCTAGGCTAGTTCTTGAACACATCCACTGGAGGAAATAGGTGTCTCCCATAAAAATAATGAGAAAGTACCTACATCTAGGTAAGAAATGCTCTCAAGGAAGGATTTGCTGCTGTTTGACACGAATGGTAATGAGTCGGTCAAGCTTCACTTGAAGTTAAGAATAACTTTTGGATTTTCAACTTATTAACACACGAGGGTAATGACAGTAAATGAAGAATCTTTCTGAAAGTGATGCTATTTCTTCATGCTGAAAATATATGATTAAAAATTGAGACTGCATAAGGTTTTAGATGCTCTCAATTATTTTCTTATTTACGAATGACATGGTTAAGGTGTTTTCCATTATTTTCAAAATGCCCTTCATCACTGAAATGTTGACACATGGATGAGATATAAATCAAATTACTTGACTGCCCATGGTCATATTTGATCACTTTTTTGTTTTTTAGGGGTTTGAAAGGGTGCAGGACTGGCTACCAGCATGGCAGGGTCTTGAGAAAAATGACAACAGGGTCCCCTTGTTCAGAAATCATTATGACCTTCAGGATGTTAACAACAAAGCATTAAACCCAGAACAAGGCCCTTCAAAACCTGCAGAGAAGAGCCAGTAGGTGCCATGGTGGTTAAGGTGCTGGACTTCCATCTGGTCAACCGTGGTAAAAGTCCCGGACCTAGTGATTTGGAAATCATGCTGGATACATGTACTTGCATGCCCCAAATCCCAGGAGGAGAACGGAGGAGAAGGGAATGCAGCATAGCCACCTCCCTGGGGTGGGAATGGGAGGTGAGGGGGGTAATTTGTCATTTTCCTTCTCACTGTCTCTGTCTCTCTCGGGTGAGTGCACATGCCCTATAACAAAAACCTAAAAAACAAACAAACAAACAAACCCACAGAGATACACACAGAGGCCATTAGGTGCCCATGAAGCCTGTCCCAGGTGGGCAGATGGGGGAGGAGGCCCCATCACACATATATTTTGAGATTTGTTATTATTATTATTACTGCCAGATGACATGTGTAAGGACATGGGGGGAAAGTAGCCCTCCCCTTCCAACAGTGCCCGGTCACATGGCCCTTTTTCCTCCAACTTTCCATCCTGTCAGGATGCTAGGCATGCTCACAGGCGTGGTTTTTCATTCCCCCCTGGCTGGGCCTCAAACCTGGTCAGTTAGGTAGGATCTGGCTGCCTCGTGCAGCTTCTGACCACAGCACTATGGAGCTGGCTCTATTTGGAGAACTACATGAGTTTGCAGTCTTGAACAGGAAAAGTATCTTTGACTTCTGGCGTGCAAATACCAATAGAAAGACATAAGTTCCCTTAGAAGAAATGAAATTCTAGAGGAAGCTGAGGGAGAACAGGAGGAAATGGACCCCTGCCTAGCACCAACCAGATGGCAGCTGCTGGGCCCTGACCATTTTTCCATGCTGCGACACTGCGCTCAGAGTGGGACTCGTTCTGGACTACAGACGTGGAAGCTACGTGGGGTCAGAGACGAGCTTATAACTTAACTGCTTCAAGTTTAGAAAGAGCAGGTCAAGGGGGACCACAGGCTGAAGGAGATTTTCTTTGTAAAACACCTCTCCCTCATTGCTATCCACCCAAAGCGTGCTCTGGCAAGAACTCTCCCTTGCCTCCACACCAGCAGCCTCGCCTCCACGACCCACTTAAAGACCATCAAGTTTTACTCTTTCAGCTCCCATGCACCCCTCACTCGACTACTGTCCTTCCCATATGGCTCTGCGCAAGCACCCTGGTCATCTGTTCCTCCCTCAGTCCTCCATAAGCCCTTGCAGGGGGCCCTCTGGACAGTCCCCATCATTGCCTTGTTTGCTTGAACAGGAAGCTGAAGACACTGTTCCCCTGGGGCGCCCTCGAGTGGTGGCTTTTTGCCCACCTCCCTCTTGCGAAAGGACCTACTGGATGGGCAAATGACTTCCTTGCTACTCTCTTACTTCCAGACAATTGTTCCTCCTCTAAAACTCTGCTGGGAATTTCCTATCATCAGGCCCCTGATACTGCTCCTAAGTGGCCCTCCTGGTTGCAATCACCTATTCTTCAAGGTGTCTTACACCTCGAAGAGAAACTTTCCAGTGTTAGTTCTAATTCCTGGAAATTTCTAGCTCTGCTAGATGATCTCTCGAAAATCTTGGCCTGTAAATTCCTTTTTCTTCTGTATCAATCATACCCACTCCCACAGTCATGTTATGACCCTGGCATTACTAACAGCTTTGCAATGTTCGGATTTCTTCCTTAAGCACACTGGCATCTGAACTCACTCTAGTTACCCCGACTCCAGTAAGTCTTCACCTGCACTGGGTCATTCACACCAGGCATGACCTGACCTCTCTGCCATTCTCTACTCCCATCATGCCCTCCCCTCTCTCTACACATCAGAGATTCCATGTCCCATCATGGTAAGCACTCACTCATTTCATCTCAGTCCCCTCTCACATACACACACTGGCTAAATCCCCACAATAAATGAATTCAGCTCTCTGCAACTCTGTGCTGTTCTCAGGCTAATCTATGTGGCTGGAGAAAAATATATAACCATACTAACTGATCTCACTTTAAATTCACGACCAATAACCTCGAGAGCGCCCTGGCAGGACCTGGCCTCCCCTATATCTTCCTACTCCTTTCATGCCCACGCTTTTTTAGACAACCACAAAATTCCCTGAAAGAGTTGTCTAGACTTTGTGTCTACATTTTCTCTCTCCGCTTTATTCTCTTTTGAACATCCTCCAAAATCAGGCTTCTGTCCTCACCATGATATTGAAATGGCTATATTTTCCTAAACTGCACGAGCAATTTCCAGTCTTCCTCATGCTAGATCTCTGAGCACTGTTTAACATAGCCACCTTCCAAGAAAAGCTGGCTTCTGCTTGGTTCTCTTCCTGCATTAAAGACCTCTCTTCTGCTGGTCCCTCCCATTCTCCTACTTGTATTTTCTGGAGTTGTACTAGCCAGTATGGGCGCCATGACCTACGTGTGACTATTTAAATACAATTAGAACTTAGGTTTCTCAGTTGCAGTAGGCATTTTTTTTAAAGAGAGATTTTTGCTATAGGGCATGTGCACTTACTGGAAAGACAGAGAGAGACAGAGAGACAGAGAGAAATCACCCCAGAGGTGGTGGCCATACCATAATCCCTTCTCTTCCATTCTCCTCTTAAGATCTTGGGCACACATGCACCCAGTGTGAGTTTAAGCTGCCAGGTTTGGAACTCGAATGACTATCAACTATGTGCGAGTCCAGCGATGTAACCATTATGCCATCTGCTGGTCCTGCACGAGGCATGTTTTACGTGCTTGATAGCCACATGTGTCTAGTGGCTATTTCACTGAACAGATGAGAACATTTTCATCATCACAGAAAGTTCTACTGGCTACTAGAACATCCATGGGTTAGTTCTTGGAGTTCTTTATCTAAACTCTCTTGGAATGTCATCCAGTCTCCTGGCTGGTGACTATCTTTAGCCTGGACCTTTCTTTGAATTCCAGACTTTTCATCCAATTGCCTACCCACCCTTTACACTTGCATTTTTAATAAGTGTTTTAAATTTATTATGCCAAAAATGAACTTATGAGCTCTCCCAACCCCGATTCCCTCAAACTCCTGCACCCAAAGTCTGTGCATTTTAATGACAAGCTCATGCTTCTTAGTTGTTCATGTCTAAGACCCGAGGAGCTTCCTTGACCCCTATCTCCATCTCTGACAACCTTTCAGCAAATCCTCTTTGGCTGAACCTTCAGGTATGTCCAGAATCTACCCATTTCTTAGCACCTCTACCTTTCTGAATTACCAGGATTATTGCATCATCTTGCTCTATTCTTAACAAAAAAGCCAAATTAATTCTTTTAAAGGGTCATCCAATTCTACCACTTCTCAGGTCTGCTCCAAATCCTCCAGTAGCCAGCACCTCACTCAGAGGAGAAGCCAGAGCCCTGCTGAAAGCTTGCAGAGGTGTGTATCGCCTGCCTCCTGCCACCAGTGACCTGTTCCTTCTTACGCCACTCAGGCCTGCCCCTGCCCACGTTACTAGTCCTTGACCAAGGAAAGCACTCCCCCACCTCACGGCCTCTGAACTCTTGGCTACTGATACTTTTGCACTCTCTTACCCAAATATCAATGCGACTTGCTCCCACACTGTCTTCAAATTTCTTCTCAAACATCGCATTCATAGTGCGGTCTCCCTCAACTACCTTGTATAAAGCTGTAATCCTTCCTCCATGCCTCTCACTGCTCCCAAATTCTCCACCCTCCAAACCTGGCTTCATTTTTTTCCTATAGCACTTACCACACTTGGAATACTGAGAAATGCTTGTTTACTGTGTAACTCTCAGGAGCATATAAGCTTTAGGGTGGCAGGGTCTGTGTCTTGTTCATGCTGTCTCTAGCATCTAAAAATCCAACCAACTCATGATAGTCACCTCAGTAAACATTCTTGTAAGGGGCTGGCTCTACGGCCTGGTGGTTAAGCGAGCCAGCTCCCACATGGCCAACTGCAGTTTGAATCCTGGACTTGGTGGCTTGAACAAAATACCCCAACAGAGTGGAGGAAAGGAGAAGCAATGGCAAAGTGACCACACCCCGGTGGGGGTGCTTGTTCCCTGTCCTCCTCTCTCTAGCAAGTGCATATCCCCTCTTGCAAAATTAAAACAAACTTTTTTTGTAGAAATGATTCAATGAGACACATATTTTCCATCTTTTTTTTACTCTTCCTCACATTTCTGTTACTTTGCTCAAACCATCTCCATTTCTTTAAAGTAAAATTTAATTTCAGAATGAAAGGTAAACATTTAAAAATATTCCATACTGATAAATTCATTTGAAAATACATATGTAAAAGGGTAATTTGTCTGCAATGATAATTTTTACAAATTTTAATCATTCTCTCTCACAGGAAGAAATCATCATTTCAAGTGTTTAGTCTCGGTGTCTGACTTATCTTTAAGTGGATACTTATTCTGATTAGGTTAGGTATATGTATGAGGGGTTAGAGGGTAAAAATATCTTGATTCTATTGACAGAACCTTGGCCTGAGAAATCACTTTACGTTACAGAATTAACCTTAGGGTTGCCCTCCTGGGCATAGAGGTCTTTTTTCACAGAATGTCCACCTGGAGTCTGGTCAGAGAGCGGGAATGGTCAACAGCAGAGATCTGCAGGCTGCCAGGTGTGCGGCATGTATATTTTGAAATATCATACTGTACTTCATAAATATGTCAACAATGACGTCAATTAGACATTATGTATATTATATATAGGTTATATTATATATTAT
>NW_006203786.1:156112-170605 GCF_000334495.1 Tupaia belangeri chinensis
TAAATTGTTTTCTTTCCCCTTCTCTCCCTTCTGCTCCATGCTCCTTGCCACAGTCTCCGCTCCACTTTCCACATAAGGGTGAAGGGAAGGGGGAATGAACAAGTCATCACTGAATTGTGATCAGTCCCACATTGATCAGCTTCTGGATTTTTTGTGCTTTTAAGGATTTTTTAAGTGTCCACTGAGTGCCTGAGGGTTCTTCTCCATCTCTTCCAGGATGAGCCACATGGCTGGGTCACTCACAATCTGCTGCACCTCGGAATCAGTCATAGCCCGCTGCTTCACATCTTCAGGGCAGTCATGGTGGTTATACTGGGACATCATGCAGCATTGGTACCCATCTGCTGCCTCCTTACACTTGGAGTCTAGGTCTGGTGCCTTTGGGTACACATCCATGGCTTTCATATAGTCCTTCATTGCTTCAAGGGCTGCTGCTTTCCGTGTGTAACCTTTGATGAAAGTTGGCTCCAGCTGGGTACACTCCTTACAGTCCTAAATGCTAGCTGAAACTCCAGGAGCTTAGTGTAGCAGGCAGCTCGGTTGCTGTACCATTTGGCGTCTCATGAGTTCCATTTGATGGCTTCTGTATAATGCTTTATGGCCTGAGGATAGCCCCCTTTCTGAAAACACTCATTGCCTTTATTCTTCTTCAAAGCCAGGTCAGGGTTTATGTAGGCCAGCCATTCTTTCTCCTTCAGGATTATCTTTGCCTACTGGCATTTCTTGAGCACGTATGGGGTTTGGGGCTCTGCCAGAGACTTGTAGAAATGTATGGCATCCTTGTACTTTTCTTCTTTGAAATAGGAGTTGTCAACCCGAGCATAAGCTTTGGCAATTTGTCGATAGTCCTCTCAGTTTTCTCTCCCCACTTCAATGGCCTCCTCACAAGCTCTCGGCATTTATTGTAGTTACCCTTTTCAAAGAAAATCACTGCTTGATTGGTGATGTAAGCCATGTTGATGGAATCCAGTTCCTTGGTTCAGTCATAATGCTTCAAGGCTGTGTCAAAATCTTTCTTCTTGTAGGCATCATTCCCCAGCTCTTTTTCTTTCAGTGTCCATTTCTTATTCTCTGGAAGATCTTCTTACATTGCTTCTGGTTTGGTCTCCTTTTTGGGAGGAGGAGGTGGTGGTGATGTTGCAACCTCTTCATCCTCATCCATACTGCCGAGATCCACTCCAAGGAGGACACTGAGTGTGGTCATTATTCAGGGATCTTGTAGTTTCATACCCAAGTCGGAGGGTTTGTTTCATAGTTATCAGTTCCTGGTAGGTAGGATCATTGAGCAGTGTTCTTGTCCTGGGATCACTCTCCAACTTCTGATACAGATTGGGCATGTTGAAAGGGTTCATGAATTTCTGCTCTGCCAACCGGGCTTCCATATTGTATAAACCCTCTTTAAGTTGAGGGTTATCTGTTTCTTGTTTTAAACCCTCCTCATAGGTTCTCTTGGCTTCTTCAAATCAGCTTAAGAACTCAAGAGCTAATGCTTTTCTTGAATAATCTTTGCCCTAGTCAGGCTTTAGGTCAACAGTTTTACAACCATCCTCATGAACCTTTTGGCAGTGTCCTTTCTTGGCATAGGCTGCAACCTGATTGCTGTAGAGCACATGGTTCTGGGAGTCCAACTTAATTGCTTCTTAATAGCACTGTAAGACATCATTGATGTTACCTGCACTCAAGGCCTTATTGCCCTTCTCTTCCAGCTCATTTACCTGCTCCATAGCATGGCCCAGAATTTGGTTGAACCGAATCTATCTGCTTCGTGTTCCCAACCCCATTTGTTTACATATTAAGCTAAACATGAGTTTATATTCATATTTCTAACTCTAATTAAGTAAGTACCATGTGTTTTATTCTAGCCTTCCTTCTTGTTTTTCTTCTTTCTTTCTTTCTTTCTTCTTTTCTCTTTTTTTTTTTTGAGAGATTTTTGCTATAGGGCACATGTGCTCACTAGAGAGCCAGAAACAGAGAGAAAAAAGTGAGAAATCACAACCCCCAGAGGATATCCACACTGCAGTTCCTTCTCCATTTCCTTCTTGGGTTTTGGGCATGCACACACATATGCCTGGTGTGAGTTTCAAGCTGCCAGGTCCAGGACTTCAACTGCAGTCAGCCATGTGGGAGTTGAGCACCTTTAACACTATGACACCTGCTGGCCTCTCTTCTTGTTTTGTTTTGTTTTGTTTTGTTTTGTTTTGTAACTTTCTCTCTAACAGTGAAAAATCTGGCTTCCACTCTCCATCATCCATTTATTTGCTCAACCCCAGTATATGTAAATCATTTTCAGAATTGTTCACCTGTATGCCCATAAGTAAGAAATTTTCCAGCCAGATTACAGTGTTTAGTATGGTTCTAAGCCTTTATGTTTATAGCTTTTAATCAAAGCACAATTTTCCAAAGTTAAATTAGCTTCCCCCCAACACACACACACCTTCTAGTGCAGTTATGTCACACATTTGTGTTACAGTTAGATTTCACTTGTCACAGTGTGTATTCCACCCTGGGATCCTCTGACATCTTGGCTATTTTCTTTAATTTCCGTATACACATATACACACACATACACACACACACACACACACACAGAGAGAGAGAGAGAGAGGGAGAGCGAAAAAGGCAGAGCAGCTTCCTCTAACTTTCTCTCTCTGATCCCTGGCACTGGGGGAAGTTCTATGTCCTAAGAACACAGAAGCAGCCTATGGAGAGGACCACATGGTAAGGGACAGGGGTCCCAGCCTCCAGCCACGTATGTGAGCCATCTTGGAAGATTACTCTCCAGCTCCTCCAGCTCCAGTAAAGCCTTCAGATGACTGCAGCCCCAGTATACGTTCCATTCTGCCTGCGTGCCCCAGAGAAATGAGAACTCCTGAGTCAGAACCGCACAGAACCCCAGCTAAGCAGCTCCAGAGCTCCTGACGGTTAGAAACCATGAGGTAACAAATGTGTTAAGTTGTTAGGTAAACTGTTACACACCAACAGACGACTAGGACAGGAGATAAGTACCACCCCACTGAAGTTTTTTTCACTGTAAATAAGGGCCTGGAACAGGCTAATTTTGTTAGGGCAGAAAAGTCATAGGTGGTCAGAAAGGAAAAGGGTGTGCGATGTGACCACAGACTGCAGCCAGGCCTCCATGTTGGCCACAGCGGATCCTCACTGGCGACCTTGGCTGGTTTCTGCCTTCTCCAATCTCAAGTGCTTGCTCACGGCATGGGTATAAAGGCTGAGACCGGGGTGTAAAGCCGTTGGCACAGCTCCTGGCACTGATGACAAGGGCAGTGCTGGTGGCTGGCGGCCCCACTGGCCCTGCAGACTCCCAGGCAGTGGTCCACCAGGGCTCCACACTGTCTTTTCCTGGGGAAGATGATACAAACCTGAGGGCATCAGGAAATCACCAAGATAGGAAGAGGGAGAGGAGGTGAGGTTTATAACTGAGCAGACGCTTGCTATACTCTGTGCTTTTTCCACCTTAGTGTTGAATGTGAGTGTTACTGTCTCCACTTTAAAGTAAACTCAGTATCATTACAGCTTTTTGTTTCCGCTGTGAGAAAGAAAGGGAAAAGAAGACAGACTGACATTGTTTTTACCACTGGTTGTGTTGTGCCCCAGCCTCACAATTAGCGTGGATTACAGCACAACCAACCATGCCTGGTATCTTCAGGTTGTCCCGGGAACTAAACTCAGGCCTTCCATATGGCCTCCAGCTTTCCAGGTTATGGCATGTTCTGTGAGCTACCACGGCTGGTCCTGTTTACAAGTTTCCAATGGCTTTTTCTCCCTGAAACTATATTAACATATAGCACTCTCACTGTGGGCTATGTGATAACATCGTCAAAGGCATTTCGCGATATAAAATGCTTTTTCTTCATTTAGTATCATTTGAAGAAGAGTGAACTTTCCTGCCAACTGCAGCTTATTCCTTCATGCAAACTCCCATGGCATTGGGTAGATACACATTTGTAAACTTTGGACACTCTTTGCAGATTGTTATGGAGTGGCTTATCTGACTTTAGGTCTGTATCTTTTTATTTTTTTTCTCCTAAGGTTTTGCCATAGGTCGCATGTGCTCACCAGAGACAGGGAGAAGGTAAGTGAGAAATCACCCCCCAGTGGGGATGGCCACGCCACAATCCCTTCTCCTCTATTCTCCTCTCAGGATTTTGGGCACACAAGCACAGGTGCTCAGAGTGATCTTCAAGCCACTGAGTCTGGGGCGTGAACTGCGGTCTACCATTTGGGAGTCCAGTATCCTAACCACCATGCCACCTGCTGGTCTATACCTTGGATTTAGTAGACCATGGCAGCTGAAGATCTGTCTCACCACAGGATGAGTAAGAGAGGACTGCACCCTTATTTTCAATTGGGGTGGACTGTAACACATTGTAGGTGGATATGTGTAAACAGGAAAATCAAAACAATGAAGGCAGAGGGGCTGGGAAAGATATTCCCAAAGCCGTTCAAAACCAGAGCCTAGCGTCTGTCACTGGCTGGAGCCCCGATGCAGCGAAGATACAGTGACAAGGTATAGTGAAGAGTTTAACTGAAGGCGACCAGTTGCCATCAATTCCTCCTTTATTGTCATAAAAAAGGGTCCGTTAAAAAGAAGGATTAATCCAGTAA
This sequence comes from Tupaia belangeri chinensis, assembly GCF_000334495.1. NCBI lineage: Eukaryota > Metazoa > Chordata > Mammalia > Scandentia > Tupaiidae > Tupaia > Tupaia belangeri. Next base: position 160,736 of record NW_006203786.1, read on the forward strand.
GTAATTCACCCTAAGGTCACTGGGTTAAATGAAATCCGATCCAATGCATTGTAAGATGATGCTCGTTTTTAGAACTCTATGAAGAAAACAAACCATATTGAAGGCAGTTTTTAGAAAGGCAGCCACACGGGACCAGCAGATGGTGTAATGGTTACATCACTGTACATCCACGTAGTTGACTGTGGTTTGAGTCCTGGACCTGATGGTTTAAAACTCACTCTGGGTGAGTATGCATGCATGCCCAAAATCCCGAAAGGAGAATGGAGGAGAAGGGATTGCAGTGTGGCGGTTCCCCTGGGGAGTGTTTCTCGCTTTCTGTCTCTCAGTCTCTCTTTCTCTCTCCAGAGAGCACATGCGCCCTATAGCAAAAATCCCTCAAAAAAAAGAAAGGAAAGAAAGAGAAAAAAAGAAGAAAAGAAAAGAAAAGAAAAGAGAAGAAAAGAAAAGAAAAAAAGAAGAAAGCAGCCATGGAAGTACGGACATGGGAAGACACCCAGAATGACCACACAGAAGTGAGAACATGGCTTTAAACCTGTTAAGCACTACTCAAGCGATTTCCTTTCCCTAGAAACCAGATATATTCCGTGTCCATGCTGCCTTCTCCCGCACTTCTGTTACTAGAACCTGCTTGGAGCTCTTGCTGACAATGCCCCTATTGCTTGCTTTCCCTCTTTGGGCCTCCCCAGCCAGGCATGGCAATTGTTCTTAATCCACAAAGAAAGCCCATTCCTTCTGTGTTGGTTGTATTTCTAATGTCAATGGACTGCTGCTAGCTTGGTTTTGTTTACCATAGGGATATTTAATTCCTTCATTAGGGTCTTATGTCTAGAGTCCTTAAGGTAAAGCAGACAGGAGCAAGGAACGCAGAAATGAAATAAGACACACACCACTCTCGAGGTGCAAACAGACACACACACACAATTACACTTTACATTACGTACTTACATACTTTCCCTATAATATGTATAATTGGTTAGGGCATCTTATCATGCCTTGGGGAGGAAGGGGTCAGGAAAAATGTTCTGGGGTAGGTGACAGCTGAGTTGAGGTTCTGTGATGAGAAGTTAACTGGGCAGGTAAAGGGTAGAAATTATGGCAGGCAGAGGGTACCACTAGAGCAAAGGCCTGGCAGCTAAGACCACGTGAGTTGGGCATCTCAGCAGACTGGTTCTGCTGGAGCACAGGGAGTGGGAGGAGATGAGACCCAAATAAATTGGGTCCACGTGTGGAGGCCTGTAATGCCAAATTTAAGAGTCAAGCTTGTTCCTGATCTGGGCTGACAGCTCATCCCATTTGTCTTTCAAAGTCCTTCACCATTGGTCCCTTTTCCCTGAGCCTTGATATTAATAAAACTCTATTCCAGGGCCAGCTGGTGGGCTGGTGGTTAAGGAGACTGGATCCCACGTAGCCAACCACACAGTTCAAGGCCTGGACCTGGGTGGTCTGACAAACACGCTGAGCACATGTATGTGCATGCCCAAAATCCCAAAAGGAAGGACAGATGGAGGAAAAGGTAATGTGGCAAGACAATGCAGTCAACAGCAAGCTTTCTGGCTTTCTCTTGCACTCTCTCTCTCTCTCTCTGGTGACTGTACACACCCTCAGGAAAATTAAAACAAAATAAACCAGAAAACACTACCCTGCTTCCTTCGCTGCACCCCTGAGAGAATCCTGGCCTCTAGGTCTTTGTTAATTTCTGCTGCCTAGAAACCTTGTAGATCACTGGGCACAGCGAGCTGGCTCCAAGGAGATTCACAGGCAGGAAGTGTGTCGAGGTGCACTCCAGGGAGTGAGATGTGTGGGGGAATAAAGGTGTTAGAGCAGAGGGAGGTGAATTCCTACAAGACAGCCAAGTCCTTGCTGATCCAGAGGGATGCTCAGGAGCTGGTCTGCACCTTCACAGCCAATGCAGGCTGAGAGAAAGGGGCCAGGCCTTTATGTCCCAGCATTGACCTATCACTGGATCTGGGTTGCTGAGTAAGGGGGTGCTGTGGGGGGGGGCAGGGCAGCTCTCCTTAGTCAGGGCAACCCCCAAGTCTTAGCTGAGAACCACCGTCAGCTGCCAACATTCCCAGTTGCTGAAGGAAGGAGTCCTTTATTCCTGAAACGGGTCACAGGGTGCTGTGGATCTGGGCTTCCTGACAGCACCTACCGTGCTCACGCTTCCCACGCACTCACAGGTTCAGATCATCTCCTGCCTTTTACAGATGCCAGTGGAACTTCGTGTCTGGGCTGTGGGCTCTGTGACACTAGCTTGAGCTTTAATATGCTTCAAGAGTCTTCATTTTCTCCCCTTACCCAGACTGCATAACCCTCTGCTCCCAATTTTTTCATCTCTTTTGTATCCAAGCAGGGTTTAAAACTGTGATCAACAGGGCTAGCAGGTGGTGTGGTGGCTAAGGCTCTGGATTCTTACATAGCTGACCACGGTTTGAGTCCTGACCATGGCAGCTTGAAAGTCATGCCAGGAGAGTGTGCGTGTGTGCCCCAAATCCCAAGAGAAGAAAAGAAGAACAGAGATTGCAGCGTGGCCACCTCCCCACCCCCCAGATGATTTTTCACTTTCTCATTCCCTCTCTCTAGTGAGTTCACACACCCTATGGCAAAAAACTAATTTAAAAAAAAGCAATCAACAATCAATACGTATGTAGAGGAAAGAGTAAGGGATTTGGAGCCTAAACTCCTAAGATTTTTAAAACATCCACACATAACAATTGGACATACTTGTGGGGCCAAGTGTGATTTTTTTTCAATGCACATGTATGATGGGTAAAGACCAAGCAGGGTAACTAGCTTAGACACCATCTCAGATAGCTGTCATTATTTTATGTCGAAAACATCAAAAATCCTCTTTTCGCTAATCTGAAATACATAATAAACTACTGTTAACAAGTTACCTCACTTTACTGTGTACCATTGAAATTCATTCCTCGTATTTGTATCCATTAACCAAGCTCTCTATACTGCTCCCCTTCCCCACAAGCCTAGAAAGAAGGACAATATGCTAAGTGAAATAACCTAGGTGCAGAAAGAGGAATACCACCCGTTCTCACCCATACATGGACATGTAAAAAGATAAAGTCCTATCGTTAAATCACAGAGCGGCCACTGGATGAATACAATTACACACAGTGCTTAATTTCTGTGAATCGCCGTTCCATCATTTATAATATGGGAATAATAAAAAGCTGTATTTTATCTGCGCTCCAGTGCTGCTGTGAGGAAAATAAGCTGGTGAACCGAAAATGTTGAATGTTAAACAGATATCCACTGGAGAGGAAAAAATATTGGGTCCAAAAGTATATAAGTAGGTATAAATTCCCGATGCTAATAATACTTATAAAATCAAGCAATCTTTTTTTTTTTTTTTTTGGAGAGATTTTTCACTATAGGGCACGTGCGCTCGCCAGACAGACAGAGAGAGAGACATAGAGAGAGAAAGCGAGAAATCATCCCCCAGGGGGGGTGGTCACACCACAATCCCTTCTCCTCCATTCTCCTCTCAGGATCTTGGGCATGCACGCACATGCGCCCGGCGTGAGTTTTAAGCCACCGGGTCCAGGACGCGAACCGCAGTCGACTACGTGGGAGTCCAGCGACACAGCCATTACGCTAACTGCTGGTTCCCTAAAATCAAGCAATCTTTTAAAATAAATGGAAATGGAAGTGGAATACAACGAATTTCAGTGAACAGTGCTGATTATCCTGACAGTGTTGCTTAATTGATTTATATGCACACAGGACTAACCGTAAGGCCAAGGCTCATTTGTGTTGGATATGCCTTTATCTCTGTGCCATGAAATGATACAGTTTTCTCTATTTACTTCACTGTTAAACTGTTCATTTATACAATGCACCATTTGGCCTTCACAGAAGAATATCATTTATGGAACCAGCAGGTGGTGTGTTGGTTGAGGGCACTGGACTCCCATGTGGCCAACTGTGGTTTGAGTCCTGGACCTCAAGGCTTGCTTTCTCATTTTCTTTCTCTCTTTCTCTGGTCAAATTAAAATAAGTAAATGAATAAAGTTAAATAAAATAATTTTAAAAAAATAAACTTAAAAAAGAATAGCATTTATATGTAGTAAGCCCAAGTCCATTTCTTTACATTCGGCATCTTACTTGCTAATGAGGACATGGATCAGGATTTTAATTTACAGGATGTACTAGAAGGTCTCTATAACAGTGCTTTAGAAATTAGGGACTAAAAAACGCACGAGACATATGCATGGGAACCTGTAAGACACCATGAAGAGAACTGAAGCCCTGAAAAAATAGTCTGAGAGACTCAACAGTATTAAGGTGATAGTTCTCAAAGTGATCTGTACATTCTACCTAATTCCTATGAGAACTTCAGCAGGCTTTTTGATAGAAGTTGCCAAACTGATCCTAAAATGGGTATGGGAATGAAAAGGACCCACAAAAGCCAAAATACTCTCAAAAAAGAACAAAGTTGGAAAATTTAGGCTTCCCAATTTCAAAACTTACAATAAAGCTACATTAATTAAGATAGTGTGGGGCTGCCGTAAGGGTGGACGTATAGATCGATCGAATGAAATTGAGAGTCTAGAAATAAACCTTCACATTTATAGCCCATTGATTTTTGACAATGGTGCCAAAGAAATCCAATGGGTGAAAGGATGTCTTCAAAAGACAGTACAGGGAAAACTGAATATCTTCCTGTAAAAAGACGAACCGAGATACCACATTATCACATACAAAAATGAACTCAAAACGAATCATACACCTAGTCAAGAACTACAACTATAAAACCTGTGGAAGAAAACATTAGAAGACCTTTGAAATCTGGGGTAAAAGAGTTTTTGAACATAACACCAAAAGCATGATTTGTGAAAGAAAAAACATTAAAAAAAAAAGACTTTATCAAAATTACATAGGTTTGTGCTTTGATACCACTGGGAAATGAAAAGACACATGCACATCTTCCCCGCATGTTTTTGAAGTCATGGGGTTGGGATTCAAACTGCGGTTGATCATGTAGGATTCAGTTCCCTATTACAGTGTTTGATAACTGCACTTAAGGCCAGCCCTGCACAAATATTATTTCTAATAAAGGATTTGCATCTAGAATATTGTCTCATATAAGTCAATAATAAGATAGATAGTCCGATTTGGGGCCAGCAGATGGTGTAGCAGTTATGTTGCTGGACTCCCACATGGCCAATCACAGCTCGAATCCCAGACTTGGTGACTTGAAAATCATGCCAGGTGTATGTGTATGCATGTGCAAGATCCTGGAAGAAGAATGGAGGAGAAGGGATTGCAGCAAGGCCATCCCCCCAGGGGATGATTTCTCACTTTCCCTCTCACTCTCTCTCTCTCTCTCTGGCAAAGGAATGTACTCTAAGGCAAAAACCTCTTAAAACAAATAAACCAATCAAAAAAACAGGCAATGGTTGAACAAATATTTCATGAAAGAAATATGAACAGCTAATAAGCATGTAAAAAGATGCTTGGCATCATTAGTCATAAGGGAAACCAAAATTAAAACTACAATGAGAGGGATCAGCAGGTGGCGTGGCGGTTGGGGTGCTAGACTTCCACATGGCCAAAGGCTGTTTAAGTTCCATACCCAGTGGCCTGAAAATCACTCTTATCACTCCTGCAAGTGTGCCCAAAAATCTCAAGAGGAAAATGGAGAAGGGATTGCTGCATGACCATCCCCTTTGGGGGGGTGATTTCTTATTTTCCCTGTCACTGTCTCTCTCTGGCAAGTGCACACACCCTATGGCAAAATCTAAAAAATCAAACCAAAACAGACAAAAACAGAGCAAAGAAAACTTCAATGAGATACTTCTTTACATCTACTAGAATGAATGTAATCAGAAAGACAATTCCAGGGGCCAGTAGATGGCCGTCGCTGGATTCCCACATAGCTGACCAGTCCAAGTCCCAGGTCTGGTGACCTAAAACTCACACAAGGTGCATGTGCATGTGTGCGCAAAATCCCGAGAGGAGAATGGAGAAGGGATTGCAGTGTGACCATCCCCCCTGGGGGGTGATTTCTCACTTTCTGTCTCTCTGTCTCTCTCTGTCTGTCTGGCGAGCACAACTGCCCTCTAGCAAAAATATCTCTCTAGAAAAAGGACAATTTATAGGTCAGGATATGGAAAAATTATAACCTTTATATATTGCCAGTGGGAATGTAAGATGGTATAGCCACTTTGGAAAACAGTTTTATGGTTTCTAAAAAATTAAACATAAATTTACCATATGACCTTGCCATTCCTCTCCTAAATAGCTACCCAAGAGAAATGAAAGCATGTTTTTACAAAGATGCATATATATTCATAGCAGTATGATTCATAATGTGAAAACAATTCACATATTCATCAACTGGTAAATGGATAAATAAATGTGGCATGGCCATAGGGTGGGGTGTTTTTGGCAAGAAGAAGGAACGAACTATTGATACATGGTACAGCATGGGAGAATATAAAAAGCAGTATGCCGGGCCAGCTGGAGGTGTGGTGGTTGAGGCAGCTGGATTTCCACATGGCCGACCACGGTTCAAGTCCTGGACCCAGTATCTTGAAAATCATGTCAAGAGCATGCATTTTGCATGTATGCCAAAAAATCCTGAGAGGAAAATGGAAGAGAAGGGATCATGGCATGGCTTTCCCCTGGGAGGGGGGATGCTTTATCACCTTCCTTCTCTCTCTCTTTGTCTAGTGAAGGCACATGCCCTAGAGCAAAAAAATAACCAATAAAATAAAATAGAGACCAGCAGGCAGCATGTGGTTAAAGCACTGGACTCCCACATGACCGTGTGCAACTGCAGATCCATACCTGGTGGCTTGAGAATTATGCTAGGCACATATGCGTGTGTGCCTGAAGTCCCAGGAGGAGAATGGAGGAGAAGGGATTGTGGCATGGCCTTTTTCCCTGGGGGGTGATTTCTCACCTTCCCTCTCATAGTCTCTCTCTGGTGAGTGCACACGCCCTGTGGCAAAAATAAAAAATAAAATAAAATAAAATAAAAAATAAAAAGCAATTTGCCACGTGAAGGAAAGTAGATGTATGAGATTACATATTGTACGATTCTGTTTATATAAAAGGGGCAGAAAAGGCAAATCTAGCGAGACAGAAAGCTCGGGGCTCCTGGGGCTGAGAGCAGGAGTGAGGACGGACTGCCAATGAGCAGGAGGGATGTTTCAGAGGTGACAGAGATGTTCTAAATTGGGATGTAATGATGTTTGCACAACCCTGCACATTTACGAAAAATCATTGAATTGTACACAAGACAGGTGAATTTATAGCATGTAAATGATCTCTCAATAAGGCAGCTAAAAAGTGAGAGAGCTTATTTTTCCCACATAATGAAGTGTCTGCAGGCAGTCGTGTATTAGGCTGGGCCAACGGTTTCCGTGTAGTCGTGAGAGATGGACACTATTTCGATCTTTGCCTCAACTATCCCTAGGATATAGTCTCGCCCTCCTGGTAACATCTCAACCTCCCTCCTGGCTGGAAGAAGAGAAAGAATAGAAAGTGAAAAGAAAAAAAAGACATTGGCCAATGCTTCTTGGCTTTTTGGCTCAGGTCAAGCAGAGAATCTGCTTTTATCTGCTAATATCTGCTAAGTTCTCCACCCAAGCACAATTAGCAAGGGGATTTCTGGAGCAAGGAGATGAGAGAAAAGCTTGCTTTACCTACCCACTTCACACACTGACCTGGTACTGTAGACTCTCAGGTACTGCAGAATTTTAAAAAGAAAAGAACAGAAAAGGAAGACATTGGCCTAAGTCAGCCACCTTTATGGATAGTTCTGAAAAACTACCCAAGTAGTCTTAGAAACCATTGCCTAGAACAAAGCCACAAGGCCATTCTTAACTGCAAGGGATTTTAGGAAATAAGGCAACCTTGTTGCCTCCAGACAGATCAGGGTTCTGTTCACCAGGCAGAAGGGAAGAGTAGGTATTCTGTATTGTAGCTTGTGGTTTCTAGGGTGGAGAAATACTTCTGATGTCAGCGTAAACACAAATAGAACGACACTGCTCCCATTAGAGAGCAGTATTTGGTTATAAGGCAATGATCCAGAATACGCTAATCACTAGGAGATTGTTAGCAACAGGAAAATAAGAACAAGTAAGTTCTTAGTGAAAACGTAAGGACCCTAGAGAGGCTGTCACTGATGGGAAATGCCAAGCTGACAAATGGCCACTGTTGCATCTATTTGTATTTCTGTGTCAAAAACCTGAGGGCCAAGACAACAGGGTTTGGAGTTAGACATGTCTGGATTCAAAACCTGTCCACACTTCTTAGTGACTAAGCCTTGGGCAAACCCATTAGCTACGCCTCAACATCCACATCTGTGTAAGAGGAAGAGTAACACCTGCCTCCCAGGGGTTTAAGAAGGCCTTAATAAGGCAGCAGGTCTAAAGCTTTGGTCTGTCCCTTAGATTCCCTCTTTCACAATTCACCTAGTGGAGTGCCATGACACTCCCTTGCACGCAAGCCTTGAAGAATGAGTCCTGATTTTTTATTTATTTATATTTTTTTTGCCAAAGATAGTTGTCCAGCCATGGTTCCCGTACATTTCCCAGACTAAGAATTTTTCTCAAGAGAATTCCTAATTAATGAGCATTTATTCAACACACACACACACACACACACACACACACACACTATAATATGTGTGGAGAAAGCAAAAAAAGAATTAGAAAAAGCAATGAAGATAAAAGTTAATACGTGGAGAACAAAATTCTAAAAAGTATTATTTTATTTATGGACCCAAAGTGTAATCTTCCTAATAATTAATTTTTAATATAATCAGAGAATAAATGTAGAAAGCATGTCACCACAGCTCATGCACTCAGCACGCTGGACAAGGTGGAGCCTTGGGGCAGAGTGGCCTTGTGGCTAAGGCACTTGACTCCCACATGGGGGACCACAATTTGAGTCCCAGACTGGTGGCTGGAAAATCACGCCAAGCATGTGTGAGTGCATGCCCAAAATCCCAAGGGGAGACTGGAGGATTAAGGATCACAGCGCGGTCCTCTCCCTTACTTTCCCCCTTGCTGTCTGTCTCCTGTGAGCTCATACACCCTATGGCAAAAACAAAAACAAAAGAAGGGAAGAAAGAAGGAAGGGAAGGAAGGAGGGAGGAAGGGAGGGAGGGAGGGAGGGAGGGAGGAAGGAAGGAAGGAAGGAAGGAAGGAAGGAAGGAAGGGAAGGTAGAGACTGTAATAAGTGCTTGTGAAGGCAGGTGTGTAATGTCATCCATTATTGCCCATTATCCTTATAAGCTAACATGGAACCTTTTCTTCACTTTCTCCTTGAAGCACAAATGCAGCTTCATGCAGAAGACAAGACTATTACAACTGACTGTAATTACGTTGCAACTTAAGTGGTTTGCAACTTTAATGGCTTTTTAAAGTCTTAAACATTGAATAAACCCACATATCTGCAAGGATGTTATAGAGCCCAAAGGACTCCAAAGAAAATTCTGAAACTTGCCAACTGAAGTATAGGATAAATATTTAGGGTCTCCCTTTATTCTCCAGAAAATACCAAGATTGTAATGATGATGATAGTCTTGATAATAAACAGCATTTAGTTTCCTTAGGGGAGGGCTTGCGAAATTGATACAGTCCTTTATGATACCATGCTATGGCTGGATTTTCTAGCTACTCTGTATTAGTGATGTCATTCCTTTTTTCATCCCACGACCTACCTGTCACTGACACTTACCTGCCCAAGCTTCTCCTCTCCCCTGAAAAGGGGAAGAGCAGAAAAAGATGGTGCGTGATTCCTCTCTGGCAGGAGATCACACCAGCTGCCGGGAGAGGAGAGGGCCTGGGCAGGAAGCAGCCCAGATCTCTCCAGTTAGCAGCTGCTCTGGCTGCCAAA
>NW_006203786.1:171818-172056 GCF_000334495.1 Tupaia belangeri chinensis
ACACACACACACACACACACACACACACACACACACACTATAATATGTGTGGAGAAAGCAAAAAAAGAATTAGAAAAAGCAATGAAGATAAAAGTTAATACGTGGAGAACAAAATTCTAAAAAGTATTATTTTATTTATGGACCCAAAGTGTAATCTTCCTAATAATTAATTTTTAATATAATCAGAGAATAAATGTAGAAAGCATGTCACCACAGCTCATGCACTCAGCACGCTGCG
>NW_006203786.1:172295-217316 GCF_000334495.1 Tupaia belangeri chinensis
GAGGGAGGAAGGGAGGGAGGGAGGGAGGGAGGGAGGAAGGAAGGAAGGAAGGAAGGAAGGAAGGAAGGAAGGGAAGGTAGAGACTGTAATAAGTGCTTGTGAAGGCAGGTGTGTAATGTCATCCATTATTGCCCATTATCCTTATAAGCTAACATGGAACCTTTTCTTCACTTTCTCCTTGAAGCACAAATGCAGCTTCATGCAGAAGACAAGACTATTACAACTGACTGTAATTACGTTGCAACTTAAGTGGTTTGCAACTTTAATGGCTTTTTAAAGTCTTAAACATTGAATAAACCCACATATCTGCAAGGATGTTATAGAGCCCAAAGGACTCCAAAGAAAATTCTGAAACTTGCCAACTGAAGTATAGGATAAATATTTAGGGTCTCCCTTTATTCTCCAGAAAATACCAAGATTGTAATGATGATGATAGTCTTGATAATAAACAGCATTTAGTTTCCTTAGGGGAGGGCTTGCGAAATTGATACAGTCCTTTATGATACCATGCTATGGCTGGATTTTCTAGCTACTCTGTATTAGTGATGTCATTCCTTTTTTCATCCCACGACCTACCTGTCACTGACACTTACCTGCCCAAGCTTCTCCTCTCCCCTGAAAAGGGGAAGAGCAGAAAAAGATGGTGCGTGATTCCTCTCTGGCAGGAGATCACACCGGCTGCCGGGAGAGGAGAGGGCCTGGGCAGGAAGCAGCCCAGATCTCTCCAGTTAGCAGCTGCTCTGCCTGCCAAAACTCAGCAGCTGTGGGGATGTTTACAGCTGGGGCTGCCGCTGCTTCCCAGAACTCTCCCTCAGACCCCAGTCTGAGAAATCCTATCTGTCCTTCGGTGCCCCTTCAGCTAACGCCAGTTACTTTCTTCTCCTGGACTGTGCAAGTTTCTCCTACCCTGCAACTGCCGCATCTTCCACTTGAACTAGAAGCAATTTACAAGCAAATACCTTATTCCTTTTCTTGAGAGTCATTCTGTACCACCGTTACCACGGTCTTGCCTGTCTTCTCTACCCCTAACTAAAATCATGGAGCACAGAATCAGTCCTGTTACTGTCTGTGTCCAGACCAGAGAAGGGCCTCATCTAACACAGCTTCCTCTGCAGCTTGAAATAGTTCATGGTAGCAGTGCCTGTTGATCTCACAATAGAAGAACCCCGGCACAGGGAGGGCTTTCTCTGCTGTCTGACCGTGTAGCCGCCATCCCACAACACAAAAAAAGCTGCTTCATGTGTGTATTTCAGGTTGCAAGAATAGTTTCAGATTTGTGTAACGCTGTTTCAGAACACAGTTGATTGCTTGGGGTTCGCGCTGTGAGTGCAATTAGGCCAACAAATCTGATGGACACAGGTGGACACTGTGGTGGGAAAGGACAGCTAGGTCTTCATTTACTCAAGCAAGAACTCACTGCATGGAGGTGCTCAGGGTAAGAAGCTTGATACACTATTTTGCACCCAGGCCCCATCCTCAGAAAGCACACCTTCCATCCAGGGAGGGAGACACACTTTCAATGACAGTGTCTAGGTGTGACAAGGGTTACAGACAGTGCTCTGAGGATGGTGGGCTGCCAGGTCAGGGAAGGCCTGTCTGTATACTGGCCTAAAGGGTGTTCAGAAAACTCCCAATTAAAGTCACTTAATTGCCTTTTTTTTTAAAAAAAAAAAAAGAGTATTTATTTCTTCCATGAGAAGACAGACAGCTCCCCCAGCTGAGTCTTGATGCCACAACCCACCCCAGCCTCCAGCCAGTCCCAGATGACTGGCACGCACATGCCAGGCACACTCAGGGAGGTCTCTGGGTGTGAACCCGAAACCTTCCTATGCGTGTCAGCCTGGCAGAGCATTGCACTCCACCACTGCACCCCTGTCCGGCCCGCTGAACTCACTCATTTATTAAAGTACTCCTGGAAGCTTTGTTTTGCTTGCAAACTTCCCTCTGTGTGAGAGGGTCGCCGAGTGGCTGTTACTCTCCTGTGAGACGCAGACCCAGATCTCCGGATTCTGGATCCAATGCTTTGCTGGAGACACTAGGGGTCAGCAGCTTTCCAGAAGTGGTGAGCCAAGCCAGGCGCCCCAGTTTCCGGGGTGCTGCTAAGAAATGAGTTGGGGCTGATCCTTACTGTGAATGCTTTGCAAGTTTTAAGAGGATTGCAATTTTATAGCGTTTAAAAATTTTAGTTTAACATTAAACAAACCCGTATTTCTGCAAGGATGTTACGTATCTCAAAGAAGGACTCCAGAGAAAATTGGGAAACTTGCCAACTGAAATACAGAATAAATATTTAGTATCTATCTTTACTCTCCACAAAACACCAAAATTGTAATAATGACAATAGTCTTGATAAGAAACAGCACTTATTATAGTTAACTTAAGAGACAAAAGCAGGCTCACAAAATGGATGCAGTTGGGCTTTCCCAACTCCACACTTTCTTTTAGTAAAAACCGGAACTTATAGGAGCTGGCAGGTGGCATGGTGGTTGAAGTGCTGGACTCCCACACCGCCAACCACGGTTCAAGCCTTGGACCTTGTGGCTTATTTTCTCACTTTCCCTTTCTCTCTCTCTCTGATCAAATGTAAAAAATAATAAATTTTTAAAATTAAATAATTTATTAAAATTTTTAAAAATAAACCTCAACTTTAATTTCCTTGCAGCCCTAAACTTTTCCTGCAGACTCTGGGCGCTTGGGGGAGGCTGATGTGGTTGTGGGGCTTTGCAGTGTAGTCCAGGTTAATTTGCATGACCCCACCCCTTTGACCCCACATATTAGGGCAAGGATAAACATGTGACCTTATTTGGGGCCAATGAGATTAAAAATAAATTTGCTGCAGATGACTGGAAAAACAGTTCCCGCCTCTTCAGGGGGCACTGACCGTGACCCTTTTTCTTTCTCTATGTCCCAATACGGGATTAAAGAAACTCAAAGTCCTGGAGATGTGACAGTCGTCACAACCAGCAGGTGAGGGAAGACCGCTGTAGAGTGAGGGGGACTGCGCAGAACAAAACAAACAGCAGAGCCAAGAGGTTTCATGGGGAAAAGGGGCAGGGGTGAGGGGTGACAACTACTGAAGCCTCTTCTGACTGGACTTCCCACTCACATCGGCCAACAAACCTCCGCACTGAAGCCGGGTTGAGCTGGGCTTTCTTACGTGGTCTGCCGGTGTCCCGAGTGATACCTGCGGGCACAGAGGCAGCCACTACAACAAGCGTTGGGAAATACGGGGTGATCTGGGAGCTTCTACTTACCGAGCTTTAGGCCAGTTTGCTCTTCCCTGAACACACCCAAGGCCTTCTGCAAGTAAGAGGCTCAGAGACCCAGAACCTTGACTTGGGGGGCGGGGGGTGAGAGGACTAAGAAAACTGACCGCAGAAAACAAGCTATGCTCAGGGCCTCCCTCTTCTCCAGTTGGCTGTGAAGCCCTTTTCATTCATTGGTTCCATTTCCTTCCCACGCCCTTAGTAGTGGAGGGCTTTTCTTTTTGGAAATACAATGAGGTATGCCCCTTTAGGGAGGACCAGGAGGCTCTGCCATAAGCCTTTGAAAAGCAATGAACTGGGAGAGACTAGGTCCCCGGGGGGTCAGCCCTGAGCAGGCTCTAAAGCCTCGCATCTCTAAGGTAGGACTTCCTATAGTTCACTCAATGGAGTTTTAGCTATAATGCAATAGAGGACCAATGAATGGGTAATGGGAGCCCTAACACAACTAAACTTGACCACATCTCTCTATTTTCCCTAGGTTAGTGTACAAAAAGAAACAAACATGGAAGAGGGTTTTATATGTTCTTGGATTTTTGAAAGATGACAGGCGATAGTGATAACGGGAATTAATTTTGGAGTTCATTGGACCTAGGTTCAAATCTCAGGAACTCCTTTTACTGTGTGACTCTGTCCCTTAGTTTCTATTTGATGTGTGTGAAATGGGAGTGGATTCAGTGTACCTCTGACGTTCAATTGTAGTAACATATATAATGGGTTTGGCATTTCAAAAATAGTTGCTAGGGCCCCTCGGTGGTACTGGAAGCTGGTGGATGTTGCTACTTGGCAGGCCGGGACCGCACTGGAGGCCTGAGTTCGATTCCTAGCCCAGGCATGGTGTGAGTGTCTGTAGTCCCAACTACTTGGGAGGCTGAGGCAGGAGCATCATGACATGGTAAAAACAGGTGCTAGGGTTATTATTTCAATATTCCTTAGGAGAAGGAGCATTCTGACAGAAGGAAACAGTTCTCTAAATATTCCCAAAGTATATGTTTACTTGCTAGCCATGACAAGATTCCCTGTGCTGTCTTTCCACAGACACTCTTTGCAAGAGTGTCAAAATCCACATCCCTTGGGTAGGGTCTGTATCTACATTGAGCTCAGACTTTCAAACAGAAGACACAAGCTTCTGATAGTAATTGTATCTTTTTTTTTTTTTTTTTTTTTTGAGAGAGAGACTTTTTTTTTGCTATAGGGAAGACACAAAGAGAGAGAGAGAGAAAGTAAGAAATCATCCCCTGGGGAGGTGGCCACACTGCAATCCCTTCTCCTCCATTCTTTCAGGATTTTGAGTATGCATACATGTGCCGGGTATGAGTTCGGTGCCAGGATTCAGGACTTGAACTGTGGTTAGCCATGTGGAAGTTCAGTGCCTTAACCACGATACCACCTGCTGGCCCTGAGTAAGTTGCATCTCTGACATCAGCAATTCATTAATGATTTGATTCTTTAGGTCTTATTTGCAGTGAAATGCTCTGGAAAAAAAGTCACTAAAAAAAAAAATTAAAGGTTATGGAACCAGCAGTTAGCGTAATGGCTATGTCGCTGGATTCCCACGTAGTGGACCGTGGTTTGAGTTCCAGACCCGGTAGCTTAAACTCACGCCGGGTGTGTGTGCGTGCATGCCCAAGATCCCGAGAGGAGAAGGGAGGAGAAGGGATTGCAGCCTGGCCATCCCCCCAGGGGGGTGATTTCTCACTGTCTGTCTCTCTGTCTCTCTCTGTCTTTCTGGCGAGCGCACGCGCCCTATAGCAAAAACCTCTCAAAAAAAAAAAAAAAGAGAGAGAGAGAGAGAGAGAATGAAAGGTTATAAACATCTTATCTTTTCTTTTGAAAGATGTTAGCTCCTAAGGATTTTTTTTTTTCACTCAAAACTGAATGCTCAGAGGCAAAGCTTAGGACCCCCATCTACACACCTGTCCCAGGATTCCTGACCTAGCTACATAAAGAGAACATAAAATATCCTGGAACAGAGGCTGGAATACTGGCCATTTTTCTTTATCTTTTTTAGAATTATTTTATTTAACTTTATTTATTTATTTATTGACCAGAGACGAAGGTGGGGGGAGAGAGAGAGAGAGAGAAAGAGAAAGAGAGAGAGAGAGAGAGAATGAGAAAGCAAGTTCCCAGGTCTGGGATTCCAACCACGGGCAGCCACGTGGGAGTCCAGTGCCCTTAACCACCGCACCACCTGCCGGTCCCAGGGTCATTTTTCTGTGTTGCATGATTAACTCCTTCTCACTTTTCCTGTGGTATACTTTACTAGTCTTTCCTCAATATCTGTTTTCTCCTCCTATCTTATGAATAGATCTCTTCAACTCTGCAACAAACACACGCCTTTTCTGGGTGTATTGATGCCTGGGATAACAATTTATTTTCTAGCCTCTCTTGCAAACCAAGTGTGTTTATAAATAGACTAGATTCTGGCTACTGGATCTATCCAGAAGTGTTACACATGACTCCTGGGAAGTGTCCTAAAGGAAGGGGGTGTGTCCTTCCTCTTCTCTCTCTCCTTTCTGTAGGCTGGATTATAACACAATGGTAGGTATTTAAGCAGCCAGTAAGGACCATGAGGCAGAAAGTCATGCATTGTAGATGAGAAGGAAGACAAAAACTCCTTCAGCCTTCTAGAAACTGCCATGGATTCCTGACCTCCACACTTCTTTTACATGCACGAGAAGTAAAATCCTATCTTGTTTGAAGTGCTGACATTTTTTGGTTTTCTGTCACTCACAGCTAAACCTAATCCGAACTGATACTTTGCGATGTTCACCGTTGATGTTTTCTCCATTCGTCTGTGATATTAGAACTGCACTGTTTTTAACATGACAAGCCACTTAAAATGGAGTAGGGATTCATCAGTCACTCCCATCATACTCACTCAATCCCACACACAGCCTACAGAATGAATTCCACCCACAGGATAACATCAGAAAGGTCACCTCTCAGACAAGGAAAGAAAGAAAGAATTTTTTTTTTGTCTTTATTTTTTACCAGGCATAAAACCCCTTTGTTTACTTTACAGAAAACCATAAAGATGACTGCCTTCTTTCACTTTTGCTGGCAATTTCAGGAAGGGAAGACTATTTTCTCTAGTCGCAAGTGACACAAATCTCTCAAATGCCTACCATCAATTAAAAATAAAATACTTGGTTACTTGTAAGTATCAATTAGATACAATGTTAGGGACCTTGCCAATTAGAGCTAGGAGTACTTTCTAACGTTGCAATGTGACCTTGGAAAGTGACCAGAACTCATTATTCCCAGTTTATTCATCTAGAAAGATGAGGGCCCAGCAGGTAGCTGTGGTTAAGAGCCCTGGACTCCCACATGGCTGACCATAGTTCAAGTCCCGACCTGGTAACTTGCTTTCTCACTTTCCCTCTCTTTCTCACTCTGTCCCTCTTTGGTCAGAATTAAACTAAATAAATGAATAAATAAATAAAGTTAAATAAAATAATTCTAAAAAAAAAAAAGAAAAGAAAAGAAAAATGAAACCTCATACAGTGGCTTGCACCAGAAAACAAGTCAAATGTGTTAACATGGGCAATGCACACGTCTAGGAGGTGTTTTAACAAGGTCTCCTTTGTTCTTTTGCTTTGAACTAGTAGGGATAAGCCTATAGATTTTAGGTTGGTAGAACGGCCTTTTAATGTTTTAGTCATGGGACGGGACAGTTGTGCGTCAGTGAAATGCAATGCTCTGAGGGGCTGACCCGTATGGGAAGGTTTCTGGTTCATGTGAAGGACTTTCCTGAGTCCCTGGGTCACACGTGCGCCATGATCTGGGCTGGCTGACACTGGGGAGTGCAGGGGGGTCAAGAGGCTGGGTCTCTGTTGGGGCTGCTATATAACTCTCTCTCCCTCTCTCTCATGGAATACACATTTTTTTTTTTTAAAGAAAGTTTCATTCCTAAAACTAATTTATTCATTTACATTACTCTATTCATGATTTATCTGTTCATTTTGTTTAGGGTTCTCTTTCCTCCTAAAATTTCTTTTTTATCATCTCTTCTTTTTACTGAGTTGCTGTAACTCTCTTTTGGGGTAGAGTACGGATTTTCGAAGCACGTATGCAGTGTGTGATAATTAGAGGACGGGTATTACTATATTCATCGTTTCCCACAGAGAACACTGCATTATAATGTGTACCTTCAATGTCTTGTATTATGTATATAGAAAACAAAAAGATGACAAAACATGATTGACAGCATCCTTTTTTTAACTCAGTTACAGTATGGTGTTCTATAGCCACTTGCACCATCTATATGCATTCCTGTGTCTGTTAAATGTTTTATTCCTGAGCACATTTTTTAAAAGATTTTTTAAAAAATTATTGCCAGAGGGTATATATACTCACTGGAGAGAGAGGAAGGGAGAGAGAAAGAACTCCCCAATGGGTTGTAATCACATGGCAATCCTTTTTTTCTGTTTCTCTGTCCCTCAAGACTTTGGGCACATATGCACATGTGCCTGGTATGTGTTTCAAGTCACCAGGGCCGGGATTCGAACTGCAATTGGCCACGCAGGATCCAGCTCCCTCAGCCAGTGCACTGGCCCTGTTCACATATTTAATTGTCTTGTATGTTGAATGTCTCTCCACTGCAGTAGAGACTTGTGTGTATTCATTACTGAACCTATAGTGGCCGTAAGTATTTAAGACTTGGCTTCTTCAATTGCCAATCAGGTTTATAACAACAATGCTGCTATTCATTGTAGCAATAACTGTTGTTAACATGTATGATTTCAGATGTCAAGCACTGCACTAAGTCCTTTATTTCTATTATTTTATTAAGACCTATTTTAATAAGAAAATATTTTCTTCTAGAGATGTTTTTAAGGGTTTAAATTAAAATGAGAAATTTGTTATTTCCTGGGGGGGGGGGATGATTTCTCACTTTTCTACTAACTCCGTTTCTATCACTCTGCTCTCTCTGGTGAGTGCACACAACCTACGGCAAAACTAAAAAAAATAAATAAATAAAGAAGAAATTTGTATTTAATTTAAAAGGTCATCTAAAACTGTAATACCCAGAGGTACATATTTATGAAACTGCTTATCATAAAAGTGACAATAAAAAGTCCACATAGAATATATTAGTTTTGGGACCAGCAGTTGGCAAAATGGCTATGTCACTGGACTCCCAGGTAGACGACAGTGGTTCGAGTCCTGGATCTGGTGGCTTGAAGTCATGCCAGGCACTTAGGTGTGCATGCCCAAGATCCCAAGAAGAGAATGGAGGAGAAGGGATTGTGACATGGCCATCCCCCTGGGGGGGGGGGGGGGGTGATTGCTCACTTTCCCTGTCTCTGTCTGTCTCTTTCTGGAGAGTGCACACGCACTATAGCAAAAAAGAAACAAACAAAACAAAACAAAACAAACAAACTCTCAAAAAAAAAGGAATATATTAGTTTTCTGCCTTTCTTTTTTTTACTTTAAACAGTCTTTATCATTTGACCCAGGAAAACTAAATCTGACAGTTCCTGAGAAAACTATGATGTACTCACATATACTGCATGTAAATACATACTTAGTATAGTTGTGTGTACTTTCTCTTTCAGTTGTAAATAAATGTTTATGTTCTAGAATATGAGTTTGTAAGTAAATTGATTGCAATTCAGAACCTTCTCCCTTAGAGAAAAAGCATTTACAACAGTATCTTACTTATAACGCTGCTACCACCCCTGACGGAAAATTCTGCCTTATATAAAATCCTAGTATATGTAAGCTTATTTTTGCATGTAAGTTTTCCATAAATGCATGAAAATTTTGGACAATTTTATCACTCTTGTTAAACATAATGAGAAACTAAGGGACATAGAATTGGAAAGTGAAACAGAGAAAAAAGAAAGTCGAGATGTTTTGCAGAGCAGCCTTTAAAAAGGTCAAGGAAGGCCAGCCAGCTGCCCGGGGGTCCAAGTAGCTGGATTCCACATAACTGACTGTGCGATGTGAATCAGGGACCCAGCAGTTTGAAAACCATGCTGGGTGTGTTGCATGCACACTCAATACCCCACAAGGAAGAATGGAGGGGGGAAGACTGCAGCATGCCCATGCCCCATGGAAGGTGCTTTCTCACTTTCCCTCTCTCTGTCTCTTCCATGAACACGTCCTCTAGCAAATTAAAAAAAGAAAAAAAGAAAAGAAAGAAAGAAAAGGAAAAAGGAAAGGAAGAATCTGGCCCACAGATGACTCAACAATACATGTTTCTAAAAAATGGGATTTTAAAAAATATAGATTTAAAAATAGGGATCTTGAGGCAGGCTTCATGGCAAGGTGATTAAAGGAGCCAGATCCCACGGGGTCATCGTGTGGTTTGAATCTCAGTTTCAGTGCCTTAAAGAACTCGCCAGGTACATGTGTATGTGTGCCCAGAATCTTGGCAGGATGGGGAAATGGAGGAGACGACATTGCGGGGTAACCGTGTCCCATTATGGGGTGCTTTCTTCCTCTCTGTCTGCCTCTTTATGGCGAGTGCACACATCCTCTGGCAAAGTAAAAAATCAATGAATTAATAAGGGATTCCCACATACAAATCCCATGCCCTGTATTTTCAGGACAGCCATAGAGCCGGCCATGCACAGAGCTGTCCAGGTTCCCTCACACTGAGTTGATTCTCACCCTCCATTTCCTGGGGGCTCCCCTTCCTTAGACATTGGCCTGGCCTATATCCAAGGCATAAGAACTTGTACATATGAATTTAAGGTGTCTGCACGCAGACCGCTTCCTGTGTAAAAAGGGAAGTCCATGCAACTGTAGGTCATGGGCCCACAGCTAGTAGAGAACGCCCTGGCATGGTTCCGTTTCCCTTCTGTCCCTGAGACCGCACAGCTCACCAGTCAGTGCAGACCACAGGTGGAGACACTGCCATAAGGCCACACAGCAGCAGTGACCGCCCAGGTCAGCACTCCTCAGACACACAGGCTCCTGCAAAGTTCACCTGGCAGCGCCAGACACCATCTGTGTAGCATAAAGCTGTCATGATTCTTTGCCCTTAGGTGTTTGTGTTCACAACTCTGGCTTTGAACAGCTCTGAATCAGTCCTTTCCCTGCATGTTAGTGAAGGGGGCAGTTCCAAGATGGGCCCTGGGACAGAGAAGAAGTCTCTGGCTCTTGTGATGCAGGCATGATGTTATCATGGTCAGAGATAGGCCCAGAGGACTTATGCACTGGAGAGGGGCCTGAGAAACCCCTGTTCAACTGCACTTGTTCTCCCTTTCTAAAGATGGGCCACAGTAGGCATCAACTTGCTCATAAACTCAGAACGCGGTATGCGTGACATTTACATTAATGTATTTGTATATTTATTTGTGCTGTATGTTGAATGTATCGCTACTGAGTTAGGGACTTGGTTTTGTGCACTACTGTGCCCTTGGCAGTTAGAACCGTGCATGGCCCGTAAGAGATTCCCAGTTAATATATGTGGAATAAGTAAATGAATGAAAGCACCACTTCATTCTCCCTGGAAGCCTCCTCTTTCCAAGACCGTCCTCCATCAGCTACATCCTAGAGAAACATCAACCAGAGGTCCCAACTGCACTGAACTCCAAGCCTCGGGGTAGCTCCCCTTCAAATCCAATCTCCACCCTGAGTTATCTTTCTAGAATTTAAATCTATCATAACATTTCTCCCATAACATGCTGCAATACATTTCCCATTATTCTTAGGATAAAGTTCATTTCTTTTTTGTTTGTTTGCTATTGGGTGTGTGCACTCACCAGAGAGACACAGAAACAGAGAGAGGGAAAGTAAGAAATCACCCACGGGGGTGGGGGGGTATAGTCACTCCGCAATCCTTTCCCCATTCTCCTCTCAGGATTTGGGGCACAGACACATACACACACACACACACACACACACACACACACACACACACGCCTGGCGTGTCTTCCAAGCTGCTAAGTCTGGGAGTTGAACTGTGCATTAGGCCATGTGAGATCCAGCTACCTTAACCACCTGCCAGGTACATGTGCATGGGGGCCCAGACACCTGGCTGACCTAGTGACCCAATGTGTAATGAGGCTGAGAAGGTCTTTTTGATCTGTCCCCAGGGCACCCTCTGCACTCTGAGCATCCTTACTGAACTCTGGCTCTCTTGCACTCTTAGACTATATGGGAGAGGCCTGATTCAGCCATAGGTCCTAGCTTCAGTCCTTCATCGCCACCCTCTGACCCCTCCGCACGGTGCCTCTTGTGCTTCTTTGCAACCTCTGCTGGACTGTCTGCTAGCTGGCCAGTTAACTGTCAGGCTAGTCTTTTGACCTTGGTCACCTGTGAACCTGACCCCTACCTCAAGGGAACAGACAGAAAGCTCGTACTGGATAAACACGTCTTATTTTGTGCCTGCTTCAGAGCTGTGCTCCAGCTCACGATTCCATGATGAAGGGCTGAGGTACAGAGAGATTAAATTTGCTTAGGGTTTGGATTCACACTCCAGTCTGTGGACCTGAGAAAGCTTTCCTTCCACGGTGCCACATGGTGGGACTGGACCTTCCTCTTCCGTGAGAGCAGCCAGGGCAGGCATACCTGTGTCTGAGTGCCCTCGACAGCACTCGCATCTATGACCTCAGGAAGAGAGAATGCCCAAGGCGATGGAATCTGCCGGTGGTTATTCAAGGCCGCACACACAAACATCAAGTAAAGGCTCTTGGACCCCAGAGTAAAGGAATGTAGGTCAAATCATTGCCCTGCCCAGTGTCTCTCCCTCTGTTACCCAACCATTCTCATTTTCAAACGTGAGGCCACCAGCGGAAGATGGAAAATTTCGGGAGTTTTGCAACTACCATTAAAAACTAGGGCTCAAGACATCAAGAAAAGGATTTTTAAAATCACTTTTTGTTTTAGCTCATGATCATTCTAATTCAAAAGTTCAGATTCATATTCCTGCCGAAAGCCAACTGAGTATAGAAAACTTCGGTAGGCCTTTGGAAAAATAAGCCTTGACTGGCTCTTAGGAAAATAAATAAGGAGAAGGAAGATGTGGAAAAACAGCTAATATTAATTATGACCCGGGTACATATGTCACCATCTAATCCTTGTAACAATCCCCTGAAGTTAGGTACAATTTATAGCCTCATCTTACAGAATTAGAACTCAAGGCACAGAGAAGTCAAGTACTTGCTCAAAGTCACACAACAAGAGGGACAAAAAGGATTAGAATCAGCCTCGTTGGTTCCAAAACCTGCTCTTACCCACTATGCAAGACACTTTTCTATTGATAATTCATATAATAACAATTGTGAAATGACATCTATAAGGTTGCTTCCATGGCATAGTGGTAATGCATGCTCAAGAAAAGCGAGCTCCCCCATGGTGACCACAGTTCTAATCCCTGGCCATCTTGGCCTAAAACACACGAGGCAGGTGCGCAAGTGCCCAAGAGCAGATGGGCTGGAGGACCACCGGAAGGAGGTCGGGGTTTGACCAGACCTCAAGGAAGATGCTCCTCTCTCTCTCAGATGCACGTGCTCATCATAAATAAATTTAAAAAAAGATTTCTAAACACACACACAAAACCACTGGTTTGGTTGAGCTCCTGCACGAGTTTCAGCAGACCGAACTAAAATAGGGTTACTCACATTGAAGTTTCACTCCACGATGCCAGAATAAGATGTTTATCTGACCTTCCAAGGCATCAGGAAGGAAATAGTGACCAAATCCCCAAGTAGGCCGTTTTAGCCGCCAAGATAAGGAAGACCCTCTGCTTTCACCTTCACAAGGAAAGGAGCTTTGAAACAACCAATCTGCTTTCTGTTCTTTCTTCTTTCCTCCGCTGTTTTCTGCCTATAAATCAACCTGCTCTACCCAGCTCATCAAAACATTCACACTGTTTTGCAGAATGAGATGTCACCCAATTCTCGAATGGCAAATAGAAGTCAATTAAGATGATTAAACCAAATCTGTTGTAATTTCGTCTTTTGACAAATATAAATGGTACTTTCTAATAGTTACATTTTCCCTCCAAAATTTATTTCAAAATGTAGCGCAGTATAACAATGAACGCTTCAATGCTAATTTGTGTCTTATGAATGTGTATTGCGCACTACATACTCAGAAACTTCTCAAAGTTGATGTTATGTTTAACTCCTTTTCAAGTAACAATGGAAGAGGAGAAGGAAAAAAAATCCCTTGGAGTGAGAATCTGGATAAGATTTAGGAAATTACAAAGGAGTGCAGAAATTCCCCATTTTAACCTAAGAAAAACTGAACGGATTCTAATAAAATCAAGTTTCACAATGACCTGCTGATACTACAATGACCTGCTGATACTGTCATCAACAGGGACAACATAAATATTCAGGCATGCAACCACCTGGTTTCCAACTTAAAATTTCAGGCTATAGTAATGAGTAGGACCATTGCCACTCATTAATTTAGAGGATAAAATAGAAAGAAGGACCGGGCCAGCAGTTTAACGTAATGGCTATGTTGCTGGACTCCCATGTAGCCGACCGCGGTTCAAGTCCTGGACCTGGTGGCTTAAACACATGCCAGGTGTGTGTGTATGTGTGCCCAAGATCCTGAGAGGAGAATGGAGGAGAAGGGATGGTGGCGTGGCCCTCCCCCATGGGGGGTGATTTCTCACTTTCTGTCTCTCTGTCTCTCTCTTTCTGGTGAGTGCACGTACCCTCTAGCAAAAACCTCCACCACCACCACCACCACCACCACCACCCCTGAAAAAAAAAAGAAGAGAAAGAAAGAAGGAAAACTGTCCTCTCTGGTCAAGTTAAAAAATAATAACAAAAAAAAAAAAAATTTAAAAAGTAAATAATTAATTAAAAAAAAAAAAAGAAAAAGAAAAAAGAAAGAAGAGTGTTGAATGTTGAAGGGTTTGAGATGGACCAAGCAGATGTGGCTCTCCTGGGAGACAGACAGCCCAAGACCAAACAACAGGAAAAAGTCATGGAAAACTGGAATAATCCAGTGGCTGGCTGTTAAATCCTTGTTCTAACTAAATGATCTCATCTGGAAGAAAGACACTGCGGCGTTTGTCTAGAAAGTGTCAGTCGGTTCCCTTCCTGACAGAGACTATGGTTTCAGTTTTTTTTCTCTTTCATGATTTTTGGCCTTGATTCTCCCTAAAAGTGATGATTACTTCTTTTCTTTTTACAGAATTATTTTATTTAACTTTATTTATTCATTCATTGATTTCATTTTAATTTGACCAGAGAGGGATGGAGCGAGAGAAAGAGAGAGAGGGAAAGAGAGAGCAAGCCGCCAGGTCTAGAGAGCAAGCCGCCAGGTCTAGGACTTGAACCGTGATCAGTCGGCCATGTGGGAATCCAGCGTCCTTAACCACCACGCCACCTGCCAGCCCCAACTGACGATTACTTCTGTACTCCACGATCAATGTAAGGCCCTGTGTTACCAAAGTAGGTAACAGATCAGTACTTGCTTTGGTGCAGAGGTTCTCAGCTCTTTGTGTTCCATCTTCCGTCCCAAATCAAGTCTCCAGATTGCTTTTTCCTGCCGTATCATTACCCAGTGAGTGTTACAGAGGAGGGGAGCACAGCGACACAGGCGACTTTTGCCTTGTTACCTGCAGATGCTGTCGCCCCAGTCATGCTATGTCTATGTCTCTGCTTTCCTCTGGAAAATCTGGAAAAAATGAGTGTGTGACCATTCCTTCCTGGCGGGTCTCTCCTTTGCAAGAAGGATCGGTACATCCCAGGCTCACTGAACTCCAGCCAGTCACTACGCACCAACCAACAACTCAGGCTTCTCACTCCCCCACATGACCCTCTCTCACTAGGTCCTGACGATTCCAGATGTGTTACATGGCTTGAAGGAGGAGGCTTCAAAAAATTCACAGGAAATGTGTATTAGGAAGAAACTATGCACAGATTCCAACTAGTGTGTGCCAAAATAAACTCATATGTTAATTCCATTTTTCCAAGAAGGTTTTCAAACCCCCTCACATTTCAGTCATCATCTCTTCAACTGCCACCCCATCTTAGCAAGTGTCTTCCCGCTGGACCATTCTTTCCTTGTTGGAAGGTATTCTCATTGTCACCTGATGCCACTCTTTTCATACCATCTTCTATGCTGTGTCCAGAGCGATCTTTCTGAAAACCCGCGTCGGACCTGCAGTGGTTCTGTCCAAGTCTCAAACCCCTAATTAGATGTGATTAAGTTAGGAATTTCGAAATGGGTAGATTATCCTGGACTCTCTGAGTGGTTCCAATCTACTCATAAAAGAGAGGCAGGAGAGTCAGCAAGGAGATGTCATGACAGAGCAAAGGTTAGAATGATGTGGGCCAAGACCTAGGCAGGGTAGGCATCTTCTAGAAGCTGCAAAAGACAAGGAAAAAGATTCTCCTCCAGAGCCACCAGAAGGAATGAGTCCAGCCAACAACTTGATTTTAGCTTTGTAAGACAATTGGAGTCTTGGGGCCTCCAGAACTAGGAGAAAATAAATATGCATTGTTGGGAGCCACCAAGTTCATGATCATTTGTTATTGTAGCTGAGGTAACTAATACACCTGCCCATGGCCAGTGGACAACTAAATGGCCAGAAGGCGCAGCATAAGAGAAAAAAACAAGCACAAGGTTGGCTTTATCCTCTTTGCCTGTGGTTTTTGACCCTGCTGCATGCTGGACCTACTGAGAGCACTCAGATAGAGATTATAGATACAGATAGATGATAGATAGATAGATGATAGATAGATAGATAGATAGATAGATAGATAGATAGATAGATGATAGATAGATAGATAGATAGATAGAGATAGATAGATAGATAGATAGATAGATAGATAGATAGATAGATAGATAGATATAGGTAGATAGATGGTAGACAGATGATAGATAAATAAATAACTAGAGAGATGATAGGTAGATAAATAGACAGACACATATAGATATAGACAGGTAGATGGATAGACAGGTAGATAGGCAGACATACACCACACACATAAGCTAATGGTAATGAATCAGACTCTTAGGGTAGGAGGTTGGGATCCCTAGAATCTGACTATTTTAAAGGCTCTTAAAGCTTATGATTCATAGAGAGGTCTAAGAATCCTGCCCCATACTAACAAAAGTAGGGCGAAGTATACTTTTCACACAGCTCTTTTTGTCGAAGGTAAATATGCAGGGACTTAATAAAGTTGGTGGAGAAGTGGCATTAAAATACAAGTATTTGGGTGAAAAAAAAAATCAAAATCATGCAGGTGAGTGTTTTTGTTCTTTGCCAGAGGGTATGTGTGCTCCCCAGACAGAGGGAGAAAGTGAGAAAGCACCTCCCCAAGGGGCACAGGTGTGCTGCTAACCCCTCTTCTCTATCTCTTCCTTCCTTCTAGATTTTGGGCACACATGCACATGTGCCTAACATGTTTTTTAAGCCATTGGTCCAGACTTGAACTGTGCAGTTGGCCATGTGAGATCTAGCTGCCTTAACTGGTATTCCACGGCGCCTGGCCCCATGCATCATTTTTCCAAAATCCACACTTCCCATGAGATTTTTGAAGACCCCTCTATGTGCTAGTTACAAACATCTTTATAAGGCCACTGTGAATCTAGGAATTGGCAAAAATACAATGACCACAGAAAAACTAAAACAGTTTGCCAAATGTTGTGGACAAATTTTTGACTCAGTTAAAAAATAGAACCCAGATGCTTTCTAAAAAGTTCAACCGAGTACTCTAGTCAATAGGACAGAATATGTCTCCCCACCGAACCCCACATTAAATCTCCATTCTGATAAATGGTCAACTCGTGAGTACCTATGAAAACCAAAGGCCTGAAAAAATGGTTAAAGTACTTGGACTTTTAAATATTCTCTTATTAAAGTTTACCAGTCACTTCACATCCTTTCTATAGGTGAGCAGGGGAAGTGTATAAATCCTAAAGAAATGAATAATTTTAAAATAAACATTCATATCTAGGCTAACGTCTAAAATCTAATAAACAACTAAAATGCTGACTCACTGTAGGCACAAAACACAATCTAAATAAACCAAAACTCTAGTAAGTAAGTCAAATAGTATCTAAAAAGTCTGTACCCAAACCTTGAATGCTTAGCAAAATAATAATGATGACATATTAGCATTCATGGAGCGCTGTGTTCTAGGCTGATGTCCAGTACTGTGCCCTATCTAATC
Source organism: Tupaia belangeri chinensis (assembly GCF_000334495.1). Classification (NCBI taxonomy): domain Eukaryota; kingdom Metazoa; phylum Chordata; class Mammalia; order Scandentia; family Tupaiidae; genus Tupaia; species Tupaia belangeri. The sequence goes on from NW_006203786.1 coordinate 189,661, forward strand.
CTTTACCACCCCTGTGTCACTAATGTTTATCCTCATATCACAGGAGAAGAGACTGAACTCAGCACAGTAAGAAACTACATGGTGGGACCAGCAATTGGTGTAATGACTATGTCTCTGGACTCCCATGTAGTCAACCGTAGTTCGAGTCCCAAACCTGATGGCTTAAACTCATGCTGGGCATGTATGCGTGCGTCCCCAAGATTCCAAGAGGAGAATGGAAGAAAAGGGATTGTGACGTGGCCATCTCCCCTGGGGGATGATTTCTCGCCTTCAGTCTCTCTCTGTCTTTCTGGCAAGTGCACGTGCCCAATAGCAAAGAAGAAGAAGAAGAAGAAGAAGAAGGAGGAGGAGGAGGAGGAGGAGGAGGAGGAGGAGGAAGAAGAAAAGAAGAAGAAAAAGACAGAAACATGATAAAGTTAGAACTCAAAGCCAAGCCTGTCCTAAGCCCAAAGCACACTCGGCCCTAACACCCAAGTCTCCTCTGCCTCCACAGCTTTAGGGCACAGCCTGGCATGTGACAGTCCCTTAATAAAGGCGTATTTAACTCAGACGAATACAATACAGGGAGGGCACCCTCAGTACCAACTCCCCCATCTCTAGAAATGAACAAAGGAACTGTAGCAGAAAAAGATGCCCATGGAATTGTAATCTTTAGAAGAAAATGAATCTTGTTTTCCCCTAGGCACGTGATAGACATACAGAAATAAGAAGGGCTATCAGGAGGACTTAGGATATAAACATGACTTACAAAAAGTCTCAGAAATGCATAATATTCCATTGTCTCAGACACTGAAATATTACACAGCATTCTATTCTCCAGGACTTTAAAAGTAAGCTGAAAATCTTGTTTTCATCATTTATTTCTTCATTTCCTGATCACGGCTGGGGAACAACCTGTAGGAAATTGGAACTAGATGAATGGATTCCCTCCCTCATTCCTTATAAATCCCTCTACCACTAACCCTACTCCCACCAAGCATTTTATAGAGATGGGTGAATAAAACTATTAGGGACGCCAACACCGGAAGGAGGAGAGACGAAGAAACCCACAGGCTCTTCTCTACGTTGCTGAGATTGTGCAAATGGTATTTCCCAGACTCCTTGGTCACCTGGCTCCCTACCAGTGGGAAGAGACCATGGGAGATGGGCCAGTGGGAAGAGACGAGGGGTGGGCTTTGCGTCCTGGGGGCCAGCTCCCTGGGACATTGCTCCAGCAGCTGCAGGAAGCACCACCCTCGGGCAACCCTTCTGTGATCTGGCTATGGCAAGTGGAGGTTCCAAGCATGGCTCTGTTTCTCCTCTCCTGCAGGCTCCGCCCGAGCAACATGTGGCACCTTCCCAGAAGCTCCTGGGAACACCACCGCTTTCCTTAGATAGCCTCTTCGCTTAGATCACCTCCGTCCTAGGGGTGGTGCTGCTTCTTGCAGTTCCTAGTCTCTGAGCTGCCTCGGAGTCTCTGCCTGTCAACTTTTTGCTCTTTCAGCCTTCCTTCACTTGGGTAACCAATTCCTCGTATTCAAGCTGCCACCTGAAACGCCTAGAATAGTTTGCTGATTGAACCCTGGATTGAAATAATGAACCTGCAAGGTGAAAGCTAAGAATGCACCTCCATGTACCACGTTGCTGAGGTTGGTGTCAGGGACTTTCTTATGTGCCCTGGGGGTCTCTGCATCCTGAGGACAAGAACCCAGAGGCAGTTCCAGGGTCACCTTATTCCCATGTCCTAAGGCTCTTTACTCAATTGTCTTCCACAGGAAGTTCCAGACAGGAAAGGTGTCAGGAGTCTTAGACTTAGCCCACATCCTGATTTCTCAGGATCGGTTTTAAAGGCCTATCTTTATCCAAAGGCCAAACTTTCTACACAGTTACAGGCTTCTTAAATAAATAAGTAAAACAAACATAACTTTTTTGCAACACAATATGGTTCAAAGGTCATTATTAGGAAGGAAACTCTGATAATGTATCATCTCTATTTTTTTGGAGAGGTTTTTGCTACAGGGAGCGTGTGCTCGCCAGACAGAGACAGACAGAGAGACAGAAAGCGAGAAATTACCCCCCAGGGGGGATGGCCATGCCTCAATCACTTCTCCTTCATTCTCCTCTCAGGATCCTGGGCACCCCCGCACACAAGCCCGGTGTGAGTTTAAGCCACCGGGTCCGGGACTTGAACCCTGGTCAACCACATGGGAGTTCAGTGACATAGCCATTACGCTAACTGGTAGTCCCCCAAAAACAATGATTTCTAAATGGACATGGAAAATTTTGAAAATGCAAAACATAGAAAGCTTTTTTTTAAGTCAAGTCTTCTTAATGTGCACAGAAAGATGAAAATTGCCTGTTAAGTGGTGATCATAACTTCGTTTAAATGAATTTCTGCCAAGAAAGAAAACCCAACATATAAAGGCACCACATTAGCAAATCTAATGCTGCCCAAGTTCCTCTTTCATGAAAACAGTGTATGTTACATCTAATAAAAAGTTTCCATAAAAATGAAGATTGTAATGATTCACTAAAAGCATTTCCAATCTCTGTGGACTTTGAGCCCCACCGCTGAGTACTCTGCAGAGCAGAGAGGAGCATCGTTTCAGTCCAGTAACAACCGAAACTTTCCACCTAAAGCATCCACCCAACAATGCCCAGCTCAATCCCAGCACAAGGTCCAGGGAGGGTGGCCAGTGGACTCTAAGCAAACAGCCCTTCTTGTGGTGGAGGGGGGTGGTCAATAGTCAGATTATCTCTGTCCTCAGCTCTCAACCCCCAGCTCCTTCTGTCTGTCACCGACTTCTACAGAGCTGACCCAGGACAGACTGGCTCTTCCAGGCTGATACGCTTATTCTGGTCAGTGGTAGCTTTAGTTCTTACTATAAAATCAATTGGCCTTGTTATTTTACTCACCTTTATTTTTTCTTTTCTTTTTTTTTTTTAAGAGAGATTTTTGTTATAGGGCGCATGCACTCACTGGAGAGACAGAGAGACAGAAAACAAGAAATCACCCCCCAGGGTAAATGGCTACGCCGCAACCCCTTCTCCTCCATTCTCCTCCCAGAATTTTGGACATGCGTGCACATGTGCCTGGCATGAGTTTTAAGCTGCTGGGTCTGGGACTCGATCCGTGGTTGGCTACGCGATGTAACCATTATGCCATCTGCTGGTCCCTTTACTCAGTTTTATAATCTTGGTTTAATTGGGCCCATCTCTGAGAAATAAAATTCTCTTCCTTATAATCACAAAATCAGTGTCTCTGCCACGAGGCCAAGGAGCAGACCCTGAATTACCAGCCTAGTGGTTCTCAAAGTGTGGTCCCTAGACTGGCAGCACCCATATTACCAGTGGTTGGTAAGAAATGCCAATTCTTAGGCCCAACTCTAGTCCTTTTGAATCAGGGAGGCGGAATCCAGCAATCTGTGTTTTAACAAGTGGATTCAGATGCCTCCTCAATTTTGAGTATTAAATGGAAATGACATCGGGAAGGAGGGGGAGGTGAAGGTTCATGATTAATTTTCTGTGTCATCTGGGCTAGGCCATGATGCTCAGTTGTGTGGTCAAATACCAGGCTAGATATTTCCGTGAAGCTAGTTTTAGATGTGATTAACATTTAGATCAGTTGACTTTGAGTAAGGTAGATTACCCTCCATCAGTGGGTCAGTCTCAGTCACTCAGGGGAAGACCTTAAGAGAAAAGACTGAGATCTCTGGAGGAGAAAGAAGTTCTGCCTCCACACAGTCTCTGGACTCAAAACTACAACTTCAATTTTGCTGGAATTTCCAGCTTGCTGGCCTGAACTTGCCAGGTCCACAACTGCATGGATACGAGCCGATTCCTTCAAGTAAGTCTTTTTCTCTCTCTCTCTCTCTCTTTCTCTCCACGCATGCACGCACCTGCTGTTCTGTATTTCTGGAGAGCCCTGACTAACATGGAGGGGCAGGAGGACGATGCTTACAGCTTCCATGTATGTGTCCTTTGTTAGGCCTAGGGTTTTACCTGCTATTTTTCCAGTACTGTGCTCTGTGCCTAGCATGGAGTAGGCAGGCTCTCTATATATTTTTGATGAATGAATGAATAGCAGTAAATTCACTGAGAAAAGGAAGACGATAATTTGGCCCCAGGAGGAGGCTCTTGGAAAACAGCCAACCCTTAGGACACCTCCAACTACTTTCCTGTGGGCAATAAACCTCTCCTCAGGAATCTTCTAGAGTGTATACATGAACCAACAGGAAGTCGCATGCGGAATTGTGTTTGGTGCTCCTGTGTTTAATTTCTTCCACGTGCAGGCAGGCTCAGCACACAGCAGCCAGTCTCGGCCTTTGTCCTTATCCACAGGCCCCGCTGCCTTCAGAGCCGTGGGCACAGGGACTGCATCTTGTCGTTTGTTCTGTACGCCGGCACAAGAACACACCTTTAGTGTGGATTCTTATCAGGCCATCGTCTTTTCAGAAGAATGGGATTGAACATTTAGCTTCACATATTGCCAAATATTGTAGTACCTGCCCGAGTACATTACTCTAGAGAACGCGCTTCCTGAAAATGGGAATAGGATTCTGGGATGACACTCTTCACTTCCACAGCCTGGTCTGCTAACTACCAACAAAGTCAGAGCTTTGTCTCTGCTTAAGGGATTGTCCTAACACTATTGTGAATGGGTCAAAGGTTATCTCAATTAGATTATTTTGAAATCTCTGGGAAGGGATTTCTACCTGCCATGTGCAATCAGAAAAAGTAACATCCCTCAATTATCCTTCTCCATCCCTGCATCCCTGTATCTAAGCCTACATCTTTTTTTTTTTTTTTTAAACTATGCCAGGTTTTCAGCACTGACTCAGACTCAGAGGAGGGGAGTTGGTGCAAACGTAGTAGCCAGGCAAAGGCAGCCAGAAAGGAGGTCATGAGGCTGAACAGTTGCCTCTTCAACAGTCGTGGGCCTGAAGGTGCCCTCTTCACTGAACAGTTGTTCTCTTGGAGGAAGAAACACTAAGAATGTGTATACTGGATTTGCTCTCCATCCACCTAGCACAGAATACGAGGAAAGGCATTTATTCTCGCACTATGAATCCATTCAGCTCACTAAGCACTTACCAATGGGTGGACTCTGAGGCAGGGCTCAGGTCAGGCGGACAGGACACAGAGGCCTAAGTCACATGTGCCTGATGTATGTGGAGTAAACGGTGAGTGACAAAGTAGAGGAAGACAGCTCAGCAGCTTCTACTGTTTGCAAAGACAACTGAAACCTTACCAAAGGAAAGGCGAGGCAGAGGGGCCTACCCTAGATACAACCCATAGGGGAGCCACTCTGAAATACATTTCAAATTGAGTCACTTTGTGATTGTTATTCTAATTCAACCATTTACTAGGGATGAGAAAGTTACTTAATCTTCCTGGGTCTTATTGTTCTCACCTTTTTACTAAAAATGGATACACAGTTTATTAAGAGGACTAAAACACATCACATCTCTGGCATGCTACTTAACCCCTGTGAGGTCTCCACCAGCCTTCTCCTTGCCAGTCAACACCAAAGCTAGCTCACTTGCCCTTTCCAGAACTTTCTATGAGTTCTTTCTTATCTTCAAAATGGTCCTCAGGGTTCACTGTAATCAAATTTTACTCAAATTTTTACAAAACTGTTTGACTTTTTGAATGGGGAAGGGGTCATTTTGTATTATTGATATGGTGCACTGAGGCCCCGTAGGAAAAGTCTGCATGCTGTGGCTTGTGGAGCTGTGGGGCTTCCTTTCTATTAACACCCCCTGACCACCACCACAGCACACCCCACTCTCTCACACACACACACTTCGGCTCCCTGCTTTCTCTGAGTCATTCCTGTTCTCCTGAGTAGAGGTGAGGCACTAAACCATGATTTAGGAACATTCCTTTCCGTTCAAGTTTTGGCAGCACCAAATCTACTTCTCAGTACATTTCCAGGAAATCAGAATCTCTGATACTTAAGAAAAATTTGGTCTTTTGAATAGACATACATCCATGCCTATACTAAAGATCAGTAACAACTCAAATCTATACGAATCCATTTTGGTTAAATTTTTTAAAGAATTATTTATTTTTAATTTATAGCGGTTGAGGGAGACAGATCCCACATGGCCTACTGCAGTTCAAATCCCAGCCCTGGTGGCTTGAAAAAAGTACATGTGCCCCTAATCCTGACTAGACAGAGAAAAAGAAAGGATTATGGCTGACTACTCCCTGACGGAGGGTGTTTCTCCCTCTCTGGCCAGTGCATACCTCCTCAGGCAAAAAACAAACAAAATAAAAACTTGCTGGAATAAAAAGCAAACTTTTAACATTATCGTGTTTGCTAAAACGGAGGTCTGTGTTTAAATCATTCTAACCAATAAGGAATATACTGATACTACTTCATAGTGAGTACAAACATAGGCGTCAGCTATTGAGTGAGCCTTCCAGGTATCTGCTTCAGGGTTTAAAAGTCTTAGATTATAAATAATTAGATCATATAGTGAATTTTATTAATGGGAAAAAGAAAAATAGAAATTATTTTCTGTCAGATACCAAGCAAAACATCTCATTTTCCTCTGTAAGGGAAGAGAAGCAATCAATTGTGTTTTTCACGTGGTCGGACCGCGTCAAACGACACAAAAGAAAAATACACATACCTAACAAATAGAGAAACAAGACAGAGTGAGCCTTCCCAATCAAATATTCGCATCCCAGAATAAATCTAATGATTTCAACCAGTTTGTTTCCTACAAATCCAACAAACATTGTCTGTGAAAGTATATGCTGCCTCAGGGATAGACAGCTCTTTTGTTGCTACAAGGAGCAGCCTTCAGTGGGGACCCTGGATGTTTTGTTAAATCTTCTGACTAATGTCCTCTTTATTATTCAGAGTGATTAGGAAAATGTATTTTTCTTTTCTTTTGATGAATTGGTTGCTTTTTAAGGAATTACTTGTTTCAAATTACACCCTTCCCCTCAACACTTGAATGTGACACCTCATGCATAACTCACAAATTGCCTACTCCCCACTAGCCAGAGAAAAACCCCAGGCCCAGCAGGGATGGTCCTGTATTTACATTCAGCTCCCACATCCGCGTTTACCGGGGTAAGGCCGCTGGCTGTCAACTCCTGGCTCTTAGTCAATATTTAATCACGGTGCCGTTATGTAGGGAGAAGGAAACATTCCATCTTCCAATAACATGACTTTAATATGAAAAAAGCTTTCATTACATTTATGGGAGCATGGTTATGCTTTTTAGAAAAGCTATCAAATTGAGAAGTTCCACAACTGTTCTGACATGACATTTTCCGTGCAGTGCCGTGGGTAGGTATAGAAAACAAGTGAGATTTAAGAGTGATTGTTTTAAAAGTATTAAGGAATTTGGGGGTCACCCTGCAATCTTTTACTTTTATTTTATTTATTAATGGAGAAAGATCATTGGGGAAACAAACAAACAAACACCATAAAATTCTTATCTAGTTTGCAATCTCTAGCCCTAGGTCAGTCTCTAGGCTGCAAAGCAAAACAATCACACCAGGAGAAATTCAGATTGGCTTTATGATTTTTACTTAATTTTGAAGCTTTCACGATTTCATTTTTAAAATAGAGATTGGTAAATAATTTCCTCAGAGCTCACACAATGCTGTAAAACCATTTACTCTCCCATTTATTTCACAGGCTCACTGAAACAACACAACAATGAAAGGAAAAGAGCAAAGGAAACTGGTGGGAGATGTCCACCTTTCGGGGAGTCCTAATACTACCTGACAAAACATTTTATGCTTCTTGTGCAGCAAATAGCTCTTCCACTTCCGATAAGCTGGGCAGCTGGGCTGGAGAGGTTTTCACCACTGAAACGTGATCTGCCACGTTCCACGGGGAAGGTTCGTGCATTACTTGTGGTGTCAAGATGAAAGGAAAACTGCAGAGAAAGCGAGGGCTGGAAAGTGAATCAGGGTAATGAGGATTGAAAATACCTTAGCTCAAAGGTACCCAGTTTTAGTCCTTCACTCCTAACCAATGACCAGATGAACAGGTGTGGACTTAATCCACTGGCTGACATGTGGCAGGAAACATTTTCTCTTCAAAGTTGCAAAGCATATTTGACATCTAACAGCTTTTCATTGTGGTGGGTAGAAGAGAGGCCGAAGCTTTGCCTCAGCTCATTACAATTTACTGGTCATGCTCTGACATGGTAATTACCCTTTGCTCCTCACCAACACTCCCTAGTCCAGCTCAGTCATCACAAATCAGATCACCGGAAGAGGGGAGGAGACTTCTAACCTGCCCAGACATGCCTGCAAAGCTTGGAGCGGTTCCAGCAGGAAGTCCCAAGACAAAGCTGTCCCATAGCTGCCATCAGAATGGCTGTTTCTGTGCCCAGTTCTGTGGGCACCTGGCGTTCTAACAACTCTGTTCCATCATGGGTTAGGGTACCTAAAGCTTCAGGTAAATCACAAGGAACTCACTCGGGCCTCTTAAAACAAACAAACAAACAAACAAACAAATCCTAGCTCACAGTATCCAATAAGACCTGGTAGAAAAACTCATGAATATGCCAACTCTTTGAGACCAAAATACTCAAGAAGTTCCCAGAGCCTGAGAAGTTTAACATTAATTCACTACTGAATTCAAATAGCATCTTCCCACTTAGTTCCCTAAAAAACGTCATTTCCCACCCCAGCCCAATTCTCTGGGTACAAGGAAACAGTATTTAAAGCATTGTGCCTATTATTAAACTCCTTGCAGCATTAAAAAAAAAAAATGAAATAAACTACAAGAAAATTCAAGATTATTTTATTGTGTACAAGAAGGCTTTCAGGATAGTGAAAAGTTCCAGGGGACCAGCAGTTAGCGTAATGGCTATGTCGCTGGACTCCCACATAGTCGACCGCGGTTCGCGTCCCGGACCCGGTGGCTTAAAACTCACGCCGGGCGCGTGTGCGTGCGTGCCCAAGATCCGGAGAGGAGAATGGAGAAGAAGGGATTGCAGCATGGCCATCCCCCTTGGGGGATGATTTCTCGCTTTCTGTCTCTCTGTCTGGCAAGCACACGCACCCTATACCAAAAACCTCTCAAAAAAAAAGTTCCATAAATGTGATATGGACTGAGATGTGTTTGCTAGGAAAGAGAGTGGTTTTGTGGGTCAGGTCTTTGTGGCTCAGTTTCCACAAACCTTCCCAAACTCCCTCCTGCCTGGGTCTCCCCACCTGCACAAATCTGCCCACCCCGCCTTCTACCTGGTTCCCAGAAGCTCTTCAGTTTCCACGCAGCTGTCATCCCCTCAGCGCCGCCACTGTGAGTAGCCAAGTCAGTCTCTGGATTCTCCTCTATTTCCCTTACCTTGGATATTACATTGCTAACCGAGGAATTTTAATGTCCATTTTCCTCAAATAAATAGGCCGTGTAGGCAGAGAGCACGGGTCTTGTTTCCTTAGTGTTTTGCACAGTGCAGTTATTGAGTAAATAAATGACCAATCACTGAATAAACAAATGAATGGTGGGGATCACAGAAGGTAATGAATTCAGCTGCAGTTTGAGCTCCCTGAGCTTCCTCCTGCCCAACCTCGTCTCCCTTCTTAGCCCCTTGGGTGAGACTCGCTTCGCTAGACATACTGCCACAGACGAAGCTATCCTCAGAGAGGAGGGCTCCCTAGGTTGCCCAGCAGAGGGTAAGAGTTATGACAGTGCTGCCAGTTCACTAGCCTAGGAACCCACAGTCCTGCGCTACACACCACTGATGGAGGGCGAGCTAGCTGAGGATTAGCGTCAAGGGAGCAAGACTTCAGGGCAGCTCGGAACGCACTATTTCACCTCGGAGCCGCCACTGAACCTGAGCATCACTACCGTCCCTTCAAGTCAACAGAGAGGGTGGTTTTGGACCGAGCCTTAAAGACTGCCCAGATTGGATTATGAGAAGTGAGCACAGAGGAGCTGGGGGGATTGTCAAAGCAGAGAGAAGAGAATAAACCCATGTGTTTGTGTTCAAATGCATTTTCAGTTAAAGAAAAGATGCCCTTTATGAAGAATTCTCTAATACAAATGCACAGGCATAGGGGACGTTATACATCTAGAGATTAGAGACTCGGATGTGGCCATAGCTACTAGTAAAGAGAAATGGTATTATGTGAGCAAGGCCAGAGAGGCTAACGTCCAAATATTAGGTAGCATAGTTTGAACCCCAAAGGGGAAAGCATATGGCCTTTGGAGCCAGGGAGACCTGAACTACCTCTGTGTCTCCCTCATAATCTCCAGTGCCCCTACCTGTAAAATGGGTTATAGCATCCCACCGTGAGCACCGGGCACAGTAAATGAAAGGCAGACTGGCTAGCTCAGCGCCCAGCCACGGAAGGCACCCGGTAAGCATAGCTATTGACAGTACTATCAAATGCCACAGAATGTGAACCTGCTTGCTACTTTATCACTTTCTGCCCATTTTCTAGACTTTTTAAAAAGAATTATTTATTTTATTTTATTTACTCATTCATTTATTTTAACCAGAGACAGAGAGAGAGAGGAAGCGAGAAAGCAAGCCACCAGATTCAGGACTCGAACTGAGGTTGGCCATGTGGGAGTATCCAGCGCCTTAACCACCCCACCGCCTGCTGGTCCCCCATTTTCTAGATTTTCAGTGGTAAGGGTGGTGATGGGTATCTGGGCCTGCACCATGGGAAGCCCTGTCTTAGAAAGGGATGACAGGAGACTCTTGAAGGCAGGTTCCACCTGTGTTTGCCCACGTGCCCCAGCACCACGCCTTCTTCACTTCCCAGCACGTGGCGTGCTGACGAGACTTGTGTCAGGCTGCCTCAGGTGACTGCTAGCTCCATGAGGACAAGAGGCTCCCTGTCAGATCCTGTTCCTCTCTGTCCCCCCAACCTACTGCAAAATAGACATTCAACACATATTTATTCACTGACATTATTTGAAGCACAAATAGTGACGTACATTATTATTTACTCATTCATTTATTTTAACCAGAGACAGAGAGAGAGAGGAAGCGAGAAAGCAAGCCACCAGATTCAGGACTCGAACTGAGGTTGGCCATGTGGGAGTATCCAGCGCCTTAACCACCCCACCGCCTGCTGGTCCCCCATTTTCTAGATTTTCAGTGGTAAGGGTGGTGATGGGTATCTGGGCCTGCACCATGGGAAGCCCTGTCTTAGAAAGGGATGACAGGAGACTCTTGAAGGCAGGTTCCACCTGTGTTTGCCCACGTGCCCCAGCACCACGCCTTCTTCACTTCCCAGCACGTGGCGTGCTGACGAGACTTGTGTCAGGCTGCCTCAGGTGACTGCTAGCTCCATGAGGACAAGAGGCTCCCTGTCAGATCCTGTTCCTCTCTGTCCCCCCAACCTACTGCAAAATAGACATTCAACACATATTTATTCACTGACATTATTTGAAGCACAAATAGTGACGTACATTAAGAAATTCTTGACGGGTATTTTGTGAACTATGCTTTGCTGAAAAGCTTCACAGAGGCAATTTAAAAATATAACTCTGGGACCAGCAGTTAGCGTAATGGCTCTGTTGCTGGACTCCCACATAGTCGACCACGGTTCGCGTCCCGGAACCGTGGCTTAAAACTCACGCCAGGCGCGTGTGCATGCGTGCCCAAGATCCCGAGAGGAGAATGGAGGAGAAGGGGTTGCGACGTGGCCATCCCCCCTGGGGGGGTGATTTCTCGCTTTCTGTCTCTCTCTGTCTGGTGAGCGCACGCGCCCTATAGCAGGAACTTCTCCAAAAAAAGAAAAAAAAAAATATATATATATATATAACTCTTGCTCTGAGATGGATTCAAAGTGCTCACCCATTCAGAACAGAGACACACTACACTCAGAACACACACACAGGCAATTTCTACAAAATAGGAGTAGCCAGAAATCAATCTTGAATTCACATTAGAAATATGTCTTTTTTTTTTTAAGAGAGATTTTTTTTTTTCTGTAAGGTACATGTGCTCGCCAGAGAGACAGAGAGAAACAGACAGAAAGGGAGAAATCACGCTCCGGGGGGATGGCCATGCTTGTAATCCCTTCTCCAGTCTCCTCTCAGGATTTTCGGCTTGCACACACACGTACCCACACACATGTGGGTTTTAGGCCGCAGGGTCTGGGACTTGAACCACAGTTGACTATGTGGAAATCCAATGACGTAACCATTACATCATCTGCTGGTCCTGAAATATGAGATTTATACCACAGGACTAGTTGTTTTCATCCTATCCGATAATCTTAAGGAAGCTCTGTCTGATCCCAGGGCTTGCTGATAACCATTTTTTTCCCTTTTTTAAAGTCTTCACTACAGGGAATGCATGCTCACTACATAGTCCAAGAGACAGAGGGAAAGAAAGAAATTACCATCCCCTTCCTACGCTCCCACCTTCCTTCCCCTCCACCCCCATTCCCACAGCAGTAGGCCATGCTGCAATTCCTCCTTCTCCATTCTCCTTTCAGGGTTTTGGGTATGCATGCACCCGCGGTTGGTGTGATTTCCAGGCCACTAGGTCCGAAGTCTCAAAGCGTGCAGCTGGCCACGGGGGATCCAGGTGCCTTAGCCCCCGTGTCACCCACTGGCCCATACAACCACTTCCTTATACAGTCTCAGCTGCATTAAAAGCACACACTGGACTGAAGTCAGGGAGCACAGGGTACAACCATGGGGGTGGCTAAAAACGGATGCGTGGGCTCTGTGTGGGATCTCGGTAGTGACATGCCAGAGCCACAGGGTGCAGCCCTACAAGGGCCAACGGCCAGTTCGCATCGATCTTTTTGCTGTCTGCCTTCATTCTGCTCGGTCTCTCCATGAACGGGTAGTGTGGGTTACATGTAGCTATATGTCCTGGGGAGAAGCCTGAGGTCTCTGTGGAAGCCAACGTGGCATGCTCCATGTATGACATCTTGAACATCCCATACTTTGTGTGATTATTTCCTCACCTGTAAAATGAAGGTGATTGGGCCAGATGAGCTCTAAGTCTACCCTATTTTCAGTACTCAGTGATTTTGTGAAAGATGTCTATCTGGTGACACTGGGCCTACAGTTGTCAAGGTTGGAACTTGGGTCCTAAGTGAAGAGCTAGTCCACTGTTATCAGGTAGGGTTCCTGACTTGCAAGCAATAAACCCCACAGAATCAACAGCAGGAGGACGCTGGGGCAGTGCTTTGGAACTGAAAAGAAATGAAAGTGGGAGGCGGTCAGGGAACAGAAGCCATGGCCATGGTCCCTTCATGGCACAGTTCAGCAGCAGTCACCACTACGATGGCCTCTGGCTGTCCCTGAGGACCCTGTGGGAGTGCTCCAACTCAGAACCCCAGGGCATCCTTCCACCTGCAGTAGAGCTGCAGGAGGGGGGGGCGGGCTGAGGTTCTCGGAACACAAACCAGCCATTCACAGTTCCCCTCCATCAAAATCAAAATCAAAATCATACAGAACGGGGCCAGCAGGTGGCAGGGAGGTTAAGATGGCTTGAAACTGCACAGCTGACAACACTGTTTGATTCTCAGACAAGGCAGCTGGAAAAGCACTCCAGCCATGTGTACTTGCATGCCCAAAATCCAGAGAGGAGAATGGAGAAGGGACTGTAGAGTGGCCATCCCCTCTGGAAGGTGGTTTCTTACCCCACTCCCTCTCTGTCCTTCTGTTTCCAGAGAGTGCACTCACCCTACAGAAAACACACACACACACACACACACACACACAGGATGCAGAAAAGGTAATATTCCGAAAGGAAACCAGAAGCTCTTGGGTTGGGTAACTCATGCCAGGCATGTGAACCATGAACATCCACCGTAGGAGGAAGAACCTAAGAATACAGAGGTCAGTGACGCCAGCCTGACCCATCCTGGAGCACCACGTCTAATCATCTTCAAGACAGTCTAAAAGTCAAAGCAGTTACTGAAAATATGTTGCCAAAAGAAATTTAGAGTTGGGAGTATTGTAATGTACAATACATCAAACATGTAATTAGTAAAAGAATTTTAACAGGACTTAAGGGGAAATCACTGGTCCTATTGGCTAAACCAGGCCAGCCAAAGGCAGAGAATGAGTTACCAGGAAATTCTATATAGGAAAATTCCCCAAGTCATTGGGACTTTGTTGTATTGCTGAAAAAGTATTGCTGCTCCCCATTAGTAGTTTGGTTTGTAAAATGCTAAGGAAAGTGAATTAATATCCCCAAACTTCTTTGAAATCTGGGCTGACTTTGTCCTTAGAGTCAGGAGTTGTAAAGAGAAAGATAAGCTCGATCTCTATACTTTCAATAGGTCCTCCTTCATATTACATAGTTACGGCTGCAATTAAATAAAATCTCAATGCGATTCAGCAATGACGAAGTGCCATTAGATTCTCTATCAAGACTCACACTACCACAATCCTTTGGAATTAAATGATCTCTGATGAGTTTCCAACAGATGAAAGAACTAAGTCTCACAAATACCCTGATGTGTGTTTGTGTGTGTGTGTGTGTGTGTGTGTGTGTGTGTGTGTGTTTACATTTAAGATAATCAGTTCTTAAAGAGCTCTTCCCTTTTCATTATTCATAAATAATGAAAAATAAATCGTGATACATTTCGCTGAATCCAAATAATAAATCAATTCTGAGCTGCTTTGAAGATGAAAGAGAAAAGTAAACGCTAAGTAATGGGATGTGGTATAAAATTAAGTGAAACAGAGTGAGGTGTGTAGAATCTTTCTTCCAGATGTTATTTCTAATTAGTTTTAGCATTTTTAAAAGGAGGAAAAAATGCTACTCTTGTATCAATAAAGAAGCACCACACTCCTTCATAGGTTTTCCTCCCTAAGATCTGTTAGTTGTAGAACTGTACCAGACCTCTCGGCAAAACCTCGCCACCGGCCCAACTCATACTCATACCCACAGCAAGGAAGTCATTTCACCTCTTTGTGTCTGGTTCTTACACCCTAATATGAGAGGTTAGGTTAGGTATGAGGCTGGAGGATCTGTCTGTTAGTCTCACAAATGCATGTGCATTTAAAGTCACTTGCCAATATTTTGTAATCAAGACATTTCTCCTAAGAACCTGGATCTTGGGCTTCTCCCGACATGTAAGAATGCTGAGACTATATTCTGGTGTGGTGTGATAGTGAGCCAGGGAGAAACGGCAGCTGCCCCTTTATCTAGGGACACACTCTCCCATTCACCAGGGTCTTCCCTCGGCCAGCAGCCAGCACTGCTCCCATTAGGAACCTACTGACCTCTGGAAGCATCTGGGCCTGTCCCTTGCTCTGGAATCCCTCTAGCTCTCATATTCTGAGTCTTGGTGTGATTGTTTACTAATAAAAGAGAGCTTTATTCAGCAGCCAGCACACTGGCCTTTCTGTAGGGGCTGTCCTCACGTGTTAGGACAAACACCGCAATTGTACGGCTACTTTGTTGAGAGTTTCTGTATAAAACACACACACACAAACCTCATATTAAAATCACTACGCCACAGTAGAGCAGGCATTCAGAATGTTGTAAAACTACTGCTGCTTAAGGTCATTTCTTCTAGAATAAGATCTTATTTTAAGGGATATTTGGGTCAGATGATAGGGCCACTGTGGGCTGAGTAACAACTCTTAACAGATCACGAGTTACATAATTTAAGTGTTCAAAAATAAAATCCCAGTGGTCTACTCTGACTCTTTACAGAACCAGTTTTAGAGTAGAAACAAACAAACAAAAAAAGACATAGCACTTAAGATGTAGTTGCTTACAATAAAATGTCAGATCAGGTCAAAATAGAACAAAAATTATGTAAGAATGCACAAAGAAAAAAAATTGTCTACAATTTTCATAAGTAGGATAATTTTTAGCTACCGGTACCATGGAGAGTAAAACTGGAAACTAAACGAATTCTGAACTTATTTGAAAACAGGTTATTTTTATCAGAGTACAGATTAGCCACTACATCCTTTAATACACTGCACCAGTTTCCCAGAGGTGCAGACCCTTCTTATTTTGGAAATTAGTTTAGCACTACTTTCTCTGGGTGGAAAAAAGGGGTGAGTGCTAATATGCCACTGGTCATGACATTAAAAAACGACACAACCTTTCCAAACACTGTAGCTTTTGTTTTTGTTTTTCTTTTAAGACTCTAACCTCAAATCTAAATTTGTAACACTACTGGGGATTTTGGGAATTGCAAGGAAATTACCTCATTCCTTTTAAGCTTTTCAGGAAGCAATGGTCTCACCATATATAGCAAACCAAGAAGGCCGCAGAATCTAGTTACATGGGTTTAGTAGCTGTTCCGCCCCATCTCTTTTGCTCTGGCTGTGCCCACAACCCGTTTGTCAGCCATGGGAGCCTGGCTACAGCCAGCCCGACCAAGGAGAGAGTCTGTCTTCATCTCTCTACCACCAAGTAGAGCATGAGAAAGTCTGGCAAGGGATCCCGGCCACCAGAGGTGCCCCTACTAGACAAGCCACTTTCTCAAGGGCTTAGAATTGGTCCTCCACTCACGTAACTTGTACAGGCTTGAAAAGGGAAATGAGCAGGTTGAGGACCACGGTGAGGAGAGGGGTTCCTAGAGGAGGAAGCTACCTACGGTGTGTGTTGTTGAGGGGCAGCAATGTGATCCCATCAGCTCATGTGTGTGCCCAGGGAGGTGCTATGGTCAGTCTGCCATCCAGAGAGGCAGCAGAGGTGAGGCGCTGGTTTCTGACCTTCCCCCAAGCATCCTGAGCACCGGACCCATCCTCCTGCCCTACACCCGGAAAGGCCCAACCCATACACTTTCTAGATAGAAGCTTTTCGCAATGTTTTCTTACAAAAAAAGAAAACAAACCCCAAAAAACTCTATAAGTAACTAAGACATTTCTTTTTACAAGGAAGAATTTTTAAGGGATCAATCATTTCTATTAGAACACAGGCAATAAAACCCTCTTGGATTGATGAATTTGCAGAAATCAGTTGCTGACTAGTGTGCTGCCTCTTTAATCCATAAAAATTGAAGTCTTTTTTTTTTTTGTATCCTATGCTAATATCCCAAAGAAGAAAGATTCACAGTCACTTTCATGAGCCATAAATACTAAGAAGCGGCTTTGAGAAATGGAAGGGGAAAAAAAGAAAAAGATAAAACATGATATTGCAGATGATAGATATGCCAAGGAAGTCATTCAATTACAAATAAATATAAAATATTTAGGTGGAGATGCAGGGTATCCATAAAATGAACAGATGTAAGTGTCGATTATTAGAAAATTTGAAATACAAAACTAGACTGAAGAGTTAACTTCTTAGCATCCAGTACTGTTTCCATTAATACAACATCACGTCAGCTAGAGGTAACTAAAAATAGGTTTATATATACTTTTAAAAAAACTATCAACTTGAGGGACCAGCAGTTAGCGTAATGGCTATGTCACTGGACTCCCACATAGTCGACCGCAGTTCGCGTCCCGGACCCGGTAGCTTAAAACTCACGCTGGGTGCGTGTGCCTGCGTGCCCAAGATCCTGAGAGGAGAATGGAGGAGAAGGGATTGCGGCATGGCCATCCCCCCTGGGGGGGTGATTTCTCGCTTTCTGTCTCTGTCTCTCTCTGTCTGTCTGGCGAGCGCATGCATCCTATAGCAAAAACCTCTAAAAAAAAACCCATCAACTTGAGGTTAAACAAACACTGGTTGAGTTAATTTCTATCACCTGGTCATCTTCTAGCCTAAACCACCATCTTTTGAATTACCTATACTTAATGTAGAAAATACCACTGAAGTAGGAAAAAAAAATTAGAAACAACCTTAAATGACAAAAATACTAAAATGTACGTCAGGTGAAGAGAATAAAATTAGGTTGAGTATAGGTTGGGTCATTGGAAAAGTCATGATGTATTTTTGTCAGGTGAAGAGAATAAAATTAGGTTAAGTATAGGTTGGGTCATTGGAAAAGTCATGACGTATTTTTTTCTATGTCTTTTCTATATAAAAATGTGTCGTGACTTTTCTGAAGACCCAACTTTTTATATAAAAATGTGTTGTGACTTTTCTGAAGACCCAAATACACGAGTGTCCGTGATAAAACACTTGATAGAACATGCTTGGCATAATTATTTAACAAGTAAGTAAGAAAAATAATTATTATTCACAAAACAGAAATAGTAATCTAAACAAAGAACACAAACTAACCAACCAAGAGCACCCAAACTGATGAGGGTGGACACGAAGCTGAAGAGAGACTTGGTAAGTGAAAGAATCACTAGTACAACCATCCTGGACCTGACCGTGCAGGATGGTGACGGTTTAGACCTACACATGAAACTGGGAAACTCAGAAACATGGAGGCAACATGCAAACCCAAATCAGTTCTTTCCTTATATCCATGCTTTAATGCTTTGTTCTTGTGCACATCCCACCTAAACCAGGCATCCTAGTCTAGACTATTTCACGGGCTTCTTTAACCTCAATAATATCTTTCTTCCTAGTCCTTTCTTGGTTTGATTAGTTACCTTTCTTGTTTTCTTTTTGCTTATAAAAAATGTCCACTTAAAACTCTATTTAGAAGGAACAAAATCTGTGTCCACTTGTATGGTAAGCCACAAAGAGCTTCTCTCCCTTAGCTTTCTGAACCCAGGCACCCCTGCCCCGAAAGCCCTGGCAGTGCCCAGAGGGGCTTTGTAAATGGCAGTGACATGCAAAAGGTGACCCTGAAGCCTAGTTGCTCTCTCATCTGCCTCCTATAACTCAGGTGGCTGTCTGCAAAGATTCTGGAGTTCCAGTCATCTCCTGACCCCATGAGAGGAGGACTGGAAAAGAGGGAGGACAGTCAGGCAAAGGTGTTTACAGCAGGAAAGGAGCAACAAAGTAGAAAATCGTCAACCAGAGAGAGGACTGTTCTGTTGGTAGAATGCACACAGTGATGAGCTGCAGTCTCAATGAAACCAAGCAATTTTATCATTGTGCTGACAACATGGGTTTAAAAAAGGAAAAAGAAGCAAAGATGAAAACTTTTTATTAAATAGTGAAAATTAGAATCTACTTCCATTTCGGAAGATCTGAAATAATGAGACGAGATCTATATTCCAATTAAGTTTTGAAAATATACTTTAAAAAACAAACAAACAAACAAACAAACAAAATGCTTTAGCTGAAGCAGGGCAGAGTCATTAGAAGTGGGAATTAGGAACTGGGTGACTTGAGGTTGGGTCAGGCCTGAGCTGAGAAAGTTGAGTGAAGATATTTATCTTTATAAACCTGCTCCCTCTTCCAAAAATGATGGCAGTTTGATGAGATGACCTCTCAGAATCTTTCTATCTCTAAAAATTCTATTACTCTCTTATTGAAAATGCTCTCAATTTCACAAATGCCACTAGAATTTCTGTAGAATTTTAGTGTAAAATAATCTTCCAGTAATAGACAGTAGAAAGTGTCATCTGCCCTAATAGCTCAGTGAGTAAATAGCAGCTATGAAAAACCATGTGCAAACGTCCTTTTCTTTCAAACATTTAGGCCCTGGGGCCAGCAGGTGGTGTGGTGGCTAAGGCACTAGATTTCCACATGGCTGACCACAGTCAAGTCCTGGACACAGCGGCCTGAAAATCATGCCAGGCACATTTGTGTGCAGGCCCAACATCCCAAAAGGAGAATGGAGGAGAAGGAACTGCAGCAGGAGTTTGGATAAGCTTTTTAAAGAGAGTACCTGGAATTACAATTATTAGCCCTAATAAAAAAAGTTCTTAGTTTAACAGCTTAGAGTAAAGAATTAAACAGAAAGGCTCAGACAAAAAATATACTACCACCCAGATAACATATGTATATCAAATGTCTACTCTCAGGGAATGTGTTGAATAGTCACGTGCCAAGTAACATTTCAGTCAATGATGGATGGCAAATACAATGGTGGAACAATAGGCTACGTCCTCTAGCCCAGGCAGGGAGTAGGCTATTCCCTCCGGGTTTTTATAAGTACATTCTGTGGTGTCCGTGTGATGTACCTGCCTGCCAACACAGTTCTCAGAACATATCCCCACTGCCAAGGGACTCATGACTATCTATCTGTATGTCTTTGAGAGGGAGGAGGGATTTAAAATAGAGCAGAGAAAGACATATACCCCAGGAATGTAACAGAGAGTTCAAGACAATGAGCAGCTATGGCAGCACTGAAAGAACAAGGATTAGAAATTGTCAGGTCTGGCTTGACTTTTGTCAGGTGTGAGACTTGAGGCAGTTCTTGAACCTTGCTGGGCCTCAGTTTTCTCATTTCATTCTCATCTCTATTTGTTGGGATAATTGACTGGTTCAAGTTTCAGGTTTGTCATGAGGGACAAATGTGATGATGAACATGAAAACACTCAAAACTAGAAAGCCTTTAAAGCCCAAGAAAATAGTAGCCAAGTAGGATAAGTTCAGGAGATAGAGCGGTTGCTTAGAGCTCAGCAGGTCTGGCCAACTTTCCCAAGGAAGTGGGTCCTGAATCAGAGCAGGTCTTAGAGATGCACAGGGCAGTGAGGGGCACAGCTGCCTGTGGATCTGCTGCTGAGCAAAGGGCTCCTGCCAGGACTTCTGAGAATGAAGTGCCATGAAATGCCAGGAAAGGATCCAGAACTGAAACTGGGCAGAGCCTGAAAGAATGGGAAAGGGTGACACAATGCTAGAGGTGACATACCCAAAGAGCTCAACAATAATGTGATGAAAATATCTCCATCTGGGCCCAGCAGATGGCATAATGGTTACACCACTAGATTCTCATGTAGTTGACCATGGTTCATGTCCTGGACCTGGTGACTTAAAACCGGATGTGTGTGTGTATGTGTTCAAAATCCCAAGAAGAAAATAGAAAAGGGATTGCAGCAAGGCCATGCCCCCTTGGGGGATGATTTCTTGCTTTCTGTCTGTCTGTCTGTTCCTTTAGTGAGTACATATGCCCTACAGCAAAAATCTCTCAAAAAAAAAGAAAGAAAAAGAAAATATCTGCATCTGTTTTCAGATGTTCACCCAACAATTTTTCCTTAGGATGTTTTGGAAGTCCACTAATTGGTAGGCAAAGATTTCTTTTAACCCAGCTACAACATTTCAATAGGCTGCTCTACACTAGGGTAAACCACCCAGTGGTATTTTAAGTGTACACACATACAGCCCTAGAACTAATGGCATATTTTTAAAATTTAAAATATTGCTCACATGTGGTTTACCTACAACAAAATAATTTTTTTTTTCTTTGAGGTCTTGAGTACCCACTAATGGATGGTACAGCTTTTGTAGTTTTTTTAAACAAAAATCAACATAAATTAGAAAAGTAGGCAAAGAACTTTTTATAATGGTTGCTATGGTTTTAACACCCATTCCTGTGTTAAACTCTGATGAGCCATTGAAATGGTATTGAGAAGGTGGAGACTTAAATTGATAATGAAATTATAAGAGATGGGGCCTCTGAGAAGTAACTAGGCATCAGAGGGGGCCTGCATGATTGTATACCCAAGGGTTTCTATGGAGACACACGGACACAGACACATACGCTCTTGCTCTGCTTTGGCTCTGTCTCACCATGTGATGCTCAGCACTGCCACGTGACCCACCAGGAAGACCCTCACCAATGCGGCCCTAGACCTTGGACACCCATGAGCTAAATAAACTTCTATTCTTTTTAAGTTTTGTCCGAGGGTGCATGTTCTTGCCAAAGAGTAACAGAGAGACTGCGGGTAAGAAAGCATCCCCCTTGGGGAATGGTTATGCTAGAATCCCTTCTCTAGTTCTCCCTCCTTCTGAGATTTTTGTGCATGCATGTACATAAGCTTGGCATGTTTCTCAAGCTACCAGGTCTGGGACTCAAACCATATAATTAGCCATGTGGGATCTAGCCACCTCTGCCATGCCATGAGTTGGCCCAACTTCTATTCTTTAGAAATCACCCAGACTCAAGAATTTATTAACAACACAAAGGACTAAAACAATGATATTAGATGCTCAAAGGTATAAGTTTAGAAAACAATGTATTTCTCTCTAATAACTTCTGTGTATAGTAATATATATATATATATATATATATACCGTCATGTGGTACTCCGTAACTAACAGGAAAACGTGCTAGCTGCCTTCTAGAAGCACAGAATGTTTTTAATGCTGTGTCTCAATCCGCAGAATCTTATTAAACTAATAAACGTTCTTCTATTTTGTAGAAATACTAAAGATGTCTTAATTCAGCCTATAAAAACAGGAATTCATGTCATTTAAACATAGCCCAACTAACTAAGGAAACAAGCCATCCAGCCATTCAACCTGCTTTAGTGGGTACCATTGACAGTGAAGAAGTAACCGGGTTGTAATTCTTACAAGAGAATACACTGAAAATAACGTGTAATTAGTTCCATTCTAGAAGAGCTGTAGGTAATTTAAAGTTTGCTGCTAGCTAATAGTGTAAACAAATAAAAAGACATTATTTTCAAGTACTTCGGAAATAGCTTCATCAGGAAAATTTGCTTTCAATTAACATGTCAATTAAAATTATTCTTATTTTTCCCATTACATGAGGAAAATGCACCTATCACGGGCACTAAAAAAAAAAAAAATTCAACTGCTCTTTAAATGTGTCAGGTCTACAATTAGCACTTTTTTCTAATTTAAAAATGACTCCTTTCCATTTTTGAGCAACAGGTGTAATCCTTTTGGCTGTATCTAACGTGTAACACCATCACTTTCTTACTGTTTGCCTTAAGAGAGGACCTGTAGAAAGATGCCCTGGAAAGCTCCAAAGAGGCTGATGGACTAGAGCAACTGGAAGGAGGGGGAGCCAAGATGAACAAGGGCTACCCAACTGGGGAAGGGCATTTCTGGGAGGAGTGGACTATGCACAATCCCCAAACACCATGAGTGTTCCATTTCTGCCAGCTCAATGTGAGGGGCTGGGATAGGATTTGGCAGGTGACTAATGTGAAGCTGTGTCCTTGATACCAAAGTGGAGACTGTGCAGGTGTGCTGGGAGTCTCCAGCTCTGAGACAGCAGTAGGGAGGCAGACACTAGAGTGCTTCCTTCAGGCCCCCTCAGGCCGCTAGGTGCTTTCATACTAAGACAGATCCTGCAGCATCCAAGGGCATCCCCTTCCCCGGGCATCCCCTTCCCCAGGAGGCAAGGGAAAGGCAACTGCCTAAACTCTTCTCAAAGAGAAGGGTGGCAGTAGGTTTTAAATCCCACCTAAACATTAGGTTTTAAAATTTGCACCAAGTCTTCCTTGGATGAGGGAAGGCTGAATGTCAATGCATTTTTGAGACCCCAGTCTTCCCTGTGAGTGTGTTGGGCAGCTGAGAGGGAGAGAGGAGGGCTGGGGAGGGAGCTAGGAGGCCTGGCTCTACACAGCTCAGATGGTGCCATCAACCAAGACAAACCCTGTCTGTGAGGAGAAACTTGGAAATAAAGACAGTTTGACTATTTCCCGGTTTACTTCCGTCCTAATACTGAGGAACTCCAATAAGGGACTTGACTTTAGGAAACGCTTTAAGTTATTTCAGAGCGGCGAGAGCTCCATTTTTTCAAATGAGTTTAACCATTAAAAGGAGAAAAAGACTTAGTCTGGTGTCAGAAGAAAAGCCAATGTCCATTTCATAGGTTTCTCACAGAGACCTTCGGCAATCACTCAACCTCTCTAGGCCTCAATTTTGTCCCCTGTGAAAGGAGGGGCTTGGATTAGGTCTGGGATGTGTGGATCTTACAAACACTTCAGACCTTTATTTATTTTCTCATTTATTCAATATTTAAGAATTTACAACAGATTGAGTGTCTCTTATCCAAGTGTTTCGGATTTCATTTTTTTAAATTTTGGAATATTTGCATATATATCGTGAGGTAGCTTGGGTATAGGATAGCTAAACAACTCAAATCTAAATGTGAGATGAATTTATACTCCACATACTCTACCTTGTGGACATGGCCTGAAGGAAATGTTATACAATATTATACAATACTGTACTGCAGTGTTTGACGGCAATCCATCACATGAGGTCAGCTGTGGAATTTGCCACTTGGGGTGTCTGTCATATTGGACCTCAAGAAGTTTTGGATTTTGGAGTATTTTGGATTTCTGATTTTCAGATTAGGGATGCTCAAACTGTACATAGGCACTGTTCCAGGCGCTCGGTTACAACAATTAAAAGATAAGCAAGGACCCTGCACTCCCACCTAGATTTCAGAGAGACCGAAAATAAAAGAGAACGAAACGAGAGAATGGCAGATGGTGATAAACACGAAGAAAACGACACAGGGGCAGTGCCTGGGTAGAGGGGAGTGTTGTTACACTGCTGTAGGGAGGCTGGTCAGGAAGGGCCTCTTGGAGCTGGTGACAGATGACCTGAGTCTGGACTGATGAGAAGGAAGCAGCACTTCACCCCAAGGACAGGTAACAGTAAGGGCAAAAACTTATTGGGTGAAGAGAAACTTCCCCCATTTAAAAAAAAAAGTCATATATTCCTCCTCAGAGGTAATCTAAGTGTATTTATACACTTTTTTTTTTTTTAATTTGATGAGAGAAAGAGAGAGAGAGAAAGTGAGAAAGCAAGCTGCAAGGTCTGGGACTCGAACCGTGGTAGGCCATGTGGGAGTCCAGTGTCCTTAACCACCATGACACCTGCTGACCCCTATACACAACATTTTAAAGAGGAGCAAATATATCACTTGATGGCATCAGCAGTTGGCGTAATGGCTGTGTCGCTGGACTCCCATGTAGTCAACCACAGTTAGAGTCTTGGACCCGGTGACTTAAACTCACCCTGGGTATGTGTGCGTGCATGCCCAAGATCCCAAGAGGAGAGTGGAGGAGAAGGGATTGTGGCGTGGCTATACCCCTGGGGGATGATTTCTCACCTTCTGTCTCTCTGTCTCTCTCTCTCTGTCTTTCTGGCGAGTACACATGCCTTATAACAACAACAACAAAAATCATTTGACTTGAAGAACTCTTCTTTTGCATACAACACCTTTATTATTCTCAGATGTAGGCAGCATTAAACAGGATTTAAATCAGTATTTTTCCATCTTTCATAACACCACAGCGAGAAATACACTCTATACTACGACCCAGTGTATATACAAAATGGAAACGAACGTTTAAAAAAGAAAATCACCAAGCTTACTATGGCTACCTACAATACGCTGTAGTATATTTTACTTCCTTTTTAAAATGCTGAGGTGATTTTGTGGGTATCTTACAACTTCATAGGCACTACCCTAAACCAACATTGACTAGCAATTTTGTTCAAACACAAACCAGAACAGGGGAAAATTCAAACTCATCTAGCGGGCCCCTCCCCCCCTCTGTTTTCTATACACACACTTGTTTTAAAGCAATGGAATGGATTTCTCTGTAACTTGTGCAGGAAATGTTCAGAAGGGGCATTTGCAGATCTGGGGGTGAGGAGGCAGAGGAAAGATACCCAGAGAAGCAAATATTCAGATTATTCACGAGCTGATGAGACACCGTTCGTTTCAAAGACAGCCCAAGAAAGAGTCCCAGGGTCTTCACAATTACAAGGAGAGAAGGTAGGGGACACTTTGGGTGGTATGAGGGGACTACTGCTGGTAAGTTCCTCAGCAGAGGCAGCTTGCATCTCTAACCCTCTCCACAGTTCCAGCCCCATGTGGACAAATGTGTAACTGCAGTGCTGAGAGCCATACCTGGCGTAAAGCACACAGCAAATGAATGCTCAATAAAATCGGTTTCATAACTTTTGAATAACAGAGCTCACAGTCACTACCAAGCCCTAACTTTGCACGCATATCCCATTATTACATTTCCCTGGACTGTCTAAGTGTCATGCAATAGGGATCAGATCTCTAGCTTGCTTTTTAAAAAAATTATTTTATTTAATTTTATTTATTATTATTATCATCATTATTATTCTCCAGTTTGATCAGAGAGAGACAGAGGAGAGAGAGAGAGGAAGTGAGAAAGCAAGCTACCATACTGCAATCCCTTCTCCTCTGTTCTCTCCCCAGGATTTTGTGGACACACACACACGCACATGCACACATACACATGATGAGTTTCAAGCCACCAGGTCTGGGATGAGACTTGAACCATGGTTGGCCATGTGGGAGTCCAGCGCCTTTAACCACCATGCCATTTGCCGGCCCCATCTCTAGCTTGTTTTTAAGTCATTGTTCAAATCCAGGGAGCTTAATGAAGCATTTCCCCCAGCACGAAGTGGGAAAAGGATGTTTTCTGTTGCAAGGTGCAAGAGACAGTACCGGTGGTAAGGGAGAGTCCATGTCGACTCCTGGCCAAGGCAAACTCCTGAAGAGCTGGGATGAGAATGAGTGGGTTAATTTAATACTCAAAGGTAGTTTCTCAAGGGATACTAACCAGTGGGCTCTGTCAGCCAAGGGCTCTCTCTGATAGAAACCGTGCCAATTTCTCTGGGAAATGCAGTTACCATCCTCACCCCTGAAGTCAGAAGTGCGTGCACCCAATTTCCAGTAGCCCTGAGGCCCTAGAGTGGGAAAAATTACACCTGCAAATTCCCTCCACTGCCACACAGCTGCCACGCGCAGAAAGGAGCTCATTGAAACGGTGCCCTCCAGCCCCATTTAGGGACACCATTAATGATTTCAAACTACAACTGTTGCCTTACCTCAACACAGTGACAAATAGGGGAGCACGTGCATGATGCTTTTCTTTTAAGTCATTTATCTGCTTTCCTCTCGGGGCAAAAAAGATGTTGAGACGAGAGTGAACCTGTCAGAGCTGCTTCTTGCAGATGCAGCCCTTCCTCCCTCTCCACTCCAGCACCCCTCCCTGTCTGGCTTGCCTGGATTGAAGCAGTGGCCTCCAGGAAGGGATTGCAAGTGGCTCCGATATCAAAACGAGAAGGGATTCACCTAGGGAGTCGAAGAACCCCTCCCTCGTCCTGCCAGGTCAACCCATCCCTTTCCTCCTGGTCAGCAATCCCTCAGGGTTCAAAAAGGAAGAAAATCTTAAGAGCTATCACTCCTTTCAAATAAAGAAGCATTTGCTTAACATGAACCAGAATAAACCCCGCGGCCAGACCGGAGGTGTCGGCAGACAAACGCGTGCGTGTGCACAGGGACAGTCTATATGTGGGCGAGACATTAATGGCAAGGAAGGCAGACCCACCAAGACTGACAACGCCACAACTATTACGATTTGAAATATCCCCCGCAGGCACTGGCCTCTCTGCCAAAATCTCTCTGGATTTATTTTCAGGCAAGTGACTCACAACCTCGTCTCCATAAGTAATTCCATCAAAATGAGTCGCTGGTTCCGCTAGCCCGACTTTCCGCTGCCCTCTGGCTGCCCCTCCCTTCTCTCCGCCCATCCTGCAAACCAGACAGCTCACAGACAGAGCAGCCCGACCCCAGGGGAGCGGAAGGCAGGCCCGCCCGCCCGGCCCTCGCCCTGAGGGAGAATGAATGGGGCCACGGGCGGGAGCGCGGGGAGGGGGCGTGCAGGCTGTGCGCGGGGTGTGTACGCGTGTGTGCGCGCGTGGGCACGCACCCGGGCAACTTACGGAGGTGGAGTTGGTCCTCGCCTGGCTCTGGTTCCGCACCTCCTGCTCCCGGAACTGCAGCCCCGCCAGATGTTTTTCCAGAGCCTCCCAGTCCATAGGGGGCACCGGGGGCTCTTCGGGGACGCACGTCCCGCCATCCGGAGGCTGAAGGCAGAGCCCCCCCACAGCTGGGCCCCGGCCACTGCGTCGGCCCCCAGCCGGCTGGGGCTTCTGGATCGCCCGGGGGGGGGGCCCAGACACGCCTGGCCCGCG
>NW_006203786.1:217405-217607 GCF_000334495.1 Tupaia belangeri chinensis
GCGCAACGAGCTCGTCGTCCTCCTCCGCCTCCTCCCCGTCCTCCTCCGGCGCCCACTCATCAATCACCTTCTTCTGGTAGACCGGGAAGGGCTCCTCATAGTCCTCCAGGGCAGACACCAAGTCCAAGCTGCCTCCCGGCGACGACGAGGATTTGCACTCGGAGCAAGGGGTCACTTTGGTGGAGTTGGACTGCGCACTGGC
>NW_006203786.1:218044-258620 GCF_000334495.1 Tupaia belangeri chinensis
GCCCCCTGGCTCCGAGGTGCGTCCTCCACGGAAGCCTGGGCGCAGAAGCCGGCACCAGCTTCAGGCTTCCCTGCTGCCCCTCATCGCCTCCCACCAGCCGACTTACTCCACGTAACTCAGCCTCAAATTAGCACAGGGATGCCCAGCCACCCGCGCGCGCACTTTTCAGACCAGGGGTCTTCGGGTACGCACGGACTTTGTTTTAACCATTTTGTGCCGGGCGCGCCCCTGCACCCCGCCCCTAGGATTCTCTGAGAACCAGACACTTTCCCAGGGAATTATAATTCCCTGGGGGGAGGGGGAGGCGGGAACCGAGAAGAGGGGGGGCGGCTACCAATTTAGCACCTGGACCGGCTCTGGGCAAGGCGCACCATCCCCACGAAAGGTGTGCGGGGCCTGGGCGCGCGGCAGTTGCTGCAGGCGCCGCCGCCGCCCTGGGGGAGGGAGGACGCGCCCTCCCGGCTGCAGAGCCGGTCCCGCCACCGAGCATGCCCAGAGGCTGCCGGGCGCGGCGCAGTCCGCTCTCCCGGTTTTCGCGGCAGCAGGCTGGAGCCAGAGACCGGGCCAGGATGGGGTTGAAGAGATAGGGACCCGGCTGGATGAAAGGGGACATGGGGCTTTAGGGGCGCCGACCTGACCAGTTGACCAGGACCGCGCCCTGGAGAGGGCGGTGCGTTTTCACCTCCAGACACTCATATTGCCCTGGGCTCATCAAGCCCTCTCTGTAGGGCACTTTACCCGGCCAAAACCTCCCGGCACCCCAAAATCCAAGCCTGGAGTCTTCTAATCCTCACGGAAGTCCCCGAGTGACCCTGTGAAGGGCCTCCCCTCCCCCCACGCGCACAAACACAAGCCCATGTGGGAGCCCGAGTGACGTGTGCGCTCGGCGGTCACGCACATCCTCTCCCTTCCACCTTCCTCGCCGTTTCCTCTGCCTACGCCGAGTGCCGCCCAGCTCGTCGCCTCGCCTCGCGGTATCCCCTTACAAGTTCAGCTGTGGGTGGAACCTGTTGCTTTAGCTCACGTTTCCTTCCCCCTCCCGCTGCACGCTAGCATGACCTCAGCGAGGTGTGTGCTTAGGGAATGGAGGGTAAGTGTGACAAGGGACCGATGCCTGGCACGCTGATGGGAGTGGGAGTGTCTGTTCTAAAGGTCTGGGGGAGCTTCTAAAGACCCCTTCTGCCGCCTCCAGTCAGGGCGATATTGAAGCGGGGAAAGAGGCGGAGATCAGGAAGAACGTGCCCTGACACATTTGCTAGCTTGCTTCCTTAATTTTTTCAGAAAAGTGAATCAAAGACGCCTGTGCTGGCTTTTTCAGAAACACCCAGAGCTGCCTGCGTTTGGCAGCTCATGTCCATGGGAAGATGGTTCCAGGAAGTGACCGACCCCGATACTTGGGAAACGTAGATGGGTCACAGCACTTTTTACAGACAGAATTTCCTACAAACTAACCGTTCTTACCTGCAAGAACTGGAAAACTAGGAAATGCCCACCCCTCAATTGTGATTATGAAAAAGGATACTTATTGACAAAAAGCTGGAGAAACTTGGCTTTGCTGAACTTCTGGATTTGGCCCTCTTAGTAATTATTCCCTGGTAATCTAGCCGGGACCACGCCAATACCCTGGCTTGGCACAGCTCAGATGGAGAAGCAGGAGAATGCTTGGGATTCTTGAACAGGGAGTGGTTGCCATCCTGACCATTCTTCCAGGCCTTAGGAGGATTGGATGCAGAGACCCTTTGTTTAAGCGATTTCTGGGAGGCAAGACTCTTTCCACTCTTTGGTAGGCCTGAGCCAGGGAAGATAAGCTAACCTTTTAACTTGTCTGGAAGCAGCAATCTTATGAATAACAGGAAAAAGGGCCTTCTGGTCTGGCCAGCTCTTCTGTAAATCAGGAACAATTATGGCTTAAGATGTCTTTTATGGTAACATCTGTAAACAGCCTTCCTCCTGCTCCAAATATGGTTTGATTTTGAGGTTGCTACGGGAGGGCTGGCTGCCACCCGGGGAGGGTGGAGGTGGCGTGGAGTGTTCACAGATGTGGGTATAAGAAGCATGCGGTGCTGGCTACTAGATAGCTGTTTTTTCCATCTCCGTGTGACCTGGCAAGGCTTGGGTCAGAAAAAGCTCCCTGCTCTGTTGCAGGGTCCGTGGATAAGTATTGATCCACTGGGGTGATAAGAGAGAGCTGTGGTCTCCCCCAGACTTGTAAACATTAGGGCCTCTCCAGTCCCCCACCCCGTGGCAGCCCTCCTGGGCTGTGGCTCCTCCCCCTGCTGCCCAGATGGTCTGTATTCAGGGAATGTGAAAATACAGCCTAAGAGAAACATTTGGCAAGGTAAATCTACTGCCAAAAATGCATGGCATTTCAAAGTCAAATATAAATATCTTTGAATTATCTGTACGGTTACATTATTTTCTGACCAGATATTTTGGATCAGATGGGAAAATAGCCGGTTTCCCTTTTTCTTTTCTCTTCAATGCAAGGTGCCTGGCTAGCCCAGTTTTCATTCTGTTTCCAGCCTTCTACCTCCTGCCAAGAACCCTCCCACTTTGGAACAGGAAGCCCTGCCAACTCCTGGGGCCGGCAACAATCTGCAGAAATGTCCAGCAGGATGGAGAAATGATTTGCAAAGCGATTGAAAGGTCCCGTCTTCCTGTTTAGAGGAATGTTTTCTCAACTTAGAGGGTTAGAGCAGACGTGAATCTGTTCCCCAAAATCTCTGTAAATGAGCCATCAGAGAGGTGGGATAAGTGAGTCATCCCAGGCCTCACCTGCTCCAGCACATTCCCCATCCATAACCAAATTTACCAAAAGGGTCCCTCTTGACTATCCCCTGCTTCACTCCAGTCTAGGCCACTGTGTCCTGCCGTTACTAGACAGCTCCCGGGTGCTCCTGCTAGAGTGGCCTTACTAAAATGCAGACTTGGGCAAGTCGTTCTCTAGCTTCATAATACCCTCCCTCTTCCTCATTGCCCTTAAAGAAATCATTTCTGCCCTTCACCCTTTGTTTTGGCAATTTTTTTACTCATCCTCTCAAGTCTTAGCTTAAATGTCACTTCTTCCTAGAAGGCTGGCTTGGTTCTTTCTTTGTACCTGTGGGACTGCATCGGGTGACCTTCCCAAATACCATGCTACTCACTGCACTTCCCGCAGTGTCCCAAATTCCTGTTTAATTACTTACCTCTACTAGACTCACAATAAGAAATACATTTTACATCAACATCCAGGACATGTGTATGTCTAAAAATATATATCACTGAGGGACCAGCAGTTAGCGTAATGGCTATGTCGCTGGACTGCCACATAGTCGACAGCAGTTCAAGTCCCAGACCCGGTGGCTTAAACTCACGCTGGGCGCGTGTGGGTGCGTGTCCAAGATCGCAAGAGGAGAATGGAGGAGAAGCGATTGCGGCGTGGCCGGCCCCCCTGGGGGGTGATTTCTCACTTTCTGTCTCTATGTCTCTCTCTGTCTGTCTGGCGAGTGCATGTGCCCTATAGCAAAAACCTCTTCAAAAAAAAATTATATATATATATATATATCACTGAAAAAAGTTTCATAAAATTCTTATTTGGTAAAATTCTATCAATTCATTTAAGACAAAATCTGGTCATATATCACTAGATTGACTTCACAATCCTTAAATGGGCAGTGTTCTCAATGCCATGAAGGGAGGGGCCATTTCTCTGTTGTTCATGGTAAATGAAATAGAATAGGAGCTTAATATATATTTGTTGTTGGAATTATTATAAATAACAATATCTAACTCATGCAATCCTCAAAAACCTTACAAAGAAAATATTGTTGTCCCCATTACAGGCTAAGGACATTGAGGTTAAATAACTTGCCTAATGTCAAAAAACAGGTAAAGAGGGAACAGCAGATGGCATAACGGTTATGTCACTAGACTCCCACGTAGTCGACCACAGTTTGAGTCCCGGACCCGGAGGCTTAAAACTCACACCAGGTACGAGTACATGCGTGCCCGAGATCCAAGAGGAGATTGGAAGAGAAAGGACTATGGTGTGGTCATCCCCCCCCCCGGGGGGGGTGATTTCTTGCTTTTTGTCTCTCTGTCTCTCCAGCAAGCACACGTGCCCTATACCAAAAGTCGCTGTCTTAAAAAAAAAAAACAACAAAAAAAAGCTGATAAGTGGCAGAGCCCAGATTTGAACCTGGGTACCTAACTAAGGTAGATTCACAATTCTTGCTCTTAGGTAAAAGCTAAAAGCTCAGCATCCCTCAGTTTAGCTGCATATGGATGGCTTTACAATCTAAACTGTCCAGTGGGTCTCTCCTTACAGCAACCTCAAACTGGATCTCAGGCTCCTGGCCTTCGGAGGCTCACTGGGCAGTATTTACAGCTACGCAGAGAACAGCTGCCAGCCTTTCCTCCTGTGCTTGACCTCCTCAACCACCTCCAAGTTCAGCAGTTCTCAGTGAGTTGGGAGAGATTTAATTGAGTAAAAACACCTCAGAAAATGGCATTTCATGTTGTTATGAACTACGTGGTTCGAATTCCCCCAAGATAAACCCTTTGAAAAGGAAGCAACTAGGAGATTAGGATATTCATTTTGTCATCAACAGGAAACTGGATTGACACTCAGAGGGTAGGGATAAGAAGATCTTATGCCTCAGGGGTCAGTGGTATTTATAGAATTTTAATCTACACAAGCAAAACTTGAGAAAGGACACGAGAGGACTATTTGAGCTATAAGGAATATGAATAGGGAGTCATAAATGTACTTTCGAAATTTTTAAGCTAGTTTTGAAATGACTAGCACTGACATCAAACCTGAAGTTGTGGCATTTAGAGTATTAAAGAAATGGATGGCAAAAGGTCTGCATTCATCTATATTGCATGAATTACATGCAAGGCACATGCAGGACACAGATGTTCTCCTGTTTCATCTCCTCGGTGCAACTACGTGGAGATATCTAGCAGCACTGGGGTGAACAGTCCCGGATACAGGACATCAGAACATCTGGGCTTTGTTTCTGGCCCTGTGTCTAACCTACTTTATGGCTTTTTCCTCCTGAAGGGGGCTGGAGTGCATGATCACAGTGTCTGGCAAATAGTAAGACTAAATAAGAATGAACTAGGTGGTGTGGTGGTTAAAGGCACTGGATTCCCACATGGCTGACCACGGTTCGATTCCTGGACCTGGCGGCTTGCTATCTCACTTTTCCTTTCTCTCTCTCTCTGGTCAAATTAAATAATAATAACAAATGGAATGAAATAAATAAATAATTCTTTAAAAACGACAACAGTGAACTAGAAGGGTTTTTTCCAGCTTCTGGAACCTAAGGATTTAATCTTAGAAACTGACAAATATTAAAATGTCTCTGAATCTTTTCATCACTTTCCTTGTTGGATAGATACAGAGTAGGTTCACCTACTAATTCAAAATCAAGGTTTAATAGGCAAGTGGCCCTGTTGGGTAAGTGGTCTTTCTCCTATATTTCTGTAGAGGCAGTGGGTTGATCTTAACGTAGTAGTCTATATATGTAAATATTTTAGAGATGACTTCTAAAATGATTTTCTTCTTTTGCTCACTTATAGAGCTATACTATATATTTAAAAAATCCCTTTAAAAAAGTATTCTCTTTGGGCCTGTGGGTGGTGTGGAGGTTAAGATTGGCTGGATCCCACATGGCTGACTACACAGTTTGAGTCCCGGGCCCAGCAGCTTGAAAAATCTTACCAAGCTTGTGTGCATGCATGTCCAAAATCCCAAGAGGAGAGTGGAGAAGAGATTGTGGCATGGCCATCTCCCCATCCCCTAGAAATGGCCCCCAGGGCCACTTCTCACTTTCTCTTTTTCTCTCTATATCTCTCTGACGAGCGTATGCCCTCTTTAGTAAAAACTTAGGGGAAAAAAAAGATATTAACATCTTGGACTGGCCCCATAGTGCAGAGGATAACTGCAGAGAACCCTGGATTCCACTTGGCTGACCAAGGTTTGAGTCTTGGCCCTGGCAGCTTACACTCTGGGCACACATGTACATGCCCAGGATCCTGACAGAATGGAGAACTGAAGGAAAAAGCACTTCGAGTGACCAGGTTCTGTGAGGCCATGCTTCCTGTCTATCTCTAATGCATGTGTGCCCTCTGGAATATTAAAAAGAAGCATTAACATCTTAAACGGTTTGATTCTCTAGTAAACTATGAGATTGAACTTATTTCCTATATTTTCTTCAATAAAAATAAATGGCAAGGTATAGGCAAAATAGCACTTAAAACAAAGATAGCTCCCATGACCTATTTTCCAAATCTGAAACCAGGACACCTGACTTGATAAATACTATAGTGCTTCCAGAAAGTAGGTGAATGTGTCTTTGAAATGAAGATTACCCTGAACAATCTCTGGTCATTAGCAAATGAAGCAACCCTAAGTAGCAGAGGAGTGTCTTTATCAGAGAAGAGTCACACAGAGGGTGTCAGGCAGGACCTCCTCATACAGCCACCATCCTATAAGGTGCCAGGATTCAACTGCACAACCCTCCCTGCTAGGAGGTACCTTCGGCACCCGCTCACATAGAGGGCAACGTGAATGGCGCCCTCTGGAGTTGTGTAGTACACAGTCTGCACAGCAGCACAGGGAGGATCTGCTGGATCCCACGGGTAGGAAATGTGGGTTTTTTTGGAGAAGTTTTTCCTATAAGGCATGTGCGCTTACTCGCCAGAAATACAGAGAGACAGAAAGTAAGAAATCACTCCCCAGAGGGGATGGCCACGCCACATTCTCCTCCATTCTCCTCTCAGAATCTTGGGTGCGTAAGCACATGTACCTGGTGTGAGTTTAAGCCACCGGGTCCGGGGACTCAAACTGTGGTCAACTACATGGGAGTCCAGCGACATAGCCATTATGCCAACTGCTGGTCCCTCCCATGGTTAGGAAATTTACTCACTGTTGACAATGATGGAAGAGGGAACCTGTTATTCTCTTCCCAATAAAGTCATATTTTAGACTGGATGGCAATGACAAAAATTCAATTGCCTGTGCTTTCCGGGTCTCTCCTTTCCAGAAGGTGTTTGCCATTATATTCTACTTCCCTTAACTTCCTATCATTCTTGAAAATGCAAGTCCATGAACAACTCTAAATTTGCTTTTCATGCTTTACTGAAGGGTATAAGTTACAGAAAAGAGCATTCTGGAAAACCTGATGGAAAAACACTGCCAGAGTTCAGGGAAGCGTCGTAAGTGACAAGCATGGCAGACCAAGTACACGTGACACCAGTATAAGACGAATGGCCTCAGAAGTTACATGCCTGGGCCTTCAATGTGCTTGTCAAAGAGGAACATCTTCTCAAGATGCTCCAGGAAGTGAAAATTGTTCTGGTCACTTCTTGACATAACTTGGGAAGCATTATAAAATTCGAAAATAACTGCAGGCGTCAGTGTAAGGCAGGCAGGAGGAAGGGCGGCAGCGTGGTGGACAGAAGAGAACTTTTTCGAGAGACTCGACTCTCTGACTAGCTCTGAGTTTATGGGCAAAGCAGTCCCTGCAGCACTCTGGGGCACTGGCCTCCTCATGAAAGGACAGTCGTATGACATTGTCTGAGTCCTAGAAACTGCCGGCGTTCCAGGGGCTGTAACTCAGATGCCTCCAACAGTCAGGCAGATGAATCAGCAGACACCAGGGGCGAGGGGAAATAGCATGACTACATCATTGAGTCTGAACAGCCCAGCATGAGGGCATCCAAATTAAAATCCAAAACCAAAGCAAGTGTCATTGTCACTTCCTCCCACATCACCACTTGGACGTGTGCTCTAGCTGTCCATCCCTAGAATGTGAAGTCTCCATGAAAATAAGAGTTAGGAAGACCACATATCCCTGTATGTGCAAGAGGTCCTTGTCATAATTACTAATGGCACTCTCCTTCACTCTCCAAAGTGCCCCGGTTTATGCGATCAGGTGGAGGTTTACGTGAGGTAGGGAGGAATCATCAATGACTCAGAAACCATGGGGAGCAGATTCATTCATCCAAATTTGCCCAAACCTTCAGATGAATTGAAGTAGGTTTGGTGGCATTGTTTCAGAAGCAGAAAGATAATTCATCTAAATTATCTTCCAAGGTATCCCCACAAAAATGACTCAGTAAAAGTTGTGTGTCATAAATTTAAATTATAGAAAAGATGTCCCAGCTTCCGTACAAGAGATGGTGGCATGTCTCACTGCAGAGTTGGAAGCCAAGGGTCAACTGCTATTTGAGCTGCTGGCCAGCTTAGCTTAAAACACACAGGGTGCGGGGTTCTGGCAAGCTGGAAGACTGGAGGGAGGGGATTATGGTGTGACTGAGCCCTGTGGAGGGTGCATATCTCTCTTGCCCTCTCCCTTCTCTCTCATGTGTGCACAAACACTTTATAATGAACAAAAACAACAACGAAATTATAGAACATGGGACAGGCCCACGGCCTAGAAGTTAAGAGAGGTGGATTCCATGACTATGGTTCAGTTCCAGGCCCAGCAGCTTAAAAAAAAAAAAAAACCAATACTGGGTACGTGTGTGTGCATGCCCCAAATCTCGACAGGACAGAGAAATGGAGGAGAAGGAATTGCAGCATGACTACACCCCATTGAATGTGCTTATTCTCTCTCTATCTCTCTGTGGTAAGCACACATGCCCTCTGGCAATTAATAAAATGTTAAAATTATGCAACATATGTGTGACGCTATCATATATGTGGAAAACATTCAACTTCACTAGAACCAAACACATGCAATTCCAATAATAATGAGGTAACATTTTTTCCTGTGAAAGTTATTAAAAATTATTTAAAACTAGAACATTCAGTGTCATTCATTAAAGGATGAATGCTCAAGAACAATGCATAACTTCTTTTTGTATTAAAAGTTAACATAATGGGATAATAGTGAGGTGAGTCTTCACTTACTGCAGTACTAGAACCAGTTCGTATCTATTTTCAATAGGAAGCAGACTAAATGGAACAGCCTTAAAGGAGCAATACCTTAAAAAATGTTTATATGTTTTTTTTTAAAGAAAAAAACATTTTATTCATTGTCATCATTTTATTTTACTTTTTAAGTTGATCAGAGAGAGACAGAGAGAGAAGGAAAGTGAGAAAGCAAGCTGCCAGTTCTGGGATTCAAACCCTGATCAGCCATGTGGGAGTCCAGCTGCCTTAACCACTACACCACCTGCTGGCCCCGTTTATATGTTTTTAATGGAAAATTGGTCCTATGCAATAGATCAAAGAGTGTTTTTGTTTGTTGTTTGTTTGCTATAGGGTGTACATTCCCCAGAGAGGGAGAGGCCGGAATCTCTTCTCCTCCATTTTTTTCTAGAATTTTGGGCACACATGTGCACACACCCAGCAGGTTTTTCTTTTTTTTTCGGGGGGAGAGAGGTTTTTGCTATAGAGTGCAAAAACCCTTTGCTATAGGGTGCTCACCAGACAGACAAAGAGAGACAGAGAGATAGAAAGCGAGAAATCACCCTCCAGGGGGGATGGCCACGCCGCAATCCCTTCTCCTCCATTCTCCTCTCGGGATCTTAGGCACGCACGCACACACGCCTGGCGTGAGTTTAAGCCACTGGGTCCAGAACTTGAACTGCAGTTGGCTACATGGGAGTTCAGCGACATAGCCATTACACTAACTGCTGGCCCCAACCCAGCACGTTTTTCAAGCCCATGGGTCTGGGACTTGAACCACTCTGTCTACTCTGTGGGATCCAGCCACCTTAACCTCTGCATCTCCTTCAGGCCCAGCAGTTAGTATTTTTAACCTCGAAAAGTAAATGCTAAAGGAAAATTTATTTTTTGGTAAAATAAAGAATCTATTCATAATTTTTCTATAATATTTATTTATATACTTATTTGGTATTATGAAGAGAGTTTATTTGTTTTTATAAAAAAATAATCTATTCAGTTGTTCATGCCTCAACTTGGGAGCCCCTGGGTCTCCCCACCCCCAGACCTATCACCATGTACTTAGTGCCCCAAGCAGATCCGTGTCCTGACCACTGTCCTGAACCCTCAACTGCTGTGTTTGGCTGCTAAGAGTTCACAGCTGTCCTGTATGATGAAATGTATTTATCTGCCTTCATCAAGTCAAGGAGAGACTATATGATTCCACACCCAACTTGACATTTTCCCTTTCTTTGTCTTGCTTCTTTCACTGCCTTACAAGCTTCTTTCTCCATAAACCACTGGCACCCAAATCCTTGTCTCAGGCTCTGCTTACAGAACCTCACGTAAGACACTAAGCTCCAATGATCCTACCTTCTAAATACATTTGGCTTTTTGATGATGGAATCTACTTGCAGAAAGGATATTGGACTGGGAATTCTTATCATTCTGTTCTATTCTATGAATAAACTTCAAAATTCAGCATATGATGCCAATAATATTTATGAATATCAGAAAATATTTCTTATAAAGTAACGCAGCAATGATCTGGTAAACAACAACACCCACGAGGATAAACTAAGAATGTAGAAGAGGTTTAGCTCTCACTGACATTACTATAAAGGGATATTGCTGGTATTATTAGTATTAGTGAGTGGGAACAGCTGCGTATCCAATATTATCAGTTTTGCTAATTGTTACTGATTATATTTTAAAATCACACTAATAACTAATAGCCTATAAATCATCTTCTGTTATAATACCTTTCTGTTTTATTATACTATAATAGGCTCATTGATGCTGAATATGATGTGAATATTTGCTGACTCCAAAGAATACCTTTATTAGGATATGCATGTGTTGAACACACATTTATCTTCTCAATTACACCTACATTAAAACATTCAAAATTAAGTTTGCAAAAGGAGGCTGTGTGCGAGCAGCAGAGCCCATACGACTTGTGACCTCCTGCTCTATTGCATTCCAGTTAATGATTCACAATAACCTTCAGGAATAAGCACCGAGTAAATCAAAAGGTTCTGCATGGCTCTCCGGGAAATGTTGCCGAGTGCCGGGCAGTCTGAGGCCTGCCCTGGTTCAGGATGGGAACCGGGAGCACGATGAACATCAATCTGCTGCAATGACCAGGGAGATGGTGTAGAAAAACACAGCATTTTCCCAGGGGAAGTGTTTCAGTGTCTTTCCCAGCTCCACCTACAGGGACTCAACCTCTACTTCTCTTATTCTGGAAATAGAAAATTAGCTACCTCTACTTTCCCAATGAAATGCACTTTGCTTTAAGTTAGTTGTAACCCCTTTCAACTGGTAAATCTATCATGAAATATAGAGTAGACTTTGGTTTGATAGTCACCGAAATTGAGTGTTTGGTATTTAGTTAACCATTATTAGTAAATAGATTAGCCAAGAGATAGAGACTAAAATGTTTCTTTTCTCTTTCTATTTTTTTGGAGAATGAGTTGGAAGCAAAACAGAAGGAAACAAAACAGAACACTCTGAATATGCTGTTCTGTCAAAAGAGGCAAATCCAGAGTATTCCAATACCTATGAGTCTGTTTCCTAGGAATTTCTTCCCGCTCTCGTAAAATAAGAATGACTTCAGCGAAGTCTGGCTGCATTCCTCAGCTGAGCGTTGGCATAGTTTCCCTAAGTCCTCTCCCAAGCCCAGTGGAGGTGCTGGAGCTCTGCCCCTGGTGGGAGCTGGACACAGCTCTCGCGGGCAGTGCAGGCTGGCCTGAGCTGGCATGTGGGGCCCACGGGGAGTAGCTGGGTCTAGGCAGTTAGGCCAAGTCACAGTCACTTGGGTACCATCTCTAGGATTTTGTCATAATGTATTCTACCTCTACTCCTGTTTCTAAAACATAATATTTTTAAAAAATAAACTCGTTTTTAAACTGAATTCATTTAAAAAGGAAACTATATTGCCGTTATGAATGGAATGCAAGTATTACCCGCTAAAATAGAAATGAAATGTAAACGAAGTGTTTTTCATCAATGCTAAGACACTTAGAAAACATGCTAATATCTCTGAAATTTGGGGCCAACAGATTGCATAGTGGTTATGTCACTGGACTCCCCGCAGGGCCAACCATGGTTCAAATCCTGGACCCAGTGGCTTGAAAGTCATGCCGGGCACAT
This sequence comes from Tupaia belangeri chinensis, assembly GCF_000334495.1. Classification (NCBI taxonomy): domain Eukaryota; kingdom Metazoa; phylum Chordata; class Mammalia; order Scandentia; family Tupaiidae; genus Tupaia; species Tupaia belangeri. The sequence continues at coordinate 230,079 of NW_006203786.1, forward strand.
GTGCATGTGAGTCCAAGATCCCTGGATGAGAACGAAGGAAAAGGGATTGTAGCATGGCCTTTGCCCCTGGGTGGTGATTTCTCACTTTCCCTCTCACCGTCTCTGTTTCTCTCTATATATCCAGTGAGCTCACGTGCCTTAAAGCAAAAACCTCTACTTAAAAAAAAATAAGAAGAAGAAAAGAAAACCTCTGAAATTAGGATGTATCTTATAATCCGTGGTATTTATTTTCAATTATAATCAGCAACACTCCTGTTAGTCTTAGATCCTGGAGATAATGATAAGTTGGGGTTTTTTTCAAAGAATTATTTTTGTTTAATTTTATTTATTCATTCATTTATTTTCATTTGACCAGAGAGAGACAGAGAGAGAGAGAGAGAAAGTGAGAAAGTAAGCCACCAGATCCAAGACTTGAACTGTGGTCAGCCATGTGGGAGTGTCCAGCGCTTTAACCACCACACCACCTGCTGGTCCCGATAATGATGAGTTTTATACATAGTATAAATGGTATATTAGATTTAATGAAATGGAAATTCTATGAAAACAATGTTATTCAACTTTTTTAAAAACAAAAAGTAAAAATAGCAAATACAAAGTATAAAGAGAATAAATCAAATTGACATGTAAAATGTATGGCTGAAGATAAGTTTCCTATTAGAAGAGTGGAACTTTTGATCAAAATAGTGAGAGATTCTACATGATAGCTTCAAACAAAGATGGGGGTCCACATCAGTGACACTAATCTGTCAGTTTTTACACTAACCCACACTAAAAATCTGAACTCACATGAGGATGCGTAACTGTCTTATCTGCTATAATTGAATGTACTTGTAGATACTCTGCAACTTCAGGAAATGACATTTCAATATATCACTGAATTCCGCAGAGACGCCGGTGGAATTTGGTGTGTGGCGTCCTCATTAGTGATCCTGGCTGGATGGGCTTTGAAGCTCAGAACCTCTGTGATATGCCTGACCTTTTGACCCCTGAGTTACCAGCTCTCAGTAAGGTTTATTACCTTGTACTATCTACACTGGTTTTATCCTAAATATTTTTTTTTGTAAAATCTTAAGTTTTGTGTGATAACTCTCCCCTAGTCCCAAATATATGGGGGAGGTTCAAAAAGTTCATGGAAAATGTTATTATGAGAAACTATGAATGGATTTCAAACTATTCTGTACAAAAATAGACTTTTTTTTTTTTTTTTTTTTTGCTATAGGGGGGGTGCACTCACCAGACAGACAGAGAGAGACAGAGAGACATCTCCCCGGGAGATGGTCACACTGTAATCCCTTCTCCTCCATTCTCTTCTCGGGATCTTGGGCACACATGCATACACGCCCGGTGTGAGTTTTAAGTCACCGGGTCTGGGATTCGAACTGCAGTTGACTACATGGGAATCCAGCGACATAGCCATTATGCTAACTGCTGGTCCCGCACAAAAATGAACTTTAATTCCATTTTCCATGAACTTTTTGAAGTACCTTCACATATGAATGTAAACACAAAATTTCAAAAATGTTCATCTGTGTATCAGCTAAAGATGACTGTGTACCACAATGAGAAATATTTGTCTGGGTGAAACACCAAATCGGGATTCAGCAGACAGGGACAATTGGGGACGTTGAGCCAGATGAGTCAGGAGGGTTAAGGAAGCGATGAAGAGGTTGGAGGGGTTCCCCAGATCTAAGACCTGAGAACATTGACCCGGAGAAGGCCCTTGGGGAGAGATGCTGCCTTAAGGAAATAGCATAGTCTTCATTTATCCATTCCTCTGTTCATCAGTTACTCATTCATCCATCTACCTAGTATGTACCAGGCACTGGGCTGGGTTCTGAAAAGAGCCAAAAGAGACCAAAAAACTCATGGCCTAGGAAGGAAACCATGAGTATCAGTGATTACACGTTGGTTTAACAGTATTAGGGCAGGCATAGTCAATGAGTGTTCTGGAAAAGGTATTGGAGGAGGATTAAACTCAATCTGGACAGCTCAGGGAAGCCTTCCAACAAGAGCTTAGAACCTTTTAAACATAAGCAAAAGTTGCTGAAAGACATTCCCACCTGGAAGAGTGTGGTCAAAGCTTAGAGAGAGGCCAGACAGTGGCACAGCACTAAAAATGTCATACTCTGTGAGGAAATCCTGTATGGGAAGACTCCTGGTCAAGCCCAAAGACCTCCCTGAGTCTGCTAAGCATGTGTATGCCCGCAGCCTTGGGCCAGCTGAGGGCTGGGTTTAGATAGTGGTGTCAGGACCCTGTTGGGGATGCTCTCTCTCTTTCCCATGCATGGAAGAAATAAACTTAAGACAATAAAGCTTGGAGATGTAAGAAAGCATACATGGTTTGGCATCCATTAATATTGAGTTGTCAGAAAAGTCATGACGTATTTTTCTATGTTTTTCTATGCAAAAATGCATCATGTCTTTTCCAACAATCCTACAGAAGGAGTCTAGTCTAGCTGGAAAGAACGTGAACAATTTAGGATAAAAAGAGACTAGAAATGGCAGGAAAGCAAGAGGGGTTATAAAGGATATTGAACTTGAATTTGAATTTCAAGTTGATACAGAGACCTGAAGGATTTTAAGCCAGAAATGGCTAGATTATATATGTTTTAAGTATTGGCTGATGTTGAGAAAAAGTAAATTATATATAAAACCTAATCTGAGAGTGTTAGTGTTTGAGCCAATGTTGGACAGTTGGCGTAAACAGATCCACATTATTTCTCGGTCCAACAGGTGACTTGGTGGTTAAGGTGCTGGATCCCACGTGGCTGACCCATAAACTTGAAAAACATGCTAGATTGGGGCCAGCAGGAGGCGTGGTGGTTGAGGTTCTAGACTATCACGTGGCTGACTGTGGTTTGAGTCCTAGACTCAGGAGCTTGAGAATCATGTGGAGCACATGTGCATGTATGCCCAAAATCATGAGAGGAAAATGGAAGAGTAGGAATTGCTGTGTGGCCATCCCCCTGAGGGGGTAGTGATTCCTCCCTTTCCACTTTCTCTGTTTCTCTCTGGTGAGTGCATATGCCCTGTGGCAAAAACAAATAAATAAAAAAATTTTTAAAAATGTGCCGTGTGTGTGCATGCGTGAGTGCCCAAAATCCCAAGAAGAGAATGGTATGGCCGCCCCCTGGGAAGCGATTTCTCACTTTCCCTTTCTCTGGTTTTCTATTTCTCTCTCTCTCTCTCTCTCTCTCTCTCTCTGCCTCTTTCTAACTCTCTCAAGTGAGTGCACATACTCTATGGCAAAAATCTGAAAAGAAAAAGTGATTTAAGTTCGGCTCTGTAGCATAGTGGTAAAGCACTGTGCGTACAGCACCTGATCCTACATGGTCTACTATGGTTTGACTCCTGGTCCAGCAGCCTGAAAAATACACCAGGCACATGTTTGAGTCTTGGAACCTGATGGGATGAAGAAGTGGAAGAAGAAAGGATTGTGTCTTGGCTGGGCTCTGTTAGGGGGTGCTCTCTCTCTCTTTCAGGTGCACATGTGCCCTCTGGCATAAAGAACACAATTTCGGACATAATCAAGCCTAGCGTGTTGCTGGAAGGGAGTGGAAGTGCAGATGGTAAGTGTGAGGATGTGAGGCACTGGATAAGCCACACACCAGGACATGAAATCTCCCCATGAGAACTAGACTTTGGAAAGAAGGGGAAGAGAAGGAACAAGTGCTAAGTCTTTGAATGGACGTAGAGTTACAGCTGGGCCACCATGAACGACAATGTTAAGGACAGGTAGACAATGATGAAGGGATTTTCTTTCTATAAATTCTTTTTCAAATTAATTAATCTTATTTTATTTATTATTATTAGTTTTCAGATTTTGCTGCAGGGCATATGTACTCACCAGAGAGAGAGAGAGAGAGAGAGAGAGAGAGAAGGAAAGAGAGAAAGCAAGCTGCCAGGTCCAGGACTTGAACTGTGGTCAGCCATGTGGGAGCTCAATACATTAACTACCACATCATCTGCTGGTCCCATCTTTCTGAAATTCTAAGAGAGTTTAGAAAAAATCAATTTTATGCCTATCTTACCTACTTTTTTTTTTTAAAACTTTAAAAAAAAATAACCTTTTATTTTTTTCAGGAGAGTTTTCAAGCATGTACATAATTGAAGAGCACAATGCATTGCCGTATGGCAGCACCAGGCTACAACTAACACCCCATGGCAACCTTATTTCAGGTATAATCTTCTTACTCCTATCGCCACGACTAGATTATTTTGAACCAAGTCCCAGGTACATCATTTTAAGATGATGGTCTTTATTCTTCTCAGCCCAGGCCTTTGTCAGATTCACAGGAGATGATGAACCTTGTCCTGTGGCTAATTAGAAAGACACTGAAAACTAACAAATATAGAGGCCAAGTCTGCTCTCTAATAAAGAGAAATTTAAAAATAAGAGAATATTAACATGATTATGAGTCATTTGGAGAAATGTATAAAATAGAATAATGTATAAACAATGCTAATCTGGTAAACAAGGTTACAGGCAAAATCTTACGACATGAATTAAACTAATGAGGTTAAATATGCGAGCAGGAAATAAAAGGAAATTTAATTTAAAAGCGTGTAAACTAAAGCATCAACTATTCACCCATAAAGGAAAACCTGAAAGCGGAAAGAGACCCGGATGGAGGGTGACAAAGGGAAGAAAATGAAGTGCAGGTCCGAATATGGGGAGTCCATTTACGAGGGGTCCCCTCTAATTCCTTTGAGGGGTAGTTTTTCACTGGGCACCTGCCATGTGCTGGACACTGTTCTCGCTCTGGAATGTCCCAGGCCTCCTTCAGTAAACCATTTTGGGTGCAGAAGGAGGAGGCAACACGTGACCTGGGGGCAAGCAGCTGCCTCTACCTGGCTCTGCCTGAACCTCATCCACATTCTTTATTAAACACCTGGCTCCTTGAGAAATGGAGGCAACTGGAAGGGATTCAAAGAAGTGGAACAGAAAATAATTAGAGGAAGAGATTGATTTTAGCAGAAAGATCAAAGAAATCCAATGCAGGGAACTTGGCTAAGCAAGCACTCAGAAAACATGAGCTATGTGAGGCATGTAAAGAGTGAAGCAAAATAAGAAATACTGAGCTGGTGCACAGAGTATAACAACCAGCCCTACTAGGGAGAGACTCCCAGGGAAAGGCAGGCAGAGGGCAGGACAAGCCCCGTGGCTGGCTCAAGGCTGAACCACAGCCCCAGAAAACAGGTTCTGACCTGCAGCAGGCTCTGTCTCGTGGCTGCCTCGCATCAGAACACCAGTGCCAGGGAGGAAGGCATCGCTTTTGCCCTTGCAACTTTTGACAGCAAAGTGTGCTGGACCAGTCCTGGTCTGGCAGGCAGGACGGGTGTGGGAAAGTATTTTCTCTCAGTGTAACTCAGACAAGTTCTAGTCCTCTCCACTCCCACAAAGGTTTTTCTACTCAGTGAAATTTTACTAGTGAAAGGAGAGAGAGAGAGAGAGAGGAGAGGCTATATGTGCTGGCTCTATGGGTTATAGTTTTAATTTTTACTTAAGATCTTTTTGGCAACTTTTCAAAGTACCTGATCATTTTCTTTCAGACCTGGGTCTTTATGTTTTTGAGGGAGTTAAAATTTATCTTTTTATTTAAAAACAGAGTATAAACTTGTACGCACGCTTTTAAAAAAGAATGATTATGGACTAGCCCCATAGCACAGTGGTTAACCCTTGTGCATATGGAGCTAGATCCTACATGGCTGGCTAACCATGGTTCGAATCCCAGCAAGATGGTTTGAAAAACCCCAATGAGATGGAGAAGTGAAAGCAAAGGGTTTCTGGTGTGGCCGCACACCAGTGCGGGATGCTCTCTCTCTCTCTCTCTGGCCAGCACACATGTCTGCTGGTGATTTAAAAACAAACAACAAAACAAATGGACAATTAAATGAGATAGTAAAATCATTTCCATTATAAATCATAATAATCTGGAACTTTTGGGGCCATTTGCGTGTTCTACCTGGTAACATTTCTTTTTCTGCCTCTCCTCTCTCAACATTACCCAGAAATTGAGCTTAATCCCTTGCCTTTCCTTGTAGTTTTATTATACGGTACAGCATATATTAGCCTGCCTCCCAAAAGTTCATAAAAGATGCATACCATGAAAACAATAAGCATGGATGTCAACATTTTTTTGCACCAAAATAAACTTGTGTTTTAATTCCTTTTTTTCCATGAATTATTAAAATCGCCTTTTATATATAAGTTTTAAAATTTCTTCTTGATTTCTGCTTTTGAAATGGTGACTTATATTTATCTGTCCATTCATCTGGCTAATTATTCTTTTAAATGAAATGTTTAATTTTGAGATTTTTTAACCCTTTTTTTTGAGAGTTTTTTTTTTGCTATAGGGTGCGTGCACTCGCCAGAAAAACAGAGAGACATACAGAAAGCGAGAAATCACCTCCTGAGGGGGGATGACCACACTGTAATTCCTTCTCTTCCATTCTCCTCTTATCTTGGGCATGCATGCACACGCGCCCTGCGTGAGTTTAAGCCACCAGGTCTGGGACTTGAACCACAGTCGACTACATGGAAGTCCAGCGACATATCCATTATGCCAATTGCTGGTCCTTTGAGATTATTTTATATCCACATGCAATTTTAAGAAATAACACACAAAGGTCCCTTTGTACCCCTTACATAGTTTCCCACCAATGGGAGCATCTTACACAACTACAGCAGACTATCACACCACGGGAGTGACATCAACACAGTAAAGATGCGGGGGAGCTGGTAGGTGGCATGGTGGTTAATAGCGCTGGACTCCCACATGGCCAACAGTGGTTCGAGTCCAGGAGCTGGCAGCTTGCTTTCTCACTTTCTCTCTCTCTTTCTCTATCTCTCTCACTCTGTCCCTCTCTGACAAAATTAAAAATAAATAAATAAAGTTAAATAAAATAATTGTTTAAAGAAAGGGAAAGATGCAGGGCATTCCCATTATAAGCGTTGCCTGTCATGGCCATAACTCTTCCCTCCTGCCCCTAATCCTTAACCCTTGGCAACCACTAATCTGATCTCTAGCTCTGTAATTTGCCATTTCAAGATGTTACTGTAAGTAGAATCAGATAACATGCAACAGCTTGGGTTTTGTTTTGTTTTTTTCATTCAGTGTCATTCTTTGGAGATCTATCCAGGTTGTTGCATGTATCAACAGTTCGGTGTTCTTTTTTGTTTGTTTGGTTTGGTTTTTTTCTTTGTTTTTACTATAGAGTGCACAGGCTTGCCAAAGACAGAGAAGAAAGTGAGAAGTCACTCCTGGGGGATAAAGCCACGCCACAATCCTTTCTCCTCAGCTTCCTCTCAGAATCTCAGGCATGTATGCACACGTGCCCAGCATGATTTTCAAATTGCTGGGTCCAGGACTGCAATAGTGGAGTCAGCCATGTGGGATCCAGCACCTTAACCACCTGCTGGCCCAATAGTTTGGTGCTCTTTATTGCTGAGTACTATCTCATGGACGGGATGGACAAGTCTGTCTTACTATTCACCCACTGAAGGCATCTGTGCTGTTTCTAGTTGTTTGTAGGCTTCCTATTTCTAAAATGTACAGGTGTTCTTAATGTGTATGGGCTTTTAAAAAATTAACTAATTTTATTCCTAGAAGGTAGTTGCACTTACCAGAGAAAGAGAGAAAGCACCTTAGTGGGGTAATGGCCACACCACAATCTCTTCTCCTCCATTTCTTCATACTGTTGGAATTTGGGGCACATGTGCCCAGCATATTTCTTTTTTTTTTTAGAAAGAGATTTTTGATAGAGGGCATGCGTGCTCACCAAAGAGACAGAAAGACAGACAGAAAGTGAGAAAGCATCCCCCGAGGAAATGGCCATGCTGCAATCAAGCATCCCCCGGGGAAATGGCCATGCTGCAATCCCTTCTCCTTCATTCTTTTCTCAGGATTTTTGCCACACACACATGCCCGGCATGGGTTTCAAGTCTCTGGATCTGGGACTTGAACTGCAGTCAGCCATGTGGAAATCCAGTGCTTCAACCATTATGCCACCTGTTGGCCCCAACATGACATGTTTTTTGAGTCACTGGTGCCACGATTCAAACCACAGTCAGTCATGTGGGATGTGGCTCTTTAACCACTGTGCCATGCAGCTGGCGCCCGAGAATGGCCATTTTTAATGTCATAATTCTGTTTCTAATCCAGCTTTAGAAAACAAAACCAACCAACAAACAAAAACAATCAAAATGACCAAGAATAGAGCAAGTACCCTCATGGACAATATTTTGGAAGAAATGTCCATTCGCTATCCCTTGGGGACACCACTGGAGGTTCCACACGGCGGGGGGCTGGGGGCAGTGTCTTCCTGTGCCAGCCCTCTGTAACTTCCCCTGACAACCTCTGCTCAGCAGAGGACTGGTGCAAAGAGGCACGATCAAGCACATTTCATTTTTCCTCTAGCTCCGTCCTGCAGGCCAGATCACTCACGCGTGGTCCTCTCTGGTTAGTCTCAGCATGCGTTTGGCCACTGCTCAGAAGCTGCGATACTGCGCTTTGTCTCAAATTCCCTCAAAGCATAGATGGGCTGCCCATCCCAGCTCCCTCCCTTCTTCCCAGCACATCAGCAAGATCGTATCATATTCGGCACCTTGGCTAGACAGGCCAGGGGTCCCCCCCATACGGCCTTCTCTGTCTTCTTCAGAACCGTGACTATGAGGCCATGGTGCTTAGACATCTTAAATACATAAAAGACCCAAGCTCGTGAAGAGACGTTGTAAGCAACTTTAAACTTCCTGATTTTCTCCCCCACTGGGAAAAACTTAAAGAGGCAGTAAGAGATGTGGACATTTCTACTCAGCAATTTTATCCTAGTGCTTTATACAGATAAGACTGGGTGGAACTGTAGTATTTCTAAAATCCTGGGAAACTGGTGCATCTCAGCGGAGACACAGGGTATGAGAAACTATGATATCTGGGATCAGCAGTTGGTGTAATGGCTATGTCGCTGGACTCCCATGTAGTTGACCGTGGTTCAAGTCCCAGACCCGGTGGCTTAAACTCACGCCGGGTGCATGTGTGTGCCCAAAATCCCGAGAGGAGAATGGAGAAGGGATTGCGGCATGGCCATCCCACCTGGGGGGTGATTTCTCGCTTTCTATCTCTCTGTCTCTCTCTATCTTTCTGGCAAGGGCACGTGCCCTATAGCAAAAACCTCTCCAAAAAAAGAAAAAAAAAAGAAAGAAACTATGGTATCTGAAAAGTATTGCTATAACATCTAAAACACTCTCCTTTCTTTCTTTCCCTTTGTAATTCTGAAACACCCAGGATCTTATCGACAGAATATATGGTTTAAAACAAAAGCCAGCTTGGGAGCTTTGGGATGGCTCGAAACACCCAGGATCTTATCGACAGAATATATGATTTTAAGCAAAAAGCCAGCTTGGGAGCTTTGGGATGGCTCGGGCTCACCCGTGTCTATTTTCATATTCTTCTGATCCATTCATTCAACAACAGATGTTTATTGAACAGCTAATAAATGTCAGGTATAGTGCTAAGCACAGGAGAGTCAAAGATGAAAAAAGAAAATCATGTGGTACCCTTTAGGGGAGCATAAAAGCTAGATGAAGGGGAAGGATTTACAAAGAAAGTTCAGCACTGTTCTAGGTACGCTGATGGAAGCGTTTTTAGGAGACAACAGGGATAGCATGGAGAAAGTTAATTCACAGAGCTGGGAGGAGATGGGAGCTGGGGGAAATAGATGGTCTGGTTTGCAAGACCCTCTAGGAGAGTGGAGAAGGTCTCCAGTTGACCAAGGAATCAGTCTCAGAGCTCATCAGAGTCTAGAAGAACTTTTGATCAAGTCCATATTTTTGAAGGCCAAGAAGATGGCCCTGTCCAAATGTGCATGGCTGGTTAGTAGGTAAGGTGGGACGTCTTAGTGCCAAACGTCTGCTCTTTCCTTTGTAAGAGAGGATATGTGATCGGCCTCCCCCTCCTCACCCCATGTTTTGCTAGGTAGGAAAGTGAGTAAACAGAGCCTCTGGGGTTACCTGCAAGAATGAAGTTGCTGCTGCTTTGGTTTTAACAGTAAATTGAGACTCATGGTCTTTTTCTGTTTATTTTTGGTTTTGCTATGGGGTGCATGTGCTAGTGAGAGAGACAGAGACAGAGAGACAGAGAAATCACCTCTCCCTCCAGCTCCCCCACCCCCGTCAGGGCATGGCCTCGCCAGTTCCTTCTATTCCAGTCTCCTCTTATGACCTTGGGTCCAGTGTGATTTTCATTTTTTTTTTTAAGAGAGGTTTTTTTTGTTGTTTGTTTTTACTATAGGGTGTGTGTGCTCACCAGAGAGACAGAAAGCAAGAAATCACCTCCCAGGGGAGATGGCCTTGCCACAATCCCGTCTCCTCCATTCTCCTCTCGGGATTTTGGGTATTTATGCACTCGCGCCTGACTTTTTATTTTTTGTTTATTTATTTTTTTTAAGAGAGATTTTTGCTTTAGGGCACATGTGCTCATTGGAGAGAGAGACAGAAAGTGAGAAATCACTACCCCCTGCAGTGGAATAGCCATGCTGCAATCCCTTTTCCTCCGTTCTCCTCTCAGGATTTTGAACACACATGCACACATGCCAGGTGTGAGTTTAAGCCACCAGGTCTGGGACTCAGACCACAGTTGACTACGTAGGAGTCCAGAGACTTAACCATTATGCTATCTGCTGGTCCCGCAGCATGAGTTTCAAGCCACCAGGTCTGGGACTGGAACCATGGTCAACTACATGGGAATCCAGCAACATAACTATTTCACCATCTGCTGGTCCCACCTGGTGTGATTTTCAAGCCACTTGGTGTGACTTTCAAGCCACCTGAGGCTGGGACTCATTCCCACAGCTGACAGTGTGAGATCCAGCACCTTAACCTCCACGCCACCAGCTGGCCTACCACTGGCCTTTTTCATTCTTGGGGCCATGGCTTATGTAGATTGGGTGATAAGTTTAAATGAAAGTCGACATCATCTTTTATTGGGGGCAGGGTGGTGGATAGCCCTGTTTCCTTTCTGTTTCTCTCCTTCAGTTTCATCCAGAAATGGGAAGGCGGGATCTGGACTGAGCACAGCTTGTTCCCACCCTAACTGGGGGGCTCTACTGTGCTGTCCCACCTGCCCAGAACCCACTCCACAGGGGTTCTATCCTCTCCCCAGGGGTCCCACCCACTGCCCAGGGGTCCTGTGCTGACTACCCCTCTACTCTCAGGACACAAGAGTCATGGGAAAGACCCAGGTTCCAACTGCAGAGGCCTCTGCCACTCCCTGGAACCATTCCCATTCAGCAGCTTGGGGATGGCCTGAAGCCAGCTGCCTCCTCTCTTCTCTTGTCACTCCCTTCAGTTGGGCCCTGAAGACAGTGGCTCCTCCCAACTGAGAAATGAGGGTTATTTTGCAGATGAATTAGCAGGTTTCCACATCTTGCTTTGTGTATCTCTGCGTTTGTCAGGACACTCTGGGGGAGGCTACCAGTCCCTTGCAGGGACCTGCTGTAAACAGACAAGGGGACACAATAAGGGGATCCTCTGGAGCTGAATTGCTTTAGTGGGGGAGGAGCTGATGCACCTGTAAACTATTTGACAGGCTTTAATGCCCTAGTAAAATCAGTACTGAAGTGCCTACAACCTCTCCATGAGATGTTGATGTTCATTTAATGTTACTCTTTCAGCTGAATAAATGTAGACTTGATCCTTGTTATTCATGTGATTAGGCACTAGTTCTGGAAAATGATATATGTGAGCTAATTCCTATTGACCTTTCAGAGAAAGAAATCACATATTGTTATTCAAGAAACACATGCAATTTTATCTCTTTTTACAAGCCCACATCAAATAGATTACCTTCTTGGGCAATGAGCAACTTGAAATGCAGACGGATATGTAAGGTTAAAGAGTAAGAGGATAAGGACTTGCATTTGAAAGAGCGAGGTCTTCTGTAATTTGCTGTTACAAAATTCTCTGAAATGAATATAGAGGGAACCAGCTGATTCTGAAACTGAAAAACCTTTCAAGAAAAAAAAAAAACAAGATACCAGCCAGCTGGTGGCATGATGGTTAAGGCGGCTGGATCCCACATACCTGACTAAGCAGTGGAGCCCGGACCTGGCAGTTTGAAAAACACACTAGGCATGTGTGCACGAAATCCCAGGAGGAGAGGGGAGTGTGGCATGACCATCCCCTCTGGGGGTGCTTTCTTACTCTGTCTCTCTGTCTCTCTCTCTGGTGTGCACACACACCCTATAGTAAATTTTTTTAAAATGTGTGTGTGTGTGTGTGTATGTATGTGTGTGTATATATATATGTGTGTGTGTGTGTATATATATAAATATATAAATAAATATATATATATATATAGATATAGATATATATATAAAATAAGGGCATCATAGGATATAGCATTTTACGTCTAGCAGCCTTCTGAAAAATAAAAATACTCCTAAATCCTTTACCACCACTCTCCTCTAGCCACCATCATCTCTGATGGTGGAATACTAAAACAGCTTCCCATGAAATTTCCCGTTTTTGCTTTTCTTCTTAATTTTTTTTTCATTGTTGTTAAGGTTTTTATCTCAGGGCATGTGTTCTCACTGGAGAGAGAGACTGAGAGAGCGAAAGTGAGAACTCACTCCCTGGAGGGTCTGGCTATGCCGCACCCTCAATCTTGGGATTTTGAGTATGTATGCACACATGCATGTATGAGTCTCAGGTTGCCAGGTACAGGACTCAAACTGCGGCCAGCCATGTGAGAGTCCAGTGCCGTAACCACCACACACTTGCTGCCCTGCTTCTTCTACTTTTCTGCTTACAGTTCACTCTATTCGGTAGCCAAAGCAATCCATATTTTATTTTTAAGGTTTTTGCCATAGGGTTCATGTAAGCAAAAACCACCCAAATGCATCTGCCATGTTCTTTTTTGTACTCAGGGCCTGAAGTCCATTTTACAGTTTTAGCATGGCTACCAAGGATGCTGTCCTTCCTGAGAACGTGACTGGGACATGGGTGTCCTCTCAGTATTTCTTCTTTTGGTGGCCTGGTCAAACCAGGGTAGTCGTCGGGACTTCTCTTTCTAGCATGGCACGATTTCAATCTGTGAGTAAATCCCGACCACTCTAGTACAGTACACCGTCACCGCTGAGCTGAGACAACTCAGCCTCACCCATTTCCTGGCTCCCTGCTCGCTGCAAAACAGAGAAGGATTGTTTCCAACCTGAGGTCACGTCACTGACTTTCACCAGGACTTAAATGGCCTCTCAGCCAGAAACAAACAAAAACAACCACCTGCCCATCTCCAAGCACAGACAAGGAAGCAGGGGTGAGGGTGTGCATCGTCCCCAGCTGAAAACCACTACTTAATCTGGCAACTGCCTCCTTCCAACCTCAGGATCTCGGCCCTGGCTGTTGGCTCTGCCGGGCACATTCTGCTGCCAGATCTAACCTGCTCGGCTCCTTTTTCACATTTAGTGTGACCTCCTCAGAAAGGCCCTGCCTGATCATCTCATCTGAACCGGCAAAACTCACATGCGCATGCATGCACACCCACAAGCACTCACATGCTCACACTCAGTGTGGCACACGTACTAACATACACGTTCCCCTTCTTTATCTGTTCGCTCACTTGCTGTCATCCCTCCTTAGAGTGTAAGTTCCAGGAGAACAATCTTTTATGGGCCTGTGGCTATCCCCAGTGCCTAGGGATATATTCTGATAAATAGATGTTATCAAATAAAATAGATGTCATTAAGTCATATGTCATTTGATGACATGCATTGTAAGTATTAGGATGAAGCAGAAAATATCAAATTTGTTTTTCACGTAAAGCTCTGAGATTCTAAAAAGAAGCCCCACACTGAATATTAATGATGGAGGAAGAAGAGGAACTAAATTGGAAGTATCATTACCTCCTTATTAAGTCACAGTGGGATATTTCAAGATAAGGCTCTCCTATTAGATGGGCCACACTGAGAGACTCAACATGCAAAGGGCATCGTGAACACAATTCACTTATCCCTACCACCCCGAGTAAAATGTCCACACTGGCTTCTACTGTCCATACCATCTGCATTTCATTTTACTTTGCAGCTTATTTATTTTTTTAAGAATTATTTTATTTAACTTTATTTATTATTTTTTAAATTAGACCAGAGAGGGACAAAGTGAAAGAGAGAGAGAGAAAGTAAGGAAGCAAGCCACCATGTCCAGGACTCGAACCCCAGTTGGTCATGTGGCTGTCCAGTGCCCTTAACCACTAAACCACCTGCTGGCTCCATACTTTGCAGTTTATTATACCTTCTCCAACCTAGATTCAAAGAGACTCATTCTTTAGAAAAAAGGCAGGAAAAAGAAGTGTCATTGTTGTCTGTGAAATAAATGTGAATTTGAATCTCTCATCTGATTCTAAGTCCTAACAAAGCTGATCCAACAAAGCCAGGCACAGTGTGGGCTGGGGAATATACAGTGCACACACTGCCAGTCTCCACTCCTGCACCCCTGCAGCTAAGGCTCACCAGTTCTAGAACTTTCTCCTGCTGAGGGCCCATTCCACCTGGGACTCCTCAGTTCAGTGCTCCAGGCAGCCGCTACCAATGAACTGGAGTTGACAGACAAGCTAAAAATCTACTTGCCAGGCCTGGAGGAGTAGAATAAGCAGGAACGTCCCGATAAGTCTGAGTTTGAATACCGTATCTGTTCTTCATCGCTTGTGAGATCTTGGTTACTTAACGTCTTTGTTTGTTCCATACCAAACTTGTAGGGTTGTTGGGAGAATTCCAAATATGTATATAAGGTGCTTAGTGCAATGCTTATTATGACTAGAATTCAATAAATGTAGCAGACAACTGTGGTGAGGAGAGGCTACACTTCACTCCTAAGAACGGAGGGGCATTACCTCACAAGGTGGGGAGAAGGGCTGGCTACCGGGAACATTAGGGTGAGAGCTACTGCTAGACAACAGGAGGGGTTCCCGTAGCATGGCTCATAGACCATCTCTGCCTTCTTCAAAACTGGACATATTCAGAAATTGCCGGATTCAGGCCCCCACGCAGACCTACAGAGCAGAAACGGGCTGGCCCACCAACCTGTGTTTTACAGATCTGCCAGGTAATTCTCATGAATGCTCTCTAGAGTTGGGAAGTGACTGCAATAGAGAGAGGGAAGCAGGAGCGGGGCTAGCAGTGATGAAGTCAGAGAGAAGAATGTTTGCGCGCTGATTCATCAGTGTGGAAACGAGAAAGACTGCGCCTCAGGGGCTGTGGCCAGCCACATGGGCACTCTGCACTCTAGTGGCAATTGCCCCCTTTGCCACAAACCTAAAGGACAGACCTAGAGCATGTGGCTTGGACCAAAGAGCCTGGTCCAAGGGGACATGTCCCAAGTGTGATCTCAGTACAGGTAGACAACAGACAACGGCTGTCTCTGACTGTGGAGGAGGAAGTGGCCATTGGTTTTGGTTGTTCAAATGGCAGCTTTGACTCAAGGCAAGGGGCTGGCCTGGATGTTTCCCCAACTTCCCCAGGGTGGCGGTTTTATGAATGAATCGCATTTGACAAGCTCAAAGGGAACAGCTAGGAGGTGAGGAGGGTGTCAAAAATGTGTCAACAGAGTCAATTCCACCATGGGCACTCTGCTCTACCTCTTGATATAGTCCATGTGTTTCCCCTATTCCACTCTTTCTGCCAGCGAACCAGGCAGGAAGTACTTCCCTGGGGGGTCAAAAGCTTAAAACTATTTAAAAAACAAACAAACAACATGATCAATTCAAAGCCCTGTGATTCCCAGCAGCATTTAAACCATATATGCACTTGTAGGCTGTTCAGAGTTAACCCTACGCCAGATCTATGATCACCTCAACGCTTACTTTGGTTCTGCCTAACTAGAAACGTACATTTTTATCCAACATTGAATTTACCTATTCCATAGACACCTACCTATACTTACAAATTGTTCTAAAATGTATGGACAAGATTTAGGGCGAGTATCTTGTGACACAGCAAGGATTTTGTTCTTAGGCAACTTGGTGATTAAGCATCTACTCTGTCCTGTTTCCTGCCTTTTCCCCACCGTGTACATCACAGAGTGTTATTATCATTTCCATTCTATCAGACCATAGGTAGACAACAGGTAACGGCTGTCTCTGCCTGTGGAGGAGTAAGTAGCCATTGTTTTTGGTTGTTCAAATGGCAGCTTTGACTCAAGGCATGATGATCCAGCCTAGAGTCCCATAGCTACTTTGAGTAACCAAAAGAGGACACTACACAGTCTCCTGACAGGTTATGCTAACCCACCACTAGAAGATTGGCTATGAGGCGATCGGTCCTTACTTAGTTAAAATGGCAGCTCTGCACCCCCAGCTGATGTACATGCTGTTGGGTATGCTCCAACAGAATGTCCGTGTTGCCAAGACCCACCACGACCTCTCCCAGCTGGTGGAGAGAGTGTTTCTGGGTTACACCATCACATGCAGCCCCATTGCATTTAAGGCAAAGCTACTCCTAAAGTGGCCTCAAAGGTGAAAATGCTACAAGTAACAATCATCACCTTTTTAAAGATAGCCCAGTGCTGAGGGCATTAGGAGATTTTATTGGTTACTTTTGAAACACTTACTAGAGGAACCTTATAACAAAAAAGTTACTTTCGGAGGGCTGGCAGTTGGCGAGGTGGTCCAAAGACTCCCACATGGCTGACCGCAGTTTGCCTGCATGACCTGGAGGCTTGCTTTCTCACTTTCCCTCTCTCTCTCTCTCGCTCTGTTCCTCTCTGGTCAAATTAAACTAACTAACTAAATAAAATAATTTTCAAAAATGCTTTTAAAGGGTCCAGCAGGTGGCATGGTGGTAATGGTGTTGTATTCCCACATGGCTGACCGCAGTTTGCCTGCATGACCTGGAGGCTTGCTTTCTCACTTTCCCTCTCTCTCTCTCTCGCTCTGTTCCTCTCTGGTCAAATTAAACTAACTAACTAAATAAAATAATTTTCAAAAATGCTTTTAAAGGGTCCAGCAGGTGGCATGGTGGTAATGGTGTTGTATTCCCACATGGCTGACCGCAGTTTGCCTGCATGACCTGGAGGCTTGCTTTCTCACTTTCCCTCTCTCTCTCTCTCGCTCTGTTCCTCTCTGGTCAAATTAAACTAACTAACTAAATAAAATAATTTTCAAAAATGCTTTTAAAGGGTCCAGCAGGTGGCATGGTGGTAATGGTGTTGTATTCCCACATGGCTGACCGCAGTTTGCCTGCATGACCTGGAGGCTTGCTTTCTCACTTTCCCTCTCTCTCTCTCTCGCTCTGTTCCTCTCTGGTCAAATTAAACTAACTAACTAAATAAAATAATTTTCAAAAATGCTTTTAAAGGGTCCAGCAGGTGGCATGGTGGTAATGGTGTTGTATTCCCACATGGCTGACCGCAGTTTGCCTGCATGACCTGGAGGCTTGCTTTCTCACTTTCCCTCTCTCTCTCTCTCGCTCTGTTCCTCTCTGGTCAAATTAAACTAACTAACTAAATAAAATAATTTTCAAAAATGCTTTTAAAGGGTCCAGCAGGTGGCATGGTGGTAATGGTGTTGTATTCCCACATGGCTGACCGCAGTTTGCCTGCATGACCTGGAGGCTTGCTTTCTCACTTTCCCTCTCTCTCTCTCTCGCTCTGTTCCTCTCTGGTCAAATTAAACTAACTAACTAAATAAAATAATTTTCAAAAATGCTTTTAAAGGGTCCAGCAGGTGGCATGGTGGTAATGGTGTTGTATTCCCACATGGCTGACCGCAGTTTGCCTGCATGACCTGGAGGCTTGCTTTCTCACTTTCCCTCTCTCTCTCTCTCGCTCTGTTCCTCTCTGGTCAAATTAAACTAACTAACTAAATAAAATAATTTTCAAAAATGCTTTTAAAGGGTCCAGCAGGTGGCATGGTGGTAATGGTGTTGTATTCCCACATGGCTGACCGCAGTTTGCCTGCATGACCTGGAGGCTTGCTTTCTCACTTTCCCTCTCTCTCTCTCTCTCTCTCTCTCTCTCTCTCTCTCGCTCTGTTCCTCTCTGGTCAAATTAAACTAACTAACTAAATAAAATAATTTTCAAAAATGCTTTTAAAGGGTCCAGCAGGTGGCATGGTGGTAATGGTGTTGTATTCCCACATGGCTGACTGTGGTTCAAGTCCCACACCTGATGGCTTGCCAATCACACCAGGTGTGTGTGCAGGTGTGCCCCAAATCATAAAAGGAGAACAGAGGAGAAGGGATTGCCATGTGACCATCCCCACTGGAAGATGCTTTCTCACATATCCCCTCCCGCCCAAATGCTTTCTCATTTTCCCTCTTTCTGTCTCTGGCGAGTGCATGAGCTCTATGGCAAAAAAGAAAAAAATAAAAAAGCTTTTTAAACTTAGTTTTGGAGTAGATTACCTTAATAGATTCTAAAATGGTTTAGTATTGTTCTTTGAGCCTATGGAATAATTTTATACCAAAAGAAAATAACCAACTATTCTCCATGTCTCTAAACACAAGTGCAAGTGGGTTTGTTTTAAGAACTTCCAAACAAGGAGCCTGGTTAATAATTAGGAATGAGTTTCCTAGGGGTTGGCACCCGCTGAAGGGGGATGGGAAGAGGGGGATAAATTAACTGTGGTTCTAAAGTTGTGCTACAGAGTGGTTTCCATTTTCAAAATTCATTTCTTCCTCCAAGGAATAACATAGTTTTCAAGTCACAGAAATTTTTTTTTTTTTTTAATTAAAAAAAGAGAGAGAAGTAACATTTATGGAGCCTCTGTGGGATTCGGGGCTCTTCTAATCCTAAAACCTTACTAATTATACTTTCTTTACACATAAGGAAACTGAGGTTCAGACTGACTTGATTATAGAATAAATAAAAGGACTGGCAATTTAACCCAGACCTGCTCAGTTCTAGACCAAATTGTTCTTTCCACTTCATTGGAAAGTTCTTTCCAATAATCCCTTTCGTTTTTTAGATTTTTTTTGCCATAGGGAACATATGCTCCCTGGAGAGAGACAGAGGGAAAGTAAGAAATCATCCCCTCGAGGGGTGGCCATGTCACAATCCCTTCTCTTCTGTTCTCCTCCTGGAATTTTGGACACACACATAAATGCGCCTTGCATGTTTTTCAGGCCACTGGGTCCAGGCCTTGAATCATGGAAACAGCCATGTGGGATCCAGCGCCTGAACCACCATGACATCAGCTGGCCTCATTCAATAATCCACAATTTTAATGGTGAGACAACTGAGGCATGGCTGTAACGAATGGCCTGTCTGAAGTTATATACTCAACAAGCGACTTGGGGTCACTGTGTCAAGTGTTTAGGAGACCACACCTTTTTTTTGCCTTTGGAAATGCTTTGATTTCACTTATGAAAGATCCCCATATGTGACTTTTTAGAAGTTTTGCAGCTTTGGAATCGTCATTTTTGCTTTTCTGGGCAGCATTTATGTTTGAATGTAGGGTATTTGACACTTCGTTTGGGTTGACCTTGATACGAAAGGAGTCACAGCTGTACTCACGGGGCATGCTCTTCCACGTGGTGAATATATTAGCTAACTTTTTGCTTGGGACACTGGCATTTCTGGAAGAGCAAGGCTCAAGGAGAGTCCTTGTGATTTTCGACTCAAGAACAGATTTACCTACTCAACGAGTAATAATCACCACTTTGCCTACCCATCAGAAGGAAGGAAGAGAAGAGAGGAACTCTACCACTAGCAAATCCTTGTTGCTAAAAACAGAATCTTTTTTTCATGAACATTGGGTCTTTGAAAAACACTAACAAGTGGATGGGGCACTTCTTAGTTAATAATAAAAAGAATTCTTCAGTGACTACTCAGATGAATATTTTTAAAAGGCATGGGGTATGTAAGGAATTTTAATCCAGCCTCTGCACCAACTCCCCCACACAACAACTGTGGGGATGCCACTGGTCTGAGATGATGAATGGCCCCAAACTCAACTAGGAGGGAAGACAACCCAAGCCCTGTAATTTAGCATCTCTCCCCCTTTTTGGGGGGGTGGGGTCGGGTGGGCTGTAGTGGATGAATGGTTAGAGCTTTGGATATAACGTAAAATGACCATCAAGTGCTTGTCCTCCTCCTGTACCACGCCCAGCTCTTTACGATATCAATAAACTCCCAACCCAACTGTTTACATCTCAGTCTTTCATACACACACTTCTCACAAATCTTCAGCTCTTAAGCTAAGTTCTATTAGCTAATTTCAAATTAATATCTTAGGAGGCTCCAGGCCATGAGGGGAAAATATCACAAAGCTGAATTAGTAAATGACGGAGCAGTAATCAGCTTAAATGAGATTTCTTTCAGCCTTTTACTGTGGATGACACAGAATTTCTGAGCTTAGGAAAAAAAAAAATCTCTCTTCTCTGCACGTGGTGCTGTGGGGATACCACAGATTCATTTCCATAATCACCGTCTTATTCACTTACTTAATCTCCGACTGTAATACTCCACACATGCCCACCTTCCTCCACCCAGCACTCTGTGAGTCACACTCCCTGCTAAGCAGTCAGGCTGCACGAAGGGTTAAGGCTGCAGCCTTCTACGCCTGGAGACATTGCAAACATTCGCACACACTTTCTCCTCTGCAGTCCTGTAGCTCCAGCTCTGCAAAGCCCTGAGCACTGGCAGAAGTGGCGTTATTTCTTCCCAGATCCATTTGGTTTAAACTTGCAGTTCACCAGGTTCTACAGCTCAAAAGTCAAAACTTAGCCCTGCAAGGTCTTACCTAGAATCGGTCTCTCTTCTGACAAATTTGTCTCCCCTGCCCAGTCCCGGAATGCCTCAGGGCCTTCAGTAACCTTGCTGCCTCCTCCTCGCTGGAAGTTCGATGCATCCTCACTGGCTGCATCACTGCACAATTCCTCAGTAACCTTGTTTTTCCCTTCAACTCAAACTTCTCCAAACAACACTGTCTCTCCTGACCCTAAAATTCACCAGCTCTCTTCTAACGGCATTTCCAACCATCACAGGAGCAATTGCAGAGGGCAAATAGGAGAGAAGGGTTCAGGAACTCACCTGCACGGCAGGAAGGATCAGACACAGGATGGGGCTGCCTGCAAACTTCCCAGGGACTGTCTGCAGCTAAGTCTCTTGGCCTTAAAGGGACAGGGAGCTTTTCACCATATAAGGAAGACCATTTCACTGGTCTGTTTTGGAACTTGTTGGGGCAAAGCAGCTCCTTTTGTTGATGGAGCCCAGACTTAAGTCTTCTGAGGGAATCTGGAGTCTGTCAATTCATGAGGATCTACCCTTAGTAGGCAGTTTAACAACCCCTGGATAAAGCACAAGAATAATATCGGACAGGTCATGTTTAAAGGCCAGAAAAGTGTTTATATGGGATTTGTTCCTGTATGAAAAAGGCTCCATTCCGGGTTACTGGGAAGACGTCCTCAATTATGTGAAAGGGCTCCTCTTTCAGTTCGCTCACCTCACAGAGAGGCAGTCTGACCCCATTGAGGCAAGAGAAAGAAGGCTGAGAAATTGTGAGACGTTGATTGTTTAGACCACGTTAGCACTGCAGCCTGAAAACCCTGGAGATGATTTGCTGTTTCAGCTGTCTGAGACCCTTTCCTAAACATAAGCACACACAGCCCACGCTGAGGCCTGAAGCCTTTAACTAGTTATTCCACTCCTGGGTGGGCACCCAAAGGGGCTCTCTTGGCCAAGCTCACTGCTGAAAATGGAAGGCTGCTTCTACCTTCCAATAGGCAGGCATGGAAATGTGTTTTAGCAAGAGCAAACCTTTGCTGCTGCTGCTAATAAAATGCAAAGTTGTCCTGTTGGTTTAGGGTGGATTGAAAACAATTTTAAATGTTAGATTCTAAGAAGAAAGTAGAGCTAATCCAGTCATCACTTGGGTGGTAACGTACTTCTTTCTTGGCTGCCAACTGGATATTGTGTTTGGAGATGCTTTGAAGTCTGCCAGGTAGGTCTAGCCAACACCTATTTATTGCTTAGCTAACTATGCCTAATACTAGGTGTCTGTACCAGGTTTGAGATCTTTTAAAGATGAAATTTGGCACCTAATGATATGGCCTCATGCTACCTTCAGATCTTACCTTAACACAGATTTTTGAGTCTTTAAGGAAAATGACCACTTCATATTCCTTCATACTCTAGCAATTAGCTTGGAATAAGCACATCGTATACTGAGAAATATTGGTTAGATTAAATCAGCTCATTGAAAACCAGGATTTTTTTTTTTTATTTAGAGAGATTTTTTTGCTATATACGTACCAGCAGAGAGACTCAGAGAGAGAAATCCCTCCAGGAGGAATGGCCATGCTACAATCCCTTCTCCTCCATTCTCCTCTTGGGATTTTGGGCATGCACGCACATGCGCCAGCGTGAGGTTAAGCCACTAGGTCTGAGACTTGAACTGTGGTCGTCTGCGTGGGAGTCCAGGAACAATCATTACACCATCAGCTTCTCCTCCATTATCCTCTCGGGATTTGGGGCATGCACGCACACACACCTGATGTGAGTTTCAAGTCACCTGGTCCAGGACTCAAATCATGGTCAACTATGTGGGAATCCAGAGAGATAACCATTACGCCATTTGCTGGTTCCAAAACCTAGGATTTTTCTTTATGATGTGCACATAGTTTTGCAAGTAAACTAGGTGTTTATAGAATCATTTTTGTAGTCAAATAAATACATAATTTCTTTGATTATCATCTCTTTTACACCAACTGATACTTTTTTTTTGGAGAGGTTTTCGCTATAGGGCTCATGCGCTGGCCAGAAAGACAGAGAGATAGAAAGCGAGAAATCCCCCCCCCCAGGGGGGATGGCCACACTGCAATTCCTCCTCATCCATTCTCCTCTTGGGATCTTGGACACGTATGCACACGTGCCCGGGTCTGGGACTTGAACCACGGTCGACTACATGGGAGCCCAGCGACATAGCCATTATGCTAACTGCTGGTCCCACCAACTGATATTTATTTTTCATATCAAATTATGTTAACATTTATTAACTTCTTCCTTCAATGAGAGAGACACAGAGACAGAGAGATACAGAAAGACAGACACTGTGGAGAGGGCGCTCATGCTATGATCCACACCAAGCTTCAGCATCTGTGTGCTCCCCAAGCATACAGGGAGGCATGGGGACACCAACTCGGGACCCACCTGAGGGGTGCAGCATTGCAGAGCACTGCATTTTCATTGCACCACTGGCTGGTCCCACCATCTCATTTTCTTTGAGTGCAGAAGGCAAAGGTAATTATTGTGGTGATCAGACCTAACAATCTGGTTGCTAGAAATTTAAGCTAAGGAAATAATTAAACAGAAGCAAAACATTAAATAGGGATGATCATTGCAGTGTTACCAGTAATAGCCAAAACAAGAAATGACTTAATGGCCCCAAAGTTGTTTTATTCATTAATAATAGCCTACGTTTATTAAGTGTTTGTCATGTACCAGGCACTGTTTTAAGAACTTCACAGCAATTAACTAGATCCTCATGGCAAACCATGAGGTAGGAATGATTAGCACCCACATTTTATAGGCCAGGAAACTAAGACACAGAGGTTAAGAAACTTGGGTTTGCATCGATGTACAGATGACCTTTAGAAAGCATGGGAATTAGCAGTATGGACCTCCTACACAGTTTCAAATGTGATTTCCCCCCCAAATAACTACTAGCCTACCATTGACCAAAAGATTTATCAATAACATAAACAATCAACACATACATGCACCCAGCATGTCTGTAAATCCGTTGGGGCCAGGACTTGAATTGTAGTTGGCCATGTGGGCTCTGGCTACCCTTAACCACCAGGCTACAGGGCCAGTCCTGTTACAGGTATTGTATGCTAAATTCCTATAATAAAGTAAGCTAGAGAAAAGGGAATGTTATTAAGAAAATCATAAGGAAGGGAAACATCCACAGTATTTAGTGCTCTATGGCAGACTTGGAAGCTCTGAAGGTAGGATAGTAGGGAGCATAAGGGTAGAGAGCAGAGGCTGTGAGGGAGGAGAGTAGGGGGTAGAGTGGGTGGGAGGGGCAGAGGGAAAAAACATTTAACAGACAAAGGAATGTAACCCTCTTTTTTTTTTTTTTTTTTTTTAAAATGTGCAATTTGTGCTTTATAAAAATAAAAGTTAAGGGACCAGCAGTAAGTGTATGGCTATGTCTCTGGACTCCCATGTAGTTGACTGCGGTTCATGTCCCGGACGCAGTGGCTTAAAACTCACGCCAGGCGCATGTGCATGTGTGCCCAAGATCCCAGGAGGAGAATGGAGGAGAAGGGATTGTGGCGTGGCCATCTCCCCTGGGGGGGGGTGATTTCTCGCTTTCTGTCTCTCTGTCTCTGTCTGGCGAGTGCACGTGCCCTATAGCATAAAAAAAAAAAACTCTCAAAAAAATTAAAATTAAAAGAAAAAGGAAATGGGGGTCAGCAGGTGGCATGGTGGTTAAGGCACTGGACACTCCCACATGGCTGACCTCAGTTTGCGCCCCAGACCTGGTGGGTTGCTTTCTCACTTTCCCTCTTTCTGTCATTCTCTGGTAAAATTAAAACAAGCTGAGTAAATGAATAAATAAAATTAAATAAAAATAATTCTTAAAAAAAAAAAAAAGAAAAAGGAAAGGCAAAAAAATAAAAAAAAGTCTGTGTGTAAGTGAACCTGCACAGCTCGAACCCATGTTGTTAGGGGTCAGCTATATTTTGGCACTAGCACTTGCCAAGGGAGCGTCATTCTATGCCCTCATTGGGACTTACCGAGCACTAGAGAAGGCACTGTGGAATCAATAGATGAATAGAACAGAAAGTGTTGGCCGTCATGTAGCTATTAAAAATAACAATCGTGAAAACCATACAAATAGGAAAAGATGTTTATGATATAAAGTTAACTGAAAGAAGCAGAATGTAAACGATCTCTGATTGCAATGAAATCTCTCTAAGAAATAAAAAGCAAAATGTAAAACTGAAAATAGTCATTAGACTATGATATAATTTTCTCTAAAATGATCTTTTATGTAATATTCATTTAAAATTAATACAAAATTAATTCTTGCTACAAAATGTTGATCTTAGCAATCCATTGCTTTTAGCTCGTCTGCCTTGCCCCAGTCCTCTAAATGATGCTCTAGGGTTACATTAGCGAGCCACAAGAGTTCCCTTGCTGGTGCCATTAACCCTAGGGAGCTCGCTAGCTGAAACATTTACTATGGTTGGGGCGGGGCCTGCATGCTCCACCCACTGCACACCTGCACTACCATTCACTCGCCCTCAAACTGGCTATGTCAAAGAGACATCGTACGGTGTTCATTTTCACCTAACATCTTATGATTTTCTGGTTTGAGTTAGGATCAGTCATTATGTGACAGTAGTGAAAGTCAGGAAAGGTGTCTTACTGAAATTTTTTCTTATGTGGGTTCTATTAAGGGATTCTAAATCTGGAAAAAAAAATTTTAAGAATTTTTTTTTTAGGGACTATCAGTTGACGTAATGGCTAAGTCACTGGACTTCCATGTAGTTGACTGTGGTTCAAGTCCTGGACCCAGTGGCTTAAACTCATGCCAGGCGTGTGTGCATACATGCCCAAGATCCTGAGAGGAGAATGGAGGAGAGGGGATTGTGGGGGACGATTTCTCACTTTCGGTCTCTCTGTCTCTCTGGCGAGCTCATGCACCCTATAGCGAAAACCTCTCTAAAACAAAGAAAAAAGAATTATTTATTTCATTATATTTATTCATTCAATCATTTTCATTTGACCAAAGAAAGACAGAGAGAAGGAAAGTGAGAAAGCAAGCTACCAGGTCCAGGACTCGAACCATGGTAGACCATGTGGGAATGTCCAGCACCTTAATCACCACACCACCTGCACGCCCCTAGAAATGTTTATTAGTAAACAGACAGATACATCTCAGAAGATGTTATGAATAAAAGGGAAAATTTGGGGGGTCATCAGGCACACTGTTCAACAGTGTGTATCTGGAGGAGCAGCCACATGGGACTCACCAGAACCTGAAGACCCTGCAGTTGGAAAGCCTTGGGGATTGCCAACCCTCTTATCCAAAGAGCAAAATCTTGGGAGATAGAAAACCAGTCTAGTGGGGACCAGCAGTTAGCATAATGGCTATGTCGCTGGACTCCCACGTAGTCGACCACGGTTCACGTCCCGGACCGGGTGGCTTAAAACTCATGCCGGGCGCATGTGTGTGCGTGCCCAAGATCCCGAGAGGAGAATGGAGGAGAGGGAATTGCGGCATGGCCATCCCCCCGAGGAGGTGATTTCTCGCTTTCTGTCTCTCTGTCTCTGTCTGGCGAGCGCATGTACCCTATAGCAAAAATCTCTCCAAAAAAAAAAAAAGAAAACCAGTCTGGCTCTGTTACAGAGCACAGTGGCCACTTCTAGAGGAGAGGATGGTCGCAAGATGGCTTTCCTTTTGTAAAGTTATTTCCAGAGCTGTGGCCTGAAGATAGGTGAATTTGGAGGGGACCAACTTGGTTGGGAACCATCCGTACCAGCCACCACCACTTCCAGCTGTCTTAGCACCTGATTCTTCCCACCATCAAAATGGCCTCTTTCCATACATTGTGCTAATACCAAAAAAAAAAAAAAAAAGGATAATTCTACATACCTTGCTCGATGATTTGCTTTTTCACTCAATAACATCATAACATGGATATCTTTTTATATTATGTATAGAGTTATTGCACGCCTTTTAATATCTACATAGTATTTGGCAGTACCAAAAGGCAGTAGACATCCCCTAAAGACGCTTGTTTCCGATTATTGTTACTCCAAGTATTAACACTGGAAAGAGTAGGTACTGTAGAGGAAGCTAATGCTTTAGCTGTCCCCCTCCTGCCATGCCTGTCTCTTCTTGTATGTGGCTACTCCTGCACATGGTAGGACTTTCTCTGGGATATGACCGGAAATGGACTAGCTGTGCAGACCGGAACGTCCATTTATATTTTAATGGATGCTGTTAAATTGAACAAGTACTCTTTTACAGGCCTATGCCTTTATTCTTTTATTGTTTAAAAATAACTTTTTTTCCTCCTTAAAAAGCAAAGACATACACATAATAAGAACATCAAGTAGCATAAAAAGGGAGCTATTTTTAAAAGCTATGTCTTTTCTTCACTCCATGCTCCATTCCTCATCCCAGTAGCAGTTTCTTGGATATCCTTTGAAGTAGGTGCATGGGTGTGTGTTTTACATAAAAGACATCGTAATATAGTGATATAGATATATATAATGATCTATCATTATATATATGTATAATGGCGCCATTTGTGTTTGTGTGTGTGTGTGTGTGTGTGTGTGTGTGTGTGTGCATGCACTCTGCACCTAACCAAGCATCTTGGAGATTATTCTGTATTTTCAGAATGCTCTTACTCTTCTTCTATAAAATAAGGCATAATGCTATCCTCTGGGAATACACTGTAATTTAGCCAGTCTATTGATATACATTCAGACTGTTTCTAGGTCGTTGCAACGAAAATGATTATGAAATAGATAGCTTTATTTGTCCTAAGTGTTTTAAATAATAACTCAAAATTTAATGGCATTTTTATTGTTATTACATACAATTAATAATTTAATTTAGAGAAATTTGACATTTTTATAACATTTAGTTTTTTGTTTTTTGTTTTTTTTTTAAGATTTTTGCTATAGGGCACATCTGCTCACCAGAGAGACAGAGAGAGAGACAGAGAGAGAGAAGGTGAGAAATCACCCCCCCCCCCAAGGGGGTAGGGCCATGCCACAATCCCTTGTCCTCCACTCTCTTGGGATTTGGGGCACATAAGCACATGTACCTGACTTAAGTTTCAAGCTGCTGAGTCTGGGACTCAAACTATGGTCAATCACATGGGAGTCTAGCACCTTAACCATTATGCCACCTGCTGGTCCCAACATTTAGTCTTTTTATTTAAACATAAGGAATGTCATTTCATTCTTTCATGATTCAGTAATATATAACGGGGTCTTCAAAAAGTTCATGGAAATGTAGATTATAAACAAACCAGGTGTGGATTTCAAATCTTTATTGTACTAAAATCATACTTTAATTCCATTCTCCTTCCCACTAACTTTTTGAAGTCTTCTTCTAGGTCCTGCATGTTTATTTTTATTTTTATTCTGATATTCTTTATTATTCTGGAAGCTATTTTAGATGGAAGTTATTTAATTATACTTTCTAACTTGTTCTTATATAGAAACATTATTGGTTATTGGTTATTGCATTTTAGAACCAGCTTTCCTGGACCAGCAGTTAGCATAATGGCTATGTCGCTGGACTCCCATGTAGTCGACTGCGGTTCGAGTCCTGGACCCAGTCAGTGGCTTAAACTCATGCTGGGCGTGTGTGCGTGCGTGCCCAAGATCCCAAGGGGAGAATGGAGGAGAAGGGATTGCGGTGTGGCCAGCCTCCCTGGGGGATGATTTTGCGCTTTCTATCTCTCTGTCTCTTTCTGTCTTTCTGGCAAGTGTGCAAGCCCTATAGCAAAACCTCTCAAAAAAAAAAAAAAAAAAAAAAAAAAAAAAAAAAAAAAAAAAAAAAAAAAAAAAAAAAA
>NW_006203786.1:259101-283819 GCF_000334495.1 Tupaia belangeri chinensis
AAAAAAAAAAAAAAAAAAAAAAAAAGAAAGAAAGAAAAAAGAAAAAGAAAAAAAAAGAACTAGCTTTCCTAGTGGGTATTATTATTATTATTTCCAATCATTTTCCATGTGACTCTCCTTTAGCTGTGATACCATCAGTAAATAATAATCATTATGGCTCATTCAAAAAACATTTTACACATTTTTTTCTCTCATCTAATTGTATAATAGTTACACAAAATTAGCTAAGTTTGTTAAGCAACATTGCCTTTCTCGCTCGTTAATGGGAAGTCTTTTTGTATTTCGCCATTAACCAAGAAGTTGCCTTGGAAAACATTAGAATAAATAGATAATTTCTTAAAGCTATCATAATAAATAACTTGTACAAAAATGCAGTATTAGTAAAAGAGTATATCTAGAAAGGCTTATTAAATTAAATTAATTTATTAAGGTTTTTGCCATAGGGTGTGTGCATTTGCCAGAAAGAGGCAGAGAAAGATAGAGAAAATGTGAGAAATCACTCCCTCAGGTGGATGGCCACACCACAATCTCTTCTTTTTCCTGTCAGGATTTTGAGCATGCATACACATGCAAACTGTGTGATTTTCAGGCTGCTACTTGAGTCTGAGACTCAAACTATGGTCAACCACATGGGAGTCCAGTGCCTTGGCCACCATGGCACTTGCTGACCCTAATAATGGTTTATTTTAATGACCTGATAGCTCCAGCACCTCCTGGCCTGACTGATAGGCATGATTTTCCCTCTGACAGTCCCTCCCTGTTTCTCAGGGCTCCAGGGCTCTCAGACGCCACCTAAGCACCCTGAGTCAGGCAGGGCTTCCTTGTTTTCCCTGCTCTGCTGTTACAACAGGGAGCGGCTTCCACACGATCTTCTGAGCCCAGTGGACTTCTGCTGGTGACCGCTGCGGCCAACCCATCCTGGCCTCACCGGAGATGAAGAGAAAGGGGAGCTCCTCTTCCTGTTGTTACTTCAGCCAGCATGAGACCTTGAGACAGTCTACTTTTATCTCCTAAGGAAAATGACTCCAGGAAAAACTTAGCAAGATATTACTCAAAGTTGGGCAGGCCTGAAAGAAAAGTAGTAAAGCTCATTCTAGACTGGCCTTAGATTCCCCGTCGGGCTGGTTACCTGCCTCACGGTGTTTCCACATGTCACATGTCAAGAGAATCACTACCTCTCAGAGCTTGGACAACACTGACTCACTCTCCACTCAGAGAGAAGAGGAAGATACTCTCAGACAGTGTGTAACGTCACTTTCTTCATCTTTTGCCCAAGATGGATTGACTCCCAAAATGATAGCGGAGTGGCCACCCAACCACACACAGGCATACGATCTGCACACTTGGTCATCATGTAGATTACATATTTCAAATGTGCCCTTTGGAGCTAACACTGGGTCTAGACCTATTCAAGTTATTCTTAGATTACAGACTAACTTCCCTGTAGAGGTAGAACATTTTTTAAAATTCGGTGATGCCGTGACTGTAACCCCTGCTGAGGGGCAGAACCAGGAATCATCAGGACATCCATTAGAAGGAAGGACAGCTCGGTACCTGGTGTAAGCTGAATGCACCAAACAGAGTTGTATTCGTTTCTTGACTATCATGAATTCTTTGCTAGCAATCCTCAACCAGTTGTTTGATGTAAAGTTATAGGCATAAAATTAAACCTATATTTCCTGTATGTCGTCCACACTTTGTCCTGTCTCCCAAGTGTGACCCTGCCCCAGAAAATCGAAGTCCAATCTAACCACTTTCTCTAGGAAACTTGATTCATTCCAGAAGATCCTTTGGTTCTCTAAGTCCCTTCTTATCACATTGCTCGAACTTCCCCCCCTAAATAAATGCATGAATGAGTATTATTGATAATTGAGGTTTTACTATCTGCCGTTTGTGAATCTATGTGCTGCTTCTTTTTCGAGAGACTTTTTGCTATAGCGATTGTGTGCTTGCCAGAAAGACAGAGAGAGACAGAAAGTGAAAAATCGCCCCCTAAGGGGAGATGGCTACATTGCGATCCCTTCTCATCCATTCTACTCCTCAGATTTTGGGCATGAACACACAGGTGCTCAGCGTGACATTTAAGTCACCAGATCTGGAACTTGAACCGTGATCAACCATGTGGGAGTCCAGCGCCTTAACCACTACGCCTTGGTCCTTTTTAGGGTGGGGATTTATTCACTCATTTAAGAAGATCTGTTAAAAGTCTACAATACGCTAGGCTCTTTTCAAAACTCTGGCCAAAACAGGCACAATCCCAGTGCTCTTGGAGCTTATATTCTTTCGGGGAAACAGACCAATAAAGAAAGAAAGAAAATGCTGTCATTTATGAGGGTGAAAAAGGACCCAGGATGCGGTTGGCTACGTGCTGAGCAGAGAAGCGCTCTGCAGTTTTGACTGTTAAGCTGATCACGTGTTTCTCCTCGGTTCTTGGGGTGCCTACCATCCAGTTCACCTTGCCAATGGTTGGTCCTGGGGAACAGTACACGATCATTTCAAAAACTTTTTTGAAACCTGAAAGAAGTTTCTTTTCCATGGCTTTCAACTTCATTGGTTCAGAGAATAAGGCTGCTTTTTGATCTCTTAGTGGAATGGTGTTCTCCATGGACTTTTAATGTTAAGCGTTCTTTCCTGTGTTTCCGGCATATTTCCAGTTGCCACTTATACTGGTTACAAAAAGGTAAATGCAGAAATAAAGTGATCTCGAATTCCAGTTAAGAAACACCTGCTAAGTAGTTGGCATTATCCTTAGACAATCTTCTCTTCAAGCAAATTTGGAAACTCCTCGTTGTACTTCTGTAAAGAGTTGCACCTGAGAAATGACATGGAGGTTTTTATGAGGAATGCTATTACAGGCCTCTCAGAGCCGAGAGGAGAGGCTGCAGGGAATTCTATTTTATAGTACAGTAAGGTTAGCCGTTTACTGTTCTCATAAGCTATTTCACTTGCAGTAAAGGTCAATGGGCCTTTATAGCGAGGAGAGCTAGACCCCTATCTAAGACGGCCGTCTTCAGCAGTCAGAAAGACAGGCTGTTGTAGATTCTTCCGAAGTGGTAGAACGTTTATTTGTAAAAGTGGTTCAGTATGACAGCTGATGGGTGCGGCAAGAAGAATTCACTGACTTCAGGACGGAAAACTTAAATGCTGAGGTAGCTTGGCTGCAGAGGTGAGCTGGTGTGGCTGGCTGTGGCTGGCTGTGGGTCTGGCTTTTACCCTGTTGTGTGAACTCTGCTGAGAAATGTAGCATTTCTGTAGCTACAGCTCTATCCCTAGACTTCCTGGGAAGTTGGTACCCTAAATGCCTGTTTTTTTTTGTTTGGTTTTTTGGTGGTTTTTTTTGGAGAAGTTTTTGCTATAGGGTGCGTGTGCTCGCCAGAAAGACAGAGAGACAGAAAGCGAAAAATCACCCACCCCTGGGGGGATGGCCACGCTGCGATCCCTTCTCCTCTTGGGATCTTGCACACACATTCACATGCACCCGGCGTGAGTTTAAGCTACTGGGTCCAGGACTTGAACCGTGATTGATCAACTACATGGGAGTCT
The DNA here is from genome assembly GCF_000334495.1 of Tupaia belangeri chinensis. NCBI lineage: Eukaryota > Metazoa > Chordata > Mammalia > Scandentia > Tupaiidae > Tupaia > Tupaia belangeri. The sequence continues at coordinate 262,645 of NW_006203786.1, forward strand.
AGCGAAATAGCCATTACACCAACTGCTGGTCCCAATACTTGTGGTTTTCAAATCTAGTATAGTAGAAGCACTTTTACTAAAAACTGATTTTCCTTTTTTTTTTCTTGTTACTGTTTTAATAATGAAATCAAACTGAATAGGTATTCTCCATAAAGACACAGGGCTTTAACATTTTTGTTTAATATCTCCTAAAAGAATTTTGAAAAGCTATGTACCCTCCTCCAGTTTTATGTTGTAATCTAAAAAATTTTATCAAGAGCGTAAACAGTTGCAAAGGATATAATTTATGCTCTGTTGTAAATATGGGCTTTTAAAAGTACTATCATTACCCAACTTGTTATAATACATCCAATTGAATATAAATGGTGCAGTCACTTGACACCCACCTCCACCCCTAGATAAGAGTTAGGAATGTTACGTAATTTCTTTTCTCCCTTGAATTCAAAATTCCATTGCTTTATAGAATTTTATCCTAGTAAATTGTATTTTTGTGTTTAAGTACCTGATTACTCACCTTAGTATATTTTTCTTTCTTTCTTTTAAAATTTTTGTAAAAGGAGTATATGCGCTTGCCAGAGAAAGACAGAGAGAGAGTGAGAGAGAGAAAGCACCCCCCTCTCCCCCCAGAAAGGAAGGCCCACTGCAGTCCCTCCTCCATTTCTTTTCTCAGGATTTTGGGCATGCATGCACACAGACCTGGCATGTTTTTCAAGCTACTTGGTCTGGGAATCAAACCTCACAGTTGGGCACCTAGGATCCAGCCACCTTAACTACCATGCTACCTCCTGACCCAGTATAATTTTCTATAATAAAATATATAATAAAATAGGCGCCAGACAGTACGCAGGTATACCAGTGCTCTGCAAGGCGATGCCACTTGGGAGGTGTTCAGTTCAAGTCTGAAACTTCCCTGCATACGCAAAGCACATGCCTTCGCGTGATCTGGGAATGTCTGAAGTGGGGGGAGGATCACGGTCCTGAGGCCCTCAGGAAGTGCTTTGTCTGCATCTCTCATTTTGTGTCTCTGTCACGAGTGGAAGAAATAAACAAATGAAACTTATGTGTATATATGTTATATACACACATATATAACATAAAAATAAAGTGAAATTAAACTGTTTTCTTTCCTGTGGTCCTAAGTCTCTGCTCAAAGACAGTTCATCTGGACTGAGCTACTAATACAGCCAATGTTAGTCCCTGAGGCAGATAACGCTCTGTGATCACCACACTCTTTTCTCTTCCTGGAGATCCAGAAAGTTTGTATCTCTCAATTTTCCCTTGGGAGTATGAGCAGAAATGATGTAGTATTTCCTGACTGAATTTCTGTTCCTATCTCTCTCTCTCTTTCCTCTGCTCTCTCTCTTACATCTTCCGAGTTGGGATCAAGGGATTCGCAATGGCAGAGATGCAAGATGGACGCAGAGCTGTCTAGGTCTCCCTTGGGTGGGTGCTTCGTCTACCTCACACTGTGAAGTGAATGAGAAAAACTTCTGTTCCAGTAAATCATGAAGTTTTAGGTTTATTGGTTACTGTAACATAGCCTACACTATTTTGATAAAGATAGAGCATAAGTGATCAAAATAACATGGATGTACTATATATATATTTTTTAATTTTTGTGAGAAGGTGCATGCACTTGTGGAAGAGAGACACAGAGAGAGAAAGAGGGAAAGTGAGAAAGTGTCCCATGTAGGGGATGGTCACTCTGCAATCCCTTCTCCATTTTATCGTCCTTTTGAGGTTTTGGGTATGCAGGCACATGCACCTGGCATTTAAAAAAATTATTATTTTATTTTATTTTTATTTATTCACTCATTTATTTTTAACTTGAGCAGAGAGTGACACAGAGAGAGGAAGGGAAAGGGAGAAGGCAAGCCACCAGGTCTGGGACTTGAACTGTGGGTGACCGTGTGGGAATATCCAGCACCCTATCCACCACACTGCCTGCTCGTCCCCCACCTGGCATGTTTTGTCAAGCCTTTGAAATATACAGTGCTTTCAAGCTGGGAAAATTAATTTTGTGTACAGTAGAGATATACAGTAATTAATGTAAAAAATAAAATAAAAATTATTTACAAAATCCCAGAAGTATTTGTATTCCACATTAAATTACATGCCGGTCTAGGGAAGAGGGAACAAAGTCAAAATGGAAAGCATCTCCTGACCTGATCCTATTTTTTCTTAAATTGATTAAGTAATTAATTTTACATTCATTCACTGAGCATCATCACAGCATACAAAACTTGATTTCCCATCCAGAATACACTGTATAGTGGCTTACTCATGCATGTCATCATAGACAAATAATTTTCCATTTCTTGTTTCATATATATATATATATATATAGTATGTATATATATTTTCCCATTTCTCATCCTCTGCCATTTCTCATCCTCCTCCTACACTGTCTCTGGTGTCTAGAGTTGCTTTCCATTCCTCCCTCCCCCTCCTATTTTATTGATTCACAAATATCTAACTAGTTTCAATAGTTCAGCCGATGTATACTTATCTGTGAACACATGTCTGACTTTAGGCGTGAAATTCTGAGTAGAATAAATATATAACACCTAGCTGATGGTATATAGCTTACTGTGGTCATTAAATAGATATTTTTAAATATTTTTTAATGTTGAGAACAGCAGTTTTAGCTTTAATAAATCAAAATTTTTAAAATGCTAAGAGCTTTGCTTAAGACTTAAAGCTAGGAAACAGGTTAGGATTCTGTTCAAATAGTAAGTACATGAACCTATCAACAGCTCAAGAGGAGACAAAAATCCTTAAGTCTGGATAACAGAGCATAGAAGAAAATCAGTAATGTTTTAGTCAAAAGTCATAAGATTCTATTTCAGTTTCATGTACTTAATCTATCTTCTGTTGTGGTCCAATATTCCTGCTTAAAATTCTGGAAGATAACATTCAACTCCAGACATGTCCCTACCACTAAGTTGGCCATTTTCTTTGTTGTTTTTGAACTCTTATTTCTATATGTCTGTATTTAGTTTTCCTGGTATAGCACTTCCTTCAGAACTTCTTGGAGAGCTGGTCTGGTGTTGGTAAATTTTTTCAGGTTTTGTTTATCTGAGAATGTTCTTCTTTTCTTCTCATATGAAGAATAATCTTGCTGGGTACAGTATTCTTGGTTGAAATTGTTTTCCCTTTAACACTTTGAATATATTTTTCCATTCTTTCTTTACTTGCATTGTTTCTGATGAGAGGTCTGCTGTTAGCCTGATGGGATATCCTTTGAGGGTAGCTTGACGTTTCTCTCTTGCTAATTTTAGTATCTTGTCTTTGTGATTTTGGTCAATCTGGTTATAAAATGTCTTAGAGAAGATCATTTTAGGTTGATTCTATCTGGGGTCCTTTGTATTTCTTGGGACTGAATCTTTCAATCCCTCTCTAGGTTTGGAAAGTTTTCTTCCAGGATTTCATGGAATATATTATCAATGCCCTTGTTAGTCTCTTCACCTTCTGGGATACTTACTATTTGTATGTTTGGGTGTTTAATGATATCTAATGATTCTTGCATATTATTCTCATTTTTTGAGCTATTTTCTCAGTCTTCATGGTGGATTTTTCTAGGCCAGTGATTCTGTCTTCTACATCTGAGATTTGATCTTCTGTATAATTCAGTCTGCTTTTAATACTTTCAAAGAAGGTTTTGAGTTCCCATATTACAACCTTCATCTCTAATAGTTTCATTTGATTCTTTTTCATGGTATTTCCTCTTTCAGATCGTGCAAGAACTTTCTCATCTCCTGGAACTTGTCGGCTCTTTTCCCCTGCATATTTTGGAGTTCATTGTCTCTCTTCTCTTGCATCTCTGTTAGCTTCGTTGCTATTAATGTTCTAAATTCTTTATCTGACATTTCGTGAGTTCCATTGTACTGTCTGTGGATGAAGAGGAGTTATATTTTTCCCTTGGAGGAGAGGTCTTTTCTTGCTTTCTCATATTTCTTGTGCCCCTGCAGTGATTTCTTCTCATCTGATGGGTTGTGCATTTCTTCCTAATTCTTGAAGTTCAATCTGAGTGTCCAGAAGGATGCAGGAGGAGGTGATCTGCAATCTCTCTTTCATTCCATTTTTCACCCTTTGTGCATCAGAGAGGTTGCCCTACCACTCTAGAAATGAATCTGGAAGGTAAAGTCTCAGCAGAGAATCTTCATTTTTAGTCCCTGAAAGCAGTATTTCACAGCTCAAGTTCAGTAGCCATCTCCCTGACCTGATCCTCTTTTAGCGTCAGACCTCTGGCCAAACCCTTAGTCCAATTTTTTAACTCCCACTAGCTCATGGTAAAAAAAATCTTGATCAAAATTAAAATCGTAGCATGTAAGAAGTTATTTTAAAGAAATAAGGAAAATATGATTATTCCAACAGGAAAATGTGGGCTAGGTAATTAACAAGAAAAGAAAGACAAATGGCCAGGCCCAACCTGAATCAGGACCCATCTGGTTCCATACTCACCTAAATAGGCCAGGTGCGGTGGCATGTACGTGTGAGTCTAGCTTAGCCAGGAGGGTGGGGCAAAGGATAGTGTGATGGTGAGACCCTGTCCAAATCTCTCTGTCTCTCTTGCTCCTCAACTTTTTCTCATTAAAAAAGAGAAAGAAAGAAAAAACAAAACACAAATGGCCAACTCCCATAGAAAATGTTAAAATTCATCCAGATCATATATATACAATTTAAGATACCATTTTGGAAATTCAATTGGAAAACTAAATTTACCTTTCATCGTGGTTGGGGGTAGAAAAAAACTGGTTCAGTGCTTCTAGAAAGCAATTTGGTAATATACATCAAGAGCCTTTAAAAAAGTATTAAATTAAGGTAGCATTCCCGATTCTAAGAATTATATTAAAGAAATAATTCTGAATATGTAAAAAGATCTGATCTCAGGCCTTATCACTGTATTTCAGTCAAGGATTTTTGGCTGCAAGTGTGAAATGCCTTTTCTCTACTGCTTATGCTGGATCTCTTTGTCAAAATTCTTGATTGATTTAGACTTATTGCTTGCTGAATACCAACTGATTGGCTGGCTGTGTCCATTCAGCTGTTTCCTGGGAGGAAAAGTGTCATATAATGCATAAGGTGACTTCTTCCAGGGGCTTTATGTGGGGCTAGGGTGAAGTTCTCCCTCAGGGACAGGAAATGAAGTAATCATAGTACCATCTATGATGGTGAAGAGCCAAACTAACTTTAAAGTCCAGCTCAGGATATGAAGTAAATTCTGATGCCATGAAATGAGATAGTCATTAAAAATGTCCTTTTAGGGCCAGCCTGTAGTCAATGGTTGAAGAGCTGTATCCCACACGAACAATTGTGTAGTTCAGTTCCGGGACCTGGCACCTTGAGAAACATGCTGGGCCCATGTGTGTATGTGCCCAAAATCCTGAAAGGAGGGAGCAACAAGAAGGAATTGTGGCATGACCATGGCCTATGAGGGGGGACTTTCTTGCTTCACCCCACTTCTCTCTCTGGCAAGCACACACACCCCCTGTCAAATTAAAATAATTCTTGCAAGAGACTATTTTATGACATGAATATGTACTTGTGATAGCTTTCTATTTCCAGAGGAAAAAAAAATCACCTTGAAAAAGAGAATGCATAGTACAACCTCATTTTTAAAATGTTACACTTATATAAATTTATATATAAACATAGATAGCCATATTTAAGTGATAGAAATAATTGGATAGCATGATTACTGATGATTTCTATTTTATCTTTAGAGAACCATTTTTTTCTAAATTAATCATAAGTAAAATATAACACTATTTTGGAAAGGAAAAAAATACTAAACTTCAGGAGGTTTTCAATTTTTTTTTTTTTTTTTTTATATTTCCAGAGGGCATGTACACTTGCCAGAGAGAGACAGAGGGAGGGAGATGAAGAAAGCACCCATGGTCAATCCCTTCTCCTCCATTTCTCCATTGTGTCTGGATTCTGGCATGCACACACACTGGCCTTGTGTGTTTTCCAAGCCTCTGGGGCTAAGATTCAAACTGCTGTTGGCCATGTGGGATCTGGCTCACAAACTATGGGGTCACCCAGGAGTTTTCCAATCTTTAAGAGGACTGAAAAGAAAGTAGAATCCAAATCCATGGGGGTAGGATTGACTAAGATGGTCCTCAGGGAGTCAGACACGAGGACAAAGCAGCAGTAGCTTAATTCCTATAACCGGGAGGGAAGAGATGTCATTGAGAGGTGTCTCCTCACTTACTTTTTTTGTTCCTCATTTTCCTCGGGACCTCTAAAGCCCTTCAGCTATGTTTTATGATTTCTGATGACAAATGTTGTAGAACTGTAGTGTGATGAAAAGAGAAGTGAAATAGAGAACTCAAATCTCATTCTGATTGTTCACTAGCTGGCTTATCTGAAGTCACTAAACCTCTCTGAGCCTCAATAAAATGCAGGTAATAATAGGTAGCCTGTAACCTCAATAGTTGCTGTGACAATTTAATGAGGTAAGATGTGAACGTGCTTGAAAAAAATGAAATACATTCAAACACATATGCATGCACGGCTCTCTTTACACACATATACACACGTGTGTGCATACTATATACATTATGAATGTCTTGAATGTATACATTAGACATTTGTGGAGATAAAAATGAGAAGCTTAAACCCTTCATTTGACCTTGGTTAAGTATAAATGAAATTAGAGATGACTTTGGGTTTGATAGACACCTTTAGAAGAAAATATATTTTTGGATAAAATATTTTAGAAGTGTTGGTTATCCTTCTTCTCCATTAGATAAGAGAAAATTAAAGAATACTCAGTTTCTGGTGAAGACATGAGCACAATAAATAAGGGATATTGCTGGAAGACAAGCTAGGAGAACAAAGGTCTTTTATTGAAATTTAAATATTTGCTTACAGTGTTTTAGAATATAATAAATTATAGCTCCTCTCTTTTAATGTTTACAGAGCAGGGGAAGACATTCCCTAAGATATTCAAATATTAACAATCAATGTGACCATTAACTACAAAGTCTGAGATTACCACAAAGCTTGTAAAACACATCTGACTCAAGAAATTGCATTGGTTTGCTTGGCTACAAGATATGTTGTGAGAAATGGTATTTGTTCCAGGATGGGTATGAACCCTGTGCTTTGGAGTGGTAGCCCACTCCCCAGTCACTGGACACACCAGCCAAATAATCCGCCACCACACAAATCAGACAGCTCTCTTACGAGTCCCACACTTTGGCTTTAGCTTTCTCAATAGAAGACTTGAAATAAAGCACGCTTCCAGCACATTCAACTTCACGATGAAGTCTGATTTACTTCATGGCATTAGGGGTTACATACGGAGAATGGCAGTGAGAACTTTTTACTGTATGCACTTGTGTGTTGCTGAAACATAATTTTATCAAGCATTTACTATCTTTGTGCTAGTACATACAAGTCTAAGTGCTCTGAATAGAGCATAGCACCATAAAAAGTGCTATTTATATATAAGTTGGTGGGGGCTGGTTGGAGTTTGACCTTCTTTTCCTCCATGATCTGAAGTGGACCAAAAACTACCTTTCCAACTATCAATGATGAAGCTAATTCTGTTCACAGAAGTATTTTCTCAACTTCCATGTTATTGGCATGTCCTTTTTTTTTTTTTTAAGAGAAATTTTTGTTGTAGAGTGCATGTGCTCACCAGAGAGATAGACAGAAAGTGAGAAATGACCCCCCCCAGGGGGAATGGCACGCCACAGTCCTTTCTCCTCCACTCTCCTCTCAGGATCTTGGGCACTCACGCACAAATGCCTGGTGAGAATTTTAAGTCTCTGGATCCAGGACATGAACTCAGTCAACTATGTGGGAGTCCAGCGATGTAATCATTCCGCCATCTGCCAGTCCCAGGCCTGTCCATTTTAAAAACTGAATTAATTGCTAGCATTACAAAGCTCAGGTGATTTTTGCATAAGAACAGGACAAGGTGGATACAATGGATTATTACTCTGCACATGCTCTATACGTTCCCCACTCCATCCCTCCTCCATCCCATACCCACAAGGGCTGGACAGCTGGGCATCTGGACCTAACTAGCTTTAGCTTTGCCCAATCAGATACATTCAAGTGAGACTTAAGAGGACATCTGATCAAGGACACTGGACTGGAGCCGTGTTTCTGTCACCAGCGTCCTGGGGTCCAGGGTGGGCTCAGAAGTGACTTTACCTGCTGTGTTGTAGTCAGTGTGGTGCTCACAGGTGAGGCCTGGCTCTGAAGCCTACCGTAATGGCAGTAGTAGCTTCCTAATCTCTAATGGTCCCAGAGCTCTCCTTCAGGAAGGCAGGACTGGCAGCTTCCCTAGGGGCTGGTTCTTCATTGTTCTTCTGGCAGTCAGTCCTTGGAGAAACAGCCTCAACACTTCGTAAGCACCAAATTCCATGAGGAATTGTCTTGAAACCCTTTACCCTTTGTGCTTAAAATAGCTAGAGTAGTTTCCTTTTTCTACAACAGAGCTCTGACTAATATGCGGGAAAAATAAGAGATCTGGCAACATCTGCCCCATTTCAGTTATGATCACAACAGGATGGCTGACGGATAGGATCTGGGCTGCACGGTTCCTATTGTACCTTCAAATAGAGGACATATGTAAAAATGCCATTTTTCACTGTGTGTGTGTGTGTTTTAGAAGTTTTGGCATGTGCTCACTGGAGAAAGACACAGAGACAGAGATAGTGAGAGGACAAGTGAGAAGTCACCCCCAGGGTGGGGTGGATGGCCACACCAAAATCCCTTCTCCTTTCTCTTCCTGGGATCTTGGACACATGCCCTGTGTGAGTTGGAAGCCACTGGGTCTGGGATCAGGATTGGAACTATAGTCGGCCAGGTGGGACTCCAGTGACATAACTACGATGCCATCTGCTGGTCCCTATAGTGTTTGTTTTTAACAGGCATTCTCCTTCACATAGTTATTTTGCCTTCTTGATCCTGTAGGAATTTGAGTCTGCTAACCCACTAATACTTACCCAAAGCTTGATTCAAAAAATGTTTTATTTCTTAAAGAATGTAATCCTTCACAGCGAACATACTCCAAAATGTCTCCAAACCAAAGCCAGAAAGTGGCATACCTAAAGTGCATTATTTTTGTTCCTGTTAGAACTAGTTTCACTAACTCTAATGATGTTAAGTAAAGTGTAATATCACCCCCTACAAGTTGATCATGAAAAGATTTCTTTCAAATAGGTTTTCCTCAAATAATCATGTGATACATCAGGTTTTACTTCTTGCATTGGCTATTACGAAGGCCAGGTGAGTGGGTGGCTTCTTGTGCTGTACGTGACCCCATGCTTGTACAGCGAGTACTCACCCTACTCATGACCATGCCTCACGGTTTCTACCTGGCTTTCTGTCCACTTAGATTTAGTCACATGTTTCTTAACAATTCTATTGCATTTGTTTGTTTTACAGTTTCTGGTTTTACATTTGAGTCTTTAATCCATTTAAATTTATTTATTCATGTATTCATTTTTAGAGAGAGATTTTTGCTATAGGGTGCATGCACTCGCCAGGAAGACAGAGAGCTACAGAAAGCGAGAGACACCTCTCCTAGGGGGGATGGCCACACCATAATCCCTCCTCCTCCATTCCCCTCTTGGGATTTTGGGCACACATAGCCATCACGCTAACTGCTGGTCCCTTAACTCAACTTTTCTTGTAGCATGTGTTCTTAGATTAATAAGAGGGAAAGTATTTTGGAAAGTGAACATTTATGAAAAATATTTTGGAAAAACAATTTCTTCCAATGCAAATAGTTGATGAAATAAAATTTTATCCATTAAGTCTAAGTGCCCTGAAATTCTTCTTGGTACTGCAGCTCAAGTTTGTGAATCATTTGGTTCTTTATGCCTGGTCCTTCATCCCTGCTTTGATCCAAGCAGAAAGGGACCATATTAGACTCAAATCGCTTGGCTGAATTAAAATGTAAACTTTGGATTCCGCTCGAGGTCCAGAACAAAAGCCTCTCTTTCTCTCCCATTACTCAGAGATGACACACGATAAAAAAAAAAAAAAAAAAGAAAAGTGCAAACCCAGCCAGGTGGCAAGTTGGCAGCAAAAGGAACTGCAGTGCTAGAATCTCCTTGCTGACCACAGGTTCAGATCTTGGGGATGGTCTGCAAACACACTAGGTGCATGTGTGCACATGCCCCAAACTGATGAGCTGGAGGGCTGGAGGACGGTGATGGTGGCATGACAAGTCCCTGTCAAGGCTTCTCTCTCTCACTCCTCCTTTCTCTCCTGTGCACGCATGTGCTATCATAACTAAAATGAAAACAAACTTAAGGGAACCAGCAGTTAGTGTAATGGCTATGTCGCTGGACTCCCACGCGGTCGACTGTGGTTCGCGTCCTGGACCCGGTGGCTTAAAACTCACGCCGGGCGCGTGTGCGTGCATGCCCAAGATCCCGAGAGGAAAATGGAGGAGAAGGGATTGCAGCATGGCCATCCCCCCTGGGGGGTGATTTCTCGCTTTCTGTCTCTAATGTCTCTCTCTGTCTGTCTGGCGAGCGCACGCGCCCTATCTATAGCGAAAATCTCTCCAAACACACACACACACACACACACACACACACAAAAAAAACAAACTTAAAAAGTGCATATACCCTGTCAATTATTCGGACAATTGTTTAAGGAAGAATTGCCAATATTATAAATGGAAATATGAGTAAAAGGATGCATTGGTGGTTTTTAACTGACAAGCCTACTTGTTTCGAAAGGCTATCACAAATTCTTGCTATACCTCGAGTGTGAAAATAATCCTTTCATTGAACTGGAAAAAAATGTTAAAACTCTTGAAATGTACAAACCATGTCTAATTATGTGGGTCAGGTTGAACCTTGGAAAATTAAGTGCATCAGTGCAATTGCACTTTCAGTTTCAAATGCTTTACTCATTTTCTGCACATTTCCATCAGAAACTAACACTGGATTCTAAATTCACCTGCTAGAAGGAATCTGGGTAATTTATCTTCAGAGTGCATATTTTTCTCTCCAGATTTCAGCTTAGCTCCTTGCTCACAGTAGCTGACTTTTTCAGATACAGAGAACTCTGTATCGCACATTGAAAGTTAGGATATGACCTCATGGGCAATTACTTTATAGTTGTTCTCTGGTTAACAGCAAATCTTTTTACCTTCCCCTGTACAGCACTTACAGGTTATTTGCTGAAAGCAAATACAAAAACCTCATAAACGTGTAGGTTTGTCATCGTGAACAAACATCAGTTTGGGGACTGCTCAGCTAAAGAGTCGTCCGGTTCAATTCTCTATAGACCATATAACATATTTAGTACTTTATTTATTTATTTATTTTTAACTAAAGAAACCTCAAGACCATTCCTTGCTGCCCTAGGGCCTCCTGAAGCCTTATTAATGGTGCTGCATGGGTTTTTGTATTTATTCAAATGATTTTATTTAGAATCTTGCCTTTAGATGCAAAGAAGGATGAAGGCATTGCTTGTAAATGCTGTGAAGGTGAACATTAATTATTCAGAAAACCATCTTACTCGTGATTGTTTGGTACAGGTATCCGATCCTACAGCAGTAGGTGGATAACCCAAGTGTGAGACTGTGTGAAGCAACCTGGGTGCAGATTACGGCGGCCTGAGGAGTCCAAAGGCAAATTGTCACATCTTCCTTCACAGTCTTTAAAGAGAACAGGGATTCTAATTCAAGCGGACTGCAGCCATATAGGAATGTGGATCCAAATGTTATACTTTCTGTGTTTGCTGACTCTCCAGAGAACCTCAAAACTAATGCTTCTATTTGAAATCTCTGATTAAAAGTAAACATGCCATGTGGGTCAAATGCCTGCAGGCTACCTGTTTTTAAGCTCTGGAGTAAACCGGCATGAATTCATTGCTTTACTTGCTTATTAAACAGATGAGAATTCCTTCACGATGGACAATTTCTTGCCCATTTTGGCTCCTCCAGTTCTTAGACCAATGCCTGGCACAGAGGAGAGGCACAAATACATGCTATTAAGCTGCACCGAGCTCTGGATAAGCAAGGGACAGAGAAAAGTGTTTTGTCTTATTTTCAATTTGCTAGAAGGTGCATGCACTGGCAGAGAGACAGACACTGAAAGAGGTAACAGAAGCCAGCCTCCCCCATGGAGCGTGGTCATACTGCAATTCTTTTTCTGCCATTTCTCTGTCCCATCAGGATTTGGGGTATGCAGGCACTTGCATCTGGCGTGCTTCCCAAGTTGTTGGGTCCTGGCCTTGATTGTGCAATTAGTTATGTGGGATGTGGCTCTCTTGACTACTAGGCCACAGGGCCGGCCCAAGAAGAGTGATTTTAGAGCTGGATAAAACAATACATCTGTGGATACTTTGGAAAGTTCATTATTCATGACTTTTATAAATTTCGTTCATTCCAGGCAGGCATTCCTTATTGCCATCTGTAGACTTTGTACCTGTGTCTGTACATTCTTTGGATATAGCTTGTCAGGGGAAGATTAGGCTTGGCTTTATGAATGTTCATGGAAGGAATATATCAATAGAGGGTCTTAAAATAAGAAAACAACAGGGACCATCAGATGGTGTAACGGTTACATCACTGGATTCCCATGTAGTCAACCACAGTTCGAGTCCCAGACTTGGGCGCTTAAAACTCACACTGGGTGTGTCTGTGTGTGCGTGCCCAAGATCCTGAAAGAATGGAGGAGAAGAGACTGTGATGTGTTCATCTCCTCTGGAGGGGATTTCACTTTCTGTCTCTCTGTCTCTTTCTGTCTCTCCAGTGAGCACAAACACCCTATAGCAAAAATCTCTCTCAAAAAAAAAAAAAAAAAAATGAAAAAAAAAGGCATTAAACAAAATCTCATTTTTTTTTTTGAGAGATTTTCACTGTAGGGCGCGTGCGCTCGCCAGACAGACAGAGAGAGACATAGAGACAGAAAGCGAGAAATTACCCCCCAGGGGGGATGGTCATGCCGCAATCCCTTCTCCTCCATTCTCCTCTCGGGATCTGGGGCACGCACGCACACGCGCCCGGTGTGAGTTTTAAGCCACCGGGTCCGGGACACGAACCGCGGTCGACTACGTGGGAGTCCAGCGACATAGCCATTACGCTAACTGCTGGTTCCCAAAATCTCATTGTTTTAATCTCATTATTATAAGTTTTTTGGGGTATGGAAGTAGTATGACTAAATTAACAAATTACTTTGGTTTAGTTAGAATGTACTCGAAAAACGATAACTGAGAGAAGATTTTCTTCTGCCTTCAGATCACACAGTGAAGTAGAGAATTCTGGGGATTCTTCCTTTATTCTCAGTTCCTCTCGTGCTTCTGAGAATCCAAGGATTCAGGACCACTGACCAATACACTGCAATTACCCACTGGGTAAATATTTTAGTTTAGAAAAACATGTAGCTAAGGAAAATATTTTCTTATAATTTCCTTTTCATTACTACAAGTAAACTTTCTCTGACCCAAACATTATTCAAAGTCAACATTGATTTATTTACCAATCAAGACCTTAGGGAAGTTTGTAAGGATTCTGTAATGCATTGACTCTTACCCCAAGGCACCTCAAAGGTGGAAATTTGGATTAAAGTTAAATACCATTTTACAGATGAGTAAGGCTTAAAGGGGACAGGCTTTAGAGTCCAGACTTGAATCTAGATCAATCTCCTTCCAAAATGACATGCTAGTAGCCACTGCTGTGTTCTCACGCTTATAATGCTCATTCTGTCCTATCGCTCCTTTCCTTCTGCTACCTTATATAGTTTACGTTAAACTATATATAGATATATATATCAAGATATATATATACATATATATCTATATATCCATATATATACATAGATATCAGGCATAAAAGATCACTAGGGATTAAGAGCGCCATTATTTAACCTTGAAAATATAAAACAATTACAAGAAGAATGAACAAATTCACATTATAATCAGAGATTTAAAAACATATACATACATGAAAAGACAGGGTGAGCTGGTGGCTAGACCCAACATGGCTGACAGCACAGTCTGCATCCCAGACCCAGCGGCTTGAAAAACACACCAGGTATGTGCACGTGTATGTCCAAAATCCCGAAAAGGAGGAGAAATGGAGGAGAAGGGATTGCGGTGTGACCATGCCTCATGGGAGGAGTGCTTTCTCACTCCCAGTTCTCTCTGTTTCTCTCTGGGGAGTGCATGTGTCTTCTGGCAAATTTAAGAAAAAAAAAAAGACAGATAACATAGAAAATACATAGACCCACACATGCAAAAATAAGCCATCTTTTAAATATTTACCATTGTACTAGGTTACATAGAAAATGAAAGTTTAAATATAAATTTAAAAAAAATCTAAATTTGGTGTCACATAGTCTTTTTTTTTATAAATAAGTATTCATTAATTTATTTCTCCCATGAGAAGGAAAGAGAGAGAGAGAGACAGGCACCCCCAGTAGCGTCTACACATTGAGCTCCATCCCTGTCTGAGCCAACTCAGAATATGGGAATGTGCGAACATACCCTGTGTGCTCAGGAAGGTCCCACTGCATGAGCCCAGATCCTTTCCAGGTCCTCAGTATAACTTTTTATTGTATTTATTTTATTTTTTGGAGAGGTTTTTGCTATAGGGCGCATGTGCTCGCCTGAAAGACAGAGAGACAGAAAGCGAGAAATCACCCCCAGGAGTGATGGCCATGGCGCAATCCCATCTTCTCTATTCTCCTCTCAGGATCTTGGGCATACATGCACATGTACCCAGCATGAGTTTAAGCTGTTGGGTCCAGAACTTGAACCACGGTTGATTGCATGGGAGTCCAGCGACATAGCCATCAGGCCAACTGCTGGTCCCCATCAGAATAACTTTGAAGAGTCAAGATCATGCAAACTGTTTTCTCTAATGACAGTGTAATAGAATATCAAGTTGGCAGTATACCTACCCATTTCTTTGAAAATTTAATTGCACCCTAAATAACTGAGGGTTTAAAAGGATATGCTGTTGATAGTGGGGAAAGCTGTGTGTGTGAGGCGGAGTAGGGAGTATATGGAACTCTGTACTTTCCGCTCAATTTTTCTACGAATAGAAAACTGCTCTAAAAATAGTTTGTTAATTTTAAAAAGGATATACACACATACTCTCATGTTGAAAATTATAAGAATTTTAGAACTGAATGACAACAAAAGTCTACTTAAAATAGAAAGTGGGGGAAAAAAGTTCTCCATTGGGACCAGCAGATGGCATAATGGTTTCATTGCTGGACTCCCACATAGTTGACTGTGGTTCGAGTCCTGGACTTGGCTTAAACCTGGGAGTGATTTTTTTTTTTTTTTGGTCTCTGTCTCTCTGGTGAGTGCTTGTGCCCTATAACAAAACTTTCTTAAAAAAAAAAAAGAGTTCTCCATAATTTCTTCACTAGGTAGAAGTGACCATTCTCAAAAGACTAATGAATATTCTAGGATATATTGAATATTTACCTTGCCAGACTTTCTGCTTCACATCATTATATTTAATCTTACCGTGTCTGTGTGAGACAGGAACTTTAATACTATCTATTCATAAGTGAGTAAACCAAGTCTAGGGAAGTTAATTTGCCCAAGATCCAACAGAGAGCAGTAGCTTTTCTATCAAAACCCAGGTTTTCTGATTACCATTTCAGTCATACTATACTATCCATTATACTCTACCTATGGCTTGTACTCTGCTTTTCTTTCCTCTCTTAATGTATTTTTCTATTTCAATACTGTATCTTTTTCAGTGGATACGTAGTACTTCCACCATTACAAACAGCAGTGAACACTCACACACACACACACACACACCTGTACTCTCTTGTCTAATTGTTTACTTAGGAGAGATTACTGGAAGTTGTATTACTAAACCCATTACTTATTATTTTTTAATGTATTGCCAAGGGTGTGTGTTTTTCAGAGAGAGAGAGAGACAGAAAGACAGAGAGGTTAATGGAGACAGCAGCCCCACTCTCCAAATGGAGTATGTTCCCATTGCTACCCCTTTTCCTTCATTTCTCTATCCTGTTAGAGTTGGGGCACTTAAACACATGTGCCTGGCATGTTTTCAAGCCACCAGGCTGGGACTCGAAACATGCAGTTGACCATGTGGGATCTGGCTCCCTTAACTAGTAGGCCCTGGGACCAGACCACACCAATGACTTATTTTTAAAGTAATACCTACCAAGTATCTTTTATTCTGTGATCCATCTCCTTTTATTTCACGCCATTAAGTGGAAAAAACTAGGTCATCTTTGGTTGGAGAAACTGCCTCACTTGTCCTATAGAACATAGGAGTTGGTGTTACATTCTTTTGGTGTCATTGAACATATTTAACGTATTGATCTGCCCATGGTATATACTGTAAAGTGGAAGTAAACATGGAGGTTTGATTAGATTCTGATTCAATTTTTAATCAAGAATACTTTATAAGAGCCAGTTGTGCCTTATAAAAAAGGTCAGTTGTACCTGATGAAAGCACTTCACTTACTTCTGATGTTTCAGTATCACCTTTCCTTAAGATTGAAAACTTTTATTTTTGGAGAGGTTTTTGCTATGGGCGCATGCACTCACCAGAAAGACAGAGAGAGAGAAAGACAGGAAGGAAGAAATCACCCCCTGGGGGGATAGCCACATTGCAATCCCTTCTTCTCCATTCTCCTCCTGGGATATTGGGCACGCATGCATACGCGCCTGGCTGACTATAATTCGAGTCCTGACCTGGTAGCTTGCCTTCTCACTCTCCCTCTCCCTCTCTCTCTCTCTGGTCAAAATTGAATAATAATAATAAATAAATAAAATTAAATAATTCTTTTGGGGGGACCAGCAATTAGCGTAATGGCTGTGTTGCTAAACTCCCATGTAGCCAACCGTGGTTTGAGTCCTGGACCCGGTGGCTTAAACTCACGCTGGGCACATGTGCATGCGTGCCCAAGATCCCGAGAGGAGAATGGGGGAGAAGGGATTGCAGTGTGGCCATCCCCCCTGGGGGGTGATTTCTTGCTTTCTGTCTCTCTTTCTCTCTCTCTTTCTGGTGAGTACATGTGCCCATAGCAAAACCACTAAAAAAAAAAAAAAAAAAAAAAAGCGCACAGGCTCTGGAGGCAGGCAGAACTGGGTAGAAACCCATCTACAACACTTTCTACCTGACAAGCTACCAACATATGCAAGTCTTAGTCTCTTCTTTTGTAAAATGAGGACATTAATATTTACTGTATAATAATGTTGCAAAGATTGAGATAGAACAAATGCCTAGGCCAGTGCTTGGGCCATGGTAAATGCCCAAAGAATGGAAGTATTATTGTTAGTGTTATCATATTCCTGGTATGTCTCTAGGCCTTTAGTGTCCACTGGATACATAGTATATCAGAAACTTGTATTTGATGCAGAACATATATAACAAAATAATAATGCAAAGTCAAATTAAATAAAGATTACATATTTTAAAGCAATAAAATGTCCCAAGTATAGAATAACAAAATTATAGAGACTAGCAGTTAGCGTAATGGCTATGTCGCTGGATTCCCATGTAGTCGACCATAGTTCGCGTCCCGGACCCAGTAGATTAAACTCATGCCGGGTGTGTGTGCCCAAGATCCTGAGAGGAGAATGGAGGAGAAGGGACTGAGGCGTGGCCATCTCCCCTGGGGGGTGATTTCTCACTTTCTGTCTCTCCGTCTCTCTCTGTCTGTCTGGCGAGCGCACGCGCCCTATAGCAAAAACCTCTCCCCCCGTATTATTGTTAGTGTTATCATATTCCTGGTATGTCTCTAGGCCTTTAGTGTCCACTGGATACATAGTATATCAGAAACTTGTATTTGATGCAGAACATATATAACAAAATAATAATGCAAAGTCAAATTAAATAAAGATTACATATTTTAAAGCAATAAAATGTCCCAAGTATAGAATAACAAAATTATAGAGACTAGCAGTTAGCGTAATGGCTATGTCGCTGGATTCCCATGTAGTCGACCATAGTTCGCGTCCCGGACCCAGTAGATTAAACTCATGCCGGGTGTGTGTGCCCAAGATCCTGAGAGGAGAATGGAGGAGAAGGGACTGAGGCGTGGCCATCTCCCCTGGGGGGTGATTTCTCACTTTCTGTCTCTCCGTCTCTCTCTGTCTGTCTGGCGAGCGCACGCGCCCTATAGCAAAAACCTCTCCCCCCCAAAAAAAGAATAACAAAATTACGACCTAGAAAGGGCTTTTGAAGTAACTAACCCAATCTCTTATTTTACGTATGAGACAGAAGAGGCCCAGACAGGCTGAAGATCTTTTCTAAGATCTTCTACTCTTCTACCTATCAAGCAGGTTCATTGCGAGGTGAATGCTTTTCTGACTTTGGCCAGAACGTTTCCTCCACAATGCATTGGTGATGTTTTATGGAGTTTTATCATCCAGCAAAGTACTAACGACTGGGATAATATGAAAAAATTGAAAAAAAAATCTCTGAGTTGTACCGTCTAGGTATTCCGATGCAAAAACAGACAAACAAAAAACCCAACCAAGAATAATTTAACCAAGGGAAAAAGAGGAAAAGGAGACATGCTTACAAAGTACTGGGGCATATCCTTTTTCTGATCCATGGATCGATGCCCATTACCATGACTGGCATATACTGCTGGGTCTCGGGATGCATTCTTACATCTAAATGCTATGTCCGGTAAAAGAACAAAAAGATTCAAAGAGCTCCCTGTGAAAATAATTACAAAAATCACTGCAATAATCCAAAAGAGGAGTTGTGCCGTATCCCCGCAGTGTAAGCTCTGTGGAGGGTGTCAGTGGAAAAAGAAAAGCAGGCCACCATGACAGGCCCTCCCTGAAAGCAGGTTGCATAGAGCCAGCTGCATGGCTTGAAGCTTGCTCATTTCGGTTTCTCTTTAACTACCCTTTTAATCTCTTTGTCTCTTGCTAATTATTATGCATAGACAAATATGATTATCAAATTTTAATTGCACCATCACAGACACTGTACAAATGACGATAATAAAATAGCATTTGCAATCTGCTTTGGTAATTTTGGACTGTAACTGTGTCCCTTAATTTGTACAAATGAAACACATGTCATTTATCTTCAGAGTAGTGATCGTTCTACCCAACCTTTATTTTTAGATTATCCACTTTAGTACTGCTTTTCTAAAAACTTGGTTAATACTCACTACCAAAAGCAATGTTTCAATATTTTATATTAGAAAATTTCCAAGTTGAACTTGATTGTATCTCACAGTTACTTATTTAATTAACTAACATTTATTCATTTATTTAATAAAATGACTGAAGTTCCTACACCGTTCTAGGCACAGTATTAGACCCTGGAGATACACAAAGTATAGTCCTTACCTCAATAGACTCCCTGTCTCTGTCCCCTTGCCCTTAATTACAATCTCTGTGACAATGGCTTTCACATTTCCAGAACTTTCTCTTTCCCCTCCTTTGAACTCTAATGCATACATATTCAAATATCTATTTCACAACTCTGTTTGAAAGTCTCTTTAAAATCAACATGTCTGAGGGAACCAGCAGTTAGCGTAATGGCTACGTCGCTGGACTCCCACGTAGTCGACCGTGGTTCGTGTCCCGGACCTGGTGGCTTAAAACTCACGCCGGGCGCGTGTGCATGCGTGCTCAAGATCCTGAGAGGAGAATGGAGGAGAAGGGATTGCGACGTGACCATCCCCCCTGGGGGGGTGATTTCTCGCTTTCTGTCTCTATGTCTCTCTCTGTCTGTCTGGCGAGCGCACGCACCCTACAGTGAAAATCTCTCAAAAAAAAAAAAAAAATCAACATGTCTGAAACTAAGCTTATTCTCTTTCTCTCAAAACTTCCTCTTTTTCCAAAGATTTTCAGTTATAAGAATGTTACCCACAGCTACTTCAATCCAGGAATTTAGGATTATCCCTGACTACTGTTTCTTCCTCATATCTTCTTTTCCC
Source organism: Tupaia belangeri chinensis (assembly GCF_000334495.1). NCBI lineage: Eukaryota > Metazoa > Chordata > Mammalia > Scandentia > Tupaiidae > Tupaia > Tupaia belangeri. The sequence goes on from NW_006203786.1 coordinate 282,540, forward strand.
CTAGTAAGTCTGTAAATCCTATAAATTCTGCCTCCTAAGCACCTCTAAAATCTGTTCACCATTTCTTCCTTCCTGATCCTATCTAGTCTGGTCCACTGTCATCTCACTGGGGTTAGTAACAGTGTTCTGATTAGTGTCCCCGCATTTCTCATGGGCAGCCATACTGGCCATTCTAAAAAGCAAACCCATCGTGTTACTGCCCTTCTTGAAATCATTCAATGGTCTTCCTGTTGTTTGGGGATAACATTTTACCTTCTGAAACATGACTTCCACAAGTCAGCACCTCCATAATCTTACCAGTAGTGATATCTTCCCAGCCACTGCCTTTTCCATGTTACTTAATGGAAGTCCCATGTGGGTGCTCTTTCATTTCTAAGCCTTTGAGGGGGTTCTGGTTTTTTTCCTGGAACTTGCCGAGGATCAACATAAAAGATGGCTCTCTTAAGAAGCCTTTTATAACCTCTTCCTGGGAAGTGTTAAGAGTCCTGGCACCCCAGAATCGTCTGCTTTATCTCCTGTGATACTTACTCATGTCACTGTTATTTTCAATTGTCTTTCTTCCTTGCTAGCCTGTAAGAACAAAAATGTTCATAAACAGATGAATGAATTTGAAAAGTGTGGCACATACACATTATGGAATACTACTCAGCCATAAAAAAAAACAATGAAACTCTGGCATCTGATAGAAAGTGGATAAGTATGGAAGATTTACTGCTAAGTTAAGCAAGCCAGACTCTGAAAGAGAGACGTTGTATGTCTCCACTCAATATTTACGGAATGTCTGCACACTATGGTGGGAAGAGAAAGACAGACAAGTGGATACTAGAGACAGTGTGGGAGGAGAGTGGGAAATGGGGGAAGGCGAGGGGAAAGAAATCAAGGGAAAAAAGAAAGAAGCAAAACATTTGAGGGACACAAAAATGGAAAATAATCTGTTGATGATAATATTATGGTAATATCTTTGACTGAACTAATATACAGTGTACTCAGGATGGGAAAATTCATTTGGTATGCTGATACACAGTGATCGAATGTAAACAGAATAAAGAAAGAAAAAGGAAAAAGAACCAGAGAGTAGAAAACTTGTCTAAGTCGCTCATTATTGTGTGACAGTCATAAATATTGGTCGAAGAAATGAATGAGACTGACAAAATTGATATATTATTTAGAATAGATTTTCTCCTTGACATATTCAGATTGCCATAGAAGGTGAATGCAGGGCATCTAAATTGGAGTTGGGGCTCAAGGAATATCTTTGCTGTTCTTAGCACAGAGCATGA
>NW_006203786.1:285509-292311 GCF_000334495.1 Tupaia belangeri chinensis
ATGTCACTGTTATTTTCAATTGTCTTTCTTCCTTGCTAGCCTGTAAGAACAAAAATGTTCATAAACAGATGAATGAATTTGAAAAGTGTGGCACATACACATTATGGAATACTACTCAGCCATAAAAAAAAACAATGAAACTCTGGCATCTGATAGAAAGTGGATGAGTATGGAAGATTTACTGCTAAGTTAAGCAAGCCAGACTCTGAAAGAGAGACGTTGTATGTCTCCACTCAATATTTACGGAATGTCTGCACACTATGGTGGGAAGAGAAAGACAGACAAGTGGATACTAGAGACAGTGTGGGAGGAGAGTGGGAAATGGGGGAAGGCGAGGGGAAAGAAATCAAGGGAAAAAAGAAAGAAGCAAAACATTTGAGGGACACAAAAATGGAAAATAATCTGTTGATGATAATATTATAGTAATATCTTTGACTGAACTAATATACAGTGTACTCAGGATGGGAAAATTCATTTGGTATGCTGATACACAGTGATCGAATGTAAACAGAATAAAGAAAGAAAAAGGAAAAAGAACCAGAGAGTAGAAAACTTGTCTAAGTCGCTCATTATTGTGTGACAGTCATAAATATTGGTCGAAGAAATGAATGAGACTGACAAAATTGATATATTATTTAGAATAGATTTTCTCCTTGACATATTCAGATTGCCATAGAAGGTGAATGCAGGGCATCTAAATTGGAGTTGGGGCTCAAGGAATATCTTTGCTGTTCTTAGCACAGAGCATGACACATGGTAAACTGAGCTTGGGAGGACCACTAAGACAGTAAGGGTAAAACATACTATTGGTGGGAAGAAGGTCATTCCAGGTGGAGGAAATTGCATATGTGAAACAATGGAGGTGTGAGTCAGCACCTGGGGTTACTGCAGCTGCACGCTTGTATAAAGGTATAATAAAGAATGTATGAGTGAGTGGCAGGTTGGTGGAAAAGAAAGGCACAAATGTAGTAGGATCCGATCACAAACCATGTGTCACGAACCAAGGAGTTGGAACATTATTCTGAAAGCCGTGGCGATTCAAGATATGAAGAGAAGTATGTTTTGGAAAAAATACCACGGTTACATAGGAAGGGATGGATTTGATAGGTGGAAGTGAGGAGCAGTGTGGAGAGTGGTGTGTGGTGTTAAGTGGTGGTAGCTTCTACTATTCGATGAAGATGGGTGGACAATAATTCATGTCAGAGATGATAATAACCTAAATAGGGGGGTGACAGTGAAGAGAAACCAATAGATTTGGTGATACAGAGGAAGAAGAAGGGTTAGTGTGAATAGAAAGGGTCCTGGATTCTTCCTAGGATTCTAGTTCAGGTGATTGTATGGAGGGTATCTCTTCATTCAGAGTTCAGGCTGGCTGGAGGGGAAGATGATGATGATATTCTGGAAGACATTTACCGATATTAATGGCACGAACAATGGCGAGATCCTCACACCAGCACTGCAAAACTTACTTAACCGGCATGTTGCTAATAAGGCACAGACCCAAGCCCCAAACGTATTCCTTCTACTCTGTCAAGCCCTGAACTATTCAGAGACAAAAGCCATATGGTGCGTTGAGTCTCCCTGTGTCCCCAAATTTCAAAATCTTAATGAGAAGAGAGACGAAGGTAGGGGGAGAAAAAAAGGAACTATGTGCAGGATGGAGCAATGAGAAAGCAGATGGGGTGAGAGTGGAGGTGAGCAATTTATTTGGTAACAGAAACATATGGGGAGAACAGGGAGGACTCTGGAGGAAGAAAGGGTCTGTAAGAGGGCAGGAACTCAGCATGTAAGACCACAGCCTGCATGGAAGAGGAAAACATGGCAGTAACCATCTTAAATCCATCCTAAGGGTTTGGCGCCTGAGCATGACCTGCGTGAGAATCTTTATCCAACGTTATTTACTAGGTTATAGGTCCTTACTAGACTCCATTCCTGGTGTTTAGTTACAGGATCGGCACAGGGCCTCAGTGCCCATCACAGCCCCTCATACATGGTAGGCACTCTATAAATATCTGCTAGATATCTTAAAAGATGAGCAGCAGTGGTTTTGTTTTGAAGGAAATCTTGTTAGAGAAAACAGTGGCATAAGGAGCACCAGCGAATGGCATGATGGCTAAGGCACTGGATCCCACATGGCTGACAGTGAGGTTTGAGTCCTGGACCCAGCGGCTTGAAAAACATTCTGCACATGTACATGTGTATGCCCCAAATCCTAGAAGAATGGAGGTGAAGGGATTGTGGTGTGGTCCTTCCCTCTAGGGGGTGATTTCTTGCTTTCTGTCTCTCTTTGGTGAGCACATGTGCCCTATGCAAAAATCTGAAAAACAAAAACAAACAAAAAAAGTTGACATAAAACTTGTCTTTTATGGTAGAGACAATTCTTCTAAGTAACCTGGCTTGCTAATTGCACAGCAATCAGCCAAGCACTGGGACCATGTGATAGATGTATTGAGCCCAATCAACCAATTTATCAAGAATCGCAAAGCAATTGAGATGCTCAGTCGGAATGGATTGAAGTATACTGTGAAACCTCCAGGTACCTAGTGAGGGCGAATTGAACTGAAAAATTCCCTTCAATCAGCCCAGTTTCTAGAATTAGCAGTGGGGCCATGAGAAGCCGTTTCCCTTTTCAAACATGTAATCATTTGATTTTTAAATAGGTGGTTGGTCATCATTTTTATGCAAACATATTTTAGTAACTGCATGAAAAGCCCTAAAAAAGGCTTTTGCAGATGCCAAGCTTAAAGGTCAAGTAGATCCGTAGCCAGTTAACACGGCAACTCTGGTTCCTAGGAAAACTACTGCACCCACACGCTTCTACTCACCTACGTGCACTCTCCACAGACTTAATTATGATGGCACAGGCTGAATGACGCCCAGGAGGATGCAAGCAGACAGGGCTGCCACTGCTGTGGAAACCACAGCGCCAGGTCGTCACGAGGCCTATACCCTCAGCTCGAACTTTTGGTCAACGACTTAATAATGAAAGGAGTCACTTTTTGAAACAATTTCTAAAATTTATTAACTGAACTTTCTAAAAAGGAGAATGCTCTGCAGTTTTGTTTTTGCCAATTTTTGCTCTTGATGAATTTTTTTTTCGCATACTTAAATCCCTGAAAGTTGGAGACTCTTCGTTGGTGTCGTTAGTGTTTTCAACGCAGATATATAGAATAGATGCTGATTCCGTAGGCCTGGTGTGGGCTCTCTTTATGTCATAATCAGGAATACACAAACAAAGGGCCAGCAGGTGGCATGGTGGTTGAGGCACTGGACTCTCAGATGACTGTGGTTCAATTCCCGGACCTGGTGTCTTGGAAATCACACTGGGCATGTGCGCATGCATGCTCAAAATTCCAGAAGAGTGGAGAAGGGATTTGGTTTGGCTATTCACCCTGGGGGGGTGATTTCTCACTTTCCCTCTCATTGTCTCTGTCTCTCTGGTGAGTGCTTACGCTTGTGACCAAAAAAAAAAACAAAAAACCCCTAATAAAAAAATGGGTGTCTTTGTGTATTCTTAATGCTTTTTCCAGCTTGCCTTTGTAAACATTTTGATTCTAGCTGAAAGAGGTTCTGTACTCTCGCATCTAAAACATTAATAGCTAGCACACCAAAAGTGGCAGCTCAATTACATGTGGATTGGGAAAAAATTAATCCTTTCTGATAACTTTATTTACTTGGTCTATACCCAAGGCTCCTGGCAGGAAAATTATCTCTGGATTTCTTTCCAAATATAAAGTGGGCAGATTTCATCTACTCTCTTTTTATATATGTACAGGTATTTTTATCCTCAAAGAAAAGGGAGATTTTAGAATTTGCATTCTTTTGTGTGAAAACAGTTTCTGCTCCAATGAAACCCAATCTGCTTTGGATAATCTTAGACATTGTAATAGTTTGAGGACATAAGTAGAGTCATTTTTTTTAAAGGAATTATTTATTTAATTTTATTTATTATTATGATTTAATTTAATGTAGAGCATGTGTGCTCACCAGAGAGAGATACAGAGAAAGAGAGATGAAAAGAGAGAAAACAAGCCTCCAGGTCCAGGTTTCAAACCATTGTCAGCCAAATGGGAGTCCAGTGCCTTAACCACCATGCCACCTGCTGGCCTTGAGTGGAGTCATTTTTGACTTGTCAATTTATGGCATAAATTCTCATTACAAACAACCTCTCCCTATTGCTATTCAAAGGTGACATAATCACCTCTGCTGGTACCAATAGGACTCCTAATTTTGAGACTATAAGTAAAGTTTTAGGGCCAACCTGTGGGCTGGCAGTTAAGGTGGTCAGATCCTACATGGCCAACTATGCAGTTCGAGTCCTGGACTGGGTGGCTTGAGAAACACACAGGGTGTGTGTGTGAGTGCCCAAAGTCCAGAAAGGAAGGAGAAATGGAGGAGAAGGAATTGAGGTGTGACCATTTCTCACTTCCTCCCATTTCACCACAGTGAGCACACACGCCCTCTGGCAAAGTTTTTGTAAAAATTAAAAATGGAAGTTTCATTTTATCTTCCTAGCTATCTGCCAAAGTATATATAGGTCTATTCCAGGTGTTCAGTTATCTCAACAATAGTGTTTGTGACCCATGTTGTGAGAAGTTCATGGTGAATTACTACTAACTGCCAGCGGCCTGCTCTTGAAAACTGTGGGCAGATTCAAGCCTTATATAGCAAACTCTATGGCCCCAACATTTTCTCATTATATCAACTTCATTGTTAAATGTGTTTTCTTTTAGTGGGGATTGATAAGAAAGCTTGATACAGTAGAATAATATAAAATATTTATCGGATGCATTTTTCCTTCTTGGTGATTTTCCCTTTGCCTTCAGAAATACACATTTGCCTTCAGAAATACACATTTTAGTGAATGTTAAACACAAAGAAATGAGTTAAAAAAAGAATTATACTTTTAGCTTTGAGTTTTAAAAGGTCTCCCAAGCCAGAGCTTTCAATTGTGAGAGTAAGAGTCTTGAAAAGACAGAGTTTCTTTTTGATATTATTTACTTGATTTTTAATTCTGAAAGCTCAGTTATCAAAATAAAGCATGGCAGTCTCAGAGCACAGAATTTATATAATAAACATAAAACAGGAAGAACAGAATTTTTAAATAAACAGATTTTTTCTTTTTCATTGCTGAGAGGAGATATCTTTCTGGGATAGATGAGAAGCTTGACAGACAGGAAGGGGAGAGGAGGAGAGGTCCCTTCTTCATTTGGTTTGAATCTGGGTAGGCAGGAGAGTGGGGTTGAGAAGGACAAATACCCAGAAACCTTTGTGAGTTTGATTGTTGAGGGGATTTTTGTCCTTTCTATCTGGGACAAAAACATGGGCAGGAAACAGATGAAGAAATTCTTATTTTAGCTTTCCAAACAAGATTTTAGACAGAGAGGACCTGAGGCAGTTCCATGGCAATCATGTGGCCCCACAGGGCAGCCAAGCAGATGAGAATCCTCCATATTTTCTAGAGGAAAAGACTATGACGAGGTACAGGTCAGGAAGCCTACAGGAGCCTTAGAGCTGGGATGGACAGGAGTTACCCGAGTGGCTAGACTACAGAAAGAGTCTGGGCATCTCTGTGGCAGATACAGTGAGAAAAGAAGCTAATAAATGCCTCAGGGTGGGAGAAAGTTAGAGTCGTACCCAGCAGAAGACAGACGACCTCACAGATACAATACCTGTAAGGACGTGACAGGCCCTCAACTTGAGATTAGCTTTGAGCTAATATTGCTTTACCCTGTTTTGGTTCTTAATAAATATTAAACATACTTTATTTGGCATTTTCAGTCATTTTCAGTGGGGGAATTGGTCTGAGTAAATTAGCTCATCATGGCTGGACATCAGAAGTCATCCCTGAGTTATGGTGTATGGGTAAAATTCATGCTCATCACATCGACCTATAGAGTTAGGACAAAAAGGTTTTCTGAACTTCGGATGGAAACAAAGAGAACTGATAAGGTAATATTTCTTCCCTTTAAAGCTCTTGGTAGTTTTTGTCAGTGAAATGAAGTGTTGGACAAATGTGGAAAAGTAGGCAAGCTCTTCTTATAAGGACAGTGGAACTATTTAATAAAAAAGTATGAGAGAAATTTAATGGCATCATCTTGATTACAGAGTTTAGAGTTGTAGATAATTGTTATTTTTTTCCTCTCAATTTTGGGTCTTTGATTTTAAATAGAATCTGAAACATGGGCAGGAAACAGATAAAGAAATTCTTATTTTTAATGACTTTCCAAATAGCCAAAAAAATAAAAACCTTTTACTCTGGAGTCTGACACTAAGACATGATGTAGCCTTCTCAAGTATTTTAAGTTATACTTTCTGTAATGGATTTGACTTAGTTATTTTTACTAAGTCCTATGAAATGTAAAGAAAATTGGAGGCCAACTTCCTATTTTGAATTTAATCATATTTTGGGGGAGCCTATGTATACAAAAATGTAAGTTCCTCAAGGAACACCGATTTTTGTCTATTTTGTTTTATACTGTATTTTCAAGGTCTAATTCAGGGCCTGGTAGAGTGATGGATCAAAAAATATTTGTTGTAGAGAACCAGCAGTTAGCGTAATGGCTATGTCGCTGGAGTCCCACGTAGTCGACCGTGGTTCACATCCTGGACCCGGTGGCTTAGAACTCACGCCAGGCGCATGTGTGTGTGTGCCCAAGATCCTGAGAGAAGAATGGAGGAGAAGGGATTGCAGTGTGACCATCCCCCCTGGGGGGTGATTTCTCGCTTTCTGTCTCTATGCCTCTCTCTGTCTGTCTGGCGAGCGCACGCACCCTATAGCGAAAACCTCTCAAAAAAAAAA
>NW_006203786.1:292754-293926 GCF_000334495.1 Tupaia belangeri chinensis
GGTCGACTACGTGGGAGTCCAGCGACATAGCCATTACGCTAACTGCTGGTTCCCGGCAAGCTCTTCTTATAAGGACAGTGGAACTATTTAATAAAAAAGTATGAGAGAAATTTAATGGCATCATCTTGATTACAGAGTTTAGAGTTGTAGATAATTGTTATTTTTTTCCTCTCAATTTTGGGTCTTTGATTTTAAATAGAATCTGAAACATGGGCAGGAAACAGATAAAGAAATTCTTATTTTTAATGACTTTCCAAATAGCCAAAAAAATAAAAACCTTTTACTCTGGAGTCTGACACTAAGACATGATGTAGCCTTCTCATGTATTTTAAGTTATACTTTCTGTAATGGATTTGACTTAGTTATTTTTACTAAGTCCTATGAAATGTAAAGAAAATTGGAGGCCAACTTCCTATTTTGAATTTAATCATATTTTGGGGGAGCCTATGTATACAAAAATGTAAGTTCCTCAAGGAACACCGATTTTTGTCTATTTTGTTTTATACTGTATTTTCAAGGTCTAATTCAGGGCCTGGTAGAGTGATGGATCAAAAAATATTTGTTGTAGAGAACCAGCAGTTAGCGTAATGGCTATGTCGCTGGAGTCCCACGTAGTCGACCGTGGTTCACATCCTGGACCCGGTGGCTTAGAACTCACGCCAGGCGCATGTGCGTGCGTGCCCAAGATCCTGAGAGAAGAATGGAGGAGAAGGGATTGCAGTGTGACCATCCCCCCTGGGGGGTGATTTCTCGCTTTCTGTCTCTATGCCTCTCTCTGTCTGTCTGGCGAGCGCACGCACCCTATAGCGAAAACCTCTCAAAAAAAAAATTTGTTGTATAAATCGAATAACTGAGAGAAACAATTTAATGAGTAGGGAATGAAACAAACTCCACTTATAGTGTGCTCACCTGAGTTCAGGATATAAAGGATAACCCCAAGGCTAGTCGGTTTAAGTCAGCACCAGCTGCAAAATGAACAAGGTTTTGAAATTGGGTGGGTGGCCATGGATTTTTGACAAGGAAACCTTGAAGTGGGAGAGGGGAGGTTTTTCTCTTTTTTTGGAGAGGTTTTTGCTATAGGGCGTGTGCACTTGCCAGACAGGAGAGAGAGATAGAGAGACAGAAAGCGAGAAATCACCCCCCAGGGGGGATGGCCACGCTGCAATCTCTTC
>NW_006203786.1:293946-308453 GCF_000334495.1 Tupaia belangeri chinensis
AAGAATGGAGGAGAAGGGATTGCAGTGTGACCATCCCCCCTGGGGGGTGATTTCTCGCTTTCTGTCTCTATGCCTCTCTCTGTCTGTCTGGCGAGCGCACGCACCCTATAGCGAAAACCTCTCAAAAAAAAAAATTTGTTGTATAAATCGAATAACTGAGAGAAACAATTTAATGAGTAGGGAATGAAACAAACTCCACTTATAGTGTGCTCACCTGAGTTCAGGATATAAAGGATAACCCCAAGGCTAGTCGGTTTAAGTCAGCACCAGCTGCAAAATGAACAAGGTTTTGAAATTGGGTGGGTGGCCATGGATTTTTGACAAGGAAACCTTGAAGTGGGAGAGGGGAGGTTTTTCTCTTTTTTTGGAGAGGTTTTTGCTATAGGCCGTGTGCGCTTGCCAGACAGGAGAGAGAGATAGAGAGACAGAAAGTGAGAAATCACCCCCCAGGGGGGATGGCCACGCTGCAATCCCTTCTCCATTCTCCTCTCGGGATCTTGGGCACACACATGCACACGTGCCCGGCGTGAGTTTTAAGCCACCGGGTTTGGGACACGAACCACGGTCGACTACGTGGGAGTCTAGCGACATAGCCATTATGCTAACTGCTGGTCCCAAGAGAGGGGAGGTTTTAAAAATATATCCAATATCTAATTTGTAGAAGTGAGTGAGGAAAACATGAGAGGCTAACGCCACTGAAAAAAGAGTTATTTACTCATGTTTCCAGAGAGAAGAGTGCAGGCCGGGCTATATCAGCCTGGTGGAGGGAAAGAACCAGGGTGTAAGGAGGTAGACAGGAGCAAGGGCAATGCCCAGGCCAGAGCTGTTGCTGGAGTTTTCCAGGGGAAGAAAGACAGGGCAGAGTAGTAAACAGTTTGATTGGTTAGACTGAATGACATCAGTGGACCCTAGGCTGTAGGGATGGCCTTTAGCTGTCTGTTACCTGAAATGATTTAGGTGAAGGGAAATATTGGCTTGATGAGTGAGAACTGGATTAGGGAATGAGGGTAACAGACTCGGATCGCTTAGTTTGCATACAAACGGTGTGGTCACTGGAGATATTTGCTGAGACATTTGCTATCTCTAAACATTTCACAGCATTGGGAGGGACAGTCTCTCCCTTGTCACTTAAATGTCAAAAGAGTAGAAGATACAGAAATAAAACCCATGATTAATAAAGAGGTGGAGGAGATTCACAGAAAGCAATACATTTCTGCAGACAGGAAAGGAACACAGGGCTTCCCTGAGCACAGCTTGAGGGCACAGTATGTTGACCCTGGTAGACAATTGTATAGGAGATGAGTTGGGGACAGGGCTAGTGAGATGACATTGGGAGGGCAGAGGAATGGCCTTTCCCCATCAAGGAACAGGACAAATATAATGAGGTGATTGAAAGGGGCCACACTATGTTCTCATTAAGGGGATGACATGAAAAATCTAGAATCTGAAGAGGATATTCCAAAAATGAATGAAGAAAAACACAAGGGTGAAAAGACACCTGGTAAAAGACTTGTAGCAATTTAGGCCTGAGCCGTGGTGATTGGTACTCTAATCTTTATGTGAAACACCTACACAGCTTATTTACAATAGCAGATTCCTGAATCCCACTTCTAGGAATTCTAAATAAATAAGTTTTAGATGAAGTTTAGGAATCTGAATTTAAAAAAAAAAAACAAAAAACAAAACAGTTTATTCATTTATTTCTTCCATGAGCCAGAGAGAGAAAGAGACAGAGATAGAACTTGCAACAAGGCCTTAAAGCCATGACCCACTCTCAGGCTCAGCCGGTCCTGGATCATGGGCACACACTTGCACTTGTTCAGCTTACTCAGCAATTATTATTATCATTATTATTTTGTAAATTTTTCTTTAGGGCATCTGTACTTGTCATAGATGGGAGGGGGGAAGTGAGACATCACCCTTCTTCTCCACTCTCCCCTCAGAGATTTTGGGCATGCACACACATGTGTCCAACATGTTTTCAAGCTGCCAAGTCCAGGACTCGCACTGCACAGTCAGCCATGTCAGATCCAGCCTCCTTAACCACCAACTATCCCTCTGGCAGCAAAGGTTATTTTTATTTTTTTTTATTTTTGGAGAAGTTTTTTTGCTATAGGATGCATGCGCTCGCCAGAAAGACAGAGAGAGACAGAAAGACAGAAAGCGAGAAATCATCCTCCAGAGGAGATGGCCACACCGCAATCCCTTCTCCTCTATTCTCCTCTTGGGATCTTGGGCATGCATGCACACGCACCTGGCATGAGTTTAAGCCACTGGGTCTGAGACTTGAACCATGGGCGACCACATGAGAGTCCAGTGACATAGCCATTACACCAACTGCTGGTCCCAGCAAAGGTTATCAAACCTTTGAAATGATCATCTTTAGACATTTGACATTCACTTAACATAGGAAAGATGAGGAAACTGAGCCTCAGAAAGAATAAATAAAACACATCTATTAAATACAAAGCTCCCAGGTACCAGCAGGTGGCATGTTGGTTAAGGTGCTGGACACTCCCACATGGCTGACTATGGTTCAAGTCCTGGACCTGGTAGCTTGCTTTCTCACTACCCACCCCTCGTGTCTCTCTCTCTGGTCAAATTAAAAGATTAAATGAATGAATAAATAAAACTAAATAAAAATAAATCTTTTTAAAAAAATACAAAGCTCCCTAAATATATCTGAGAATAGGACACTTCTTATGTCTTCCTCCACTCAGCACGAATCACCTAATAGTATTCATGGGAAGGTGTGTGGACTATGATGGGGATAACACTGATTTTTAGGTCAAAGTCTAGCTCACTAGATCCACTACAAAGATAAGATGTGGAAAAAATCTCTAGTAAAAGGGAAAGTCTTCCACTAATCCCGCTCTTGGATATTTACTCAAAGTACAGGAAATCACTTGAATATCCATGTGTTTTTTGGCAGCATTATTCACAATCGATAGATGTGGAATCAACCCAAGTGTCCAACAAATGATTACTGGATTTAAAAAATGTAACATGTCAATACAACGGGATACTAGTCAGTACTAAGGGCAAGGGGACTTTGTCATTCCATACAAAGTGGACAAATCTAGAAGATTAAATGCTAAGTGAAATAAACCCGTTACTAAAGACAAACATTGTATGTCCCTGGTCAATATGTACTGAATATATGCACTCTGGAAGAATCTGAAATATTCAAAAACATAAAAACAGAGAAGACAAGTGTAGGTACCAGGGACTATACAGGAGAGAGGTGGATGGTGGTGAATGGGTGGCAGAGGCTCGGGAAAAAAGCATTTAACAGACACAAGATCGTAAGGTTCTTTGTTGAAAATGATGTATGTGGCGATAACCTTGATTTTGATTATCATTTCATGTGTGCTTTGTAAAACCATTTTGTATGTCATATAGATGTACAACGATGAAATGTAGATAAGAAATTATAAAATAAAATTTAGAAAAGGAAAGTTTTCTTGAAGATGCGAGTCTGTGAAATATTATTCAGGCATAAAAATAGGATAATTCTGAAAATACTAGGTAAAGTGTGTTATACTTATGGAATATTATTAAGCAGCAAAAACCCTAATAATACATTTTTATCCATGTTATGACTGCAACTATGTGAAAAGTTACGAGTGCATGTGAGCAGGAACTAGAGGGAAATACGTAATAATGAAAACAAATCTTCAATAGGGTCATAGAGTCACTAAAGGCTTTTAAATTTTTTTATTACCTGTGATAGTATTAGTTTCATGATACAAAGTACAATCTTTAAAAATGCTATCTGAAAATTTAGTTCTCCCATTTTTTTTCACTAAATTTTTAAAAATTCCTCTATCTTTGGGACTCCAAACCCTCGGGATAATAAGTCAGAAAAAATGTTACTATCCTCGTTCTTCCCAAAAAGGAGGAATTTCTGAAAAAATCATATATCCCTCACTTGCTGCAGAGAGGTTGGTTAGCATCACTGTGCCCAGACTATGTGCAGCATATGATTAACATGTGGCACCTGTAGATCAGGGGACACCGCGGAGCCAGTCATGGCCTTTTTATTTTATTTTATTTTATTTTATTTTATTTTATTTTATTTTATTTTATTTATATTTTGTTACAGAGCAGGTGTGCTCTCCAGAGAGATATAGAGAGAGATAGAGATAGGGAAAGTGAGACATTGCCCCCTTGGAGGGATAGCCATGCTGCAGTCTTTCCTCCTCAATTCTCCTCTTGGGATTTTTGGGCACCCATGCTCAGACACCTGGTGTGTCCCTCGGGCACAGAGTCTGGACTGGAGCCACTCAGTCGGCTATGTGGGATCCAGCTGACCACATGCTGATCCACCACACCACCAGCTGTAATACATGCACCACTTTAAGGGTTCTTTCAGATAAATCAAAGATAGATGATTGCAAAGTCAAGATTCCAAAAACTGGTATTTAAAACAATGGAGCAATATATTTACTTTCTTTTTTCTTTTTTTTCTTTCTTTCTTTTAGTTTTTCCTATATAGTGCAGAGAGAGAGAGATAGAGAGATAAGGTGAGAAATCACCCCCTAAGGGGATGACCCCATTGCAGTCCCTTCTCTTCCACTCGCCTCTTGGTATTTTGGGCACATAAGCACATGCACCTGGTGTGATTTTCAAGTCACCTGGTCCAGGATTTGAACTGTGCAGTCAGCCATATGAGATCCAGCTGCCTTAACTACTATGCTAGCTGCTGGCCTATGATATGCTGACTCTAAGAGTTTCCATCATGTTGGTAGGAAATAAAAGTAAAGTTTAAAGATACCTATTTTATAGACCAAGCATTCAGAAGAGAATCAGGAACGTTAGTCCTCAGAGATCATGCTATTCACACTGCTCTGTGCAAAACTGCAAAGGGTATCCTCTATTGTCATGACAACTCTGACAACAGAGGGTGAGGCAAAGCATATGTTGTGTCTTAACATATTTATTTCAAAAAACATTTATTGCATGCCTATGCTAGGTGCTAAGATACAGTGGTGAAAAACTCAGTCCTCATGGAGTTTATATGTACATATAAAGATAATATATATATATACACACACACACATATATATATACACATATGTATGTGTGTGTGTGTGTGTGTGTGTATAATTTTGCTATAAGAATGTGTGCCCACCAGAAAGAGACAGAGACAGAGAGAAAGTGTGAAATCACTGCCCAGTGGGGATGGCCATGACACAGTCCCCCCTTCTCTCCTCTCCTCTTGGGATTTTGAGCATGCATGCACACGGGCCTGGCATGATTTTCAAGCTGCTGGGTCTGGGATTCAAACCACTCAATCAGCTATATGGGACCCAAAGCCTTAACCTCTACACTGCCTGCTGGCCCAATGGAGTTTAAAATCTAATGAGAAGACACACAATAAACTAGACAATTAGGTAGCACATGCAGTGTGTTCCATAGTGGCACGAAATTAAGAAGGAAGATAAAGAACGGAAGGGGAGGTGAGCAGGACTATAGGGAAGGTGTCATGGAAAAGGTGGCATGTGGGTAAAATATCTGAAGGAGGATGGCCTGGGTGCACCACTCCAGGCAGAGGGACCAGTGAGTGCAAAGCCCCTAGGCAAAGTGCCTGGTGTGATGGAGGAGGAGAGCAGAGGCTGATGATGGTGATGGCGTGTGTGTGAGTGTGTGTGGGTGAGCACCTCACTGCCCCTAGTGATAGAGGACTGATAGGAGGAGACATGAGACCAGGGCACTTTCTACAAATGGGCTGATGATGTTGAACTGCCCTGAATCTTATGCTCCCAGAAAATTGACAGTTAAAACCCTTACCCCAGCCCACTCCATCCCACTTTGTATTCAGATCCAGACCACTACAAAAAACCAACCAAACGAACAAACAAAAAACACCCTTCCCCATATGATTTAGAAAGAGCAGTTGAAAAGGTAGCATCTGGATAAAATCTGGAAGGTGCTGGGGGATGTCTGGGGTGGAGCCTCTGCTTATCTGTAACAAGTCCAGGTGCACATCCTCTGAATGCCCACCTACCTTCTTTGGCTAAAAAATGATGAGATGAACTGTTTACCCCCCTGAAGTGAGCTAGATGCAGAGGCAAACGTTTTCTGTTCCTGACTGGTCGAGACTCCCCCTGATGACAAACATTTCTGGCTGTGAAATCACCACACCCACAACTCTTTGCTCCCCTCTATGAAAGTCTGCGGTGAAACTCTCTTGCCAAGATGCTCTGATCTGTGGATCTGTAATGTTCTCCCAGTTGTGAATGGGAGAATAAAATCTATTTCCTTCCTTATTTCATTTTTGTCATCGACAGGGTATTAGATGTATTATAAATACGTTTGAGGAACTTTTTTCTTCATAAAATGTATTTGCCAGCAAGCCCTCTCTGAATTTAAAAGAAACTCTCTTGGGTTGAAATCACCTTCATGAAGGCTTGAAAAGCAGAGACAGTCATGATTCAAATTTAATTACTAAATTCTAAAGTCCATACACTGTGGGAATTAGACTGGGACTTAGAGGAATAGTTCATTAATAGAATTCTTTAGGCAGTGTTTACTCTTGAGAAAGTAAGTTTCTTTTCTGTTTTGCAAGCCAGTGACATTGATCCAATAAATAACCAATGAACTTAAATTATTTTATTTTATTGGGGTAGTTATTACGTGAGATATTCTACTATATCTTAATTATAAATAAATTATAAAATTAAACATATTTTTTGATGGCAATAATTTTTTTGCTCTAAAATCTTTTTACTAATAAAAAAAGCAAAAATTCCTAAATATCTTATTCCTCAAATATGTCAACCCTAGCTAGTAGCTGAAATTACTACTTTGTTTAACCCAAGCCTTTTGAAATAGTCAATTGTACTTGAAACGGTGAGAAGGGGACTAGCAATCATTCATTCCTTAGTGTGAGTTAGTCTCAGAAGACTGCTTTTCTTTCACTTGGATGAAATAATCCTCACTGAGGAAATGAGATTGTAACAGAATTGTGTGTGAAGACAAGAACAGGACAATTTATGAGAATTCAGACCTGGATGGTTGAAAGTGTTGGGGACCTTGAGAACAGCACAAAAACTACAAGTTCAAAGGAGAATAAATGGAGACAGGAGACAGATTTATCTGGAAATGTTCCTGCCCAGATTCCTATCACTCTCATGGTTTATGAAGCAACTAGAGTAATTGAAACACAGCTGGGAAGGTCCTTTCAGAGAAGGATTGAGCAGCTGTGATGGACACAACGAGTTTTGTGTTCAGTATAACTGATAGGTTGAGGTGTGATCAGGAGGTATGCACAGGTCATGCCACAAAGAGTGGAACCCACCAGAGCAGATGTCCCTAGTCACTCCCATTTCTCTAACATTGGTGGACCCCAGGACAGAAGTGCAGAGGGCCACTACTGCATGTCTAAATAATTAAGAGCTGTCGATGAGTCTGGTGAACTGTTGAATATCTATGCTTTCTTCCCTGATCCTAGTAAACAAACGTAAGGACCTAAAAGATGAGGTTCAAATGCAGAATTCTTAGACCATTGAAGCTCTACCCCAGAACATGGCGGTGCAGGGAGGGCTGACTCCAGTTCTCAGCCTATAGTCTGACTCCTTTCTCTTCCCACTACTGAGTCTTGTGACCTTGTGTGTCTGAGTCTGGATAATTCCAACCCTCTTATTACATGTTTGAGTTTTATTCACTTTCCATGTCCACAGCCCCTTCCTACCAGCCACTTCAAGGGCCTCGCGTGCACACATTGAGAGCACAGACTGCCCTTGGGAGAAAGGACTTGAGGCCTGTGAAAGTCAAGAATGTATGCTTGGGATCATTTGATCAGGGAATTCTATGGCCTTGGGTACCTAGCTCATTGCCTGGAAGAGTGGGCTTGGATTCCATTGGACAAGACCCCCCAAACTCTTTGAACTCCTCACTATGGGGAGATATATGTGGCTGGGACTGCGGCTCTAGGATGGCCAGTTCTCCTCTCCTAACCTCTTGCTATACAGTCTTTGAGGGTCAGTCCATGGCTAGAGATGTTGTCAAAGCCTTTCTATTTATCCAGGAAATTCCATATGTTAAAGGAATGTCTACTTGAGGACTTGAAGTTTCAAGAATGCTTTGTATTTGTTTGTTTTTAAAGGATCTGAAAAAAAATATTCTTTGTCGCAGTTTCAGACCAGCTCAATATTCTATGTAATAAAGAAAGCAAGCTCCTCACCACAGGGGATCCTTAAAGCATTCATTCTAACAGTGAAATAGACATTTCTGAAGTGCTCAATGAGTTTAATTTGCTAAATAGTAATTAGCTATGATTTAAATAGAGGATTATTTCAAGAACTGAACAGAATAACACTGTTTATCTTCACTATAATCTGAGTAATTGACTGCTTTCGAACTTTGACGTAGATAGAGGCAGCTACCTACCATCTGCTGTCTAAAGAAGAGTATTTTTGAGATGAAGAACTCTAAAGCATAAACCCTTGTAAAGCCCAGAGATCCTCCTTATCCAAAGAAGCATATAGATGCCACATGTAAATCAACATGCTCTTCTGAGCCCAGACCTGGCTCCATGTTTCTGCCATGGGCAGTAGAGGGCAGGTATCTCTTCTCTTTCCTCAGGTTTGAACTTTCAGGAAGAGGAGATTTTTGTTTCTTGGGAGTACTAGGGAGGAATTTTCTGTAAGTAAAATCAGCACTAACTAATAAGTGAAGTCATTTAGGGCACTTCTGAACTAACTTTCCCAGAGTCTCCTGTCCAGACCCATGTTGCAGACCAAGTCCATGCAGGCTCACGGGGCAGCTTCCTGGCCTTTGAGTGGAATGTTTCTCCAGGGTTTCATAGTGGTGCACACTGTGTCCCTTCTACTGAGCCTTGTCTGGGCTCAGAGGAGTGTGTTGATATTTACATGTGGACCTACGTGCTTCTTAGGTTATGGAGGGGAGCTGGGCTCTAACTACCTTGAGGGTATGAGAAGTGAAGACTAGGATTTTTTTTAAGAATTGTTTTGTTTTTAACTTTAATTAATTAATTAATTAATTTTAATTTTATCAGAGAGAGAGAGAGAGAGAGGGAGAAAGCAATCCTCCAGGTTCAGGACTCAAACCGCATTTGGCCATGTGGGAGTCAGGCACCTTTAACCACCACGCCACCTGCTGGCCCCAAAGACCAGGATTTGACATACACTTAAGCTACTTTACTCCTCATGCTTCCTTGGCGATGGGGGCAGCCTTTGCCACGTTCATCTGAATGAGTATTTCAGGGAAGCACTGGAATACGTTTGTAGCTGGACCGTTTCTTCATGTACAGAGACTGTGTAATTTAGTATATGCCATTCTCCCCCACACTATCATTAGGCATAGCAAACGTGGGATTTTGCAGAGCATGGAGAAGCTATGTCTTATGATGGCAACCATCTTTCAGTCTTGGTCAAGAGGTTCACAGACAAGCACGTCAAACCATTTCTACCTCAGCTGCCTAAAGATACACAAGTCAGCTCCATCTCTACTTCTGTCCAGCTCTAGTTTGTCCTTTGGTTAGCCCTAAAGCCAGATTGTCTACACTCTGGGCTCCATTCTGAGCCCATCTGGTCTGACGTAGGGTGTGCGTCAGTAGATCTTTTCATCTACTAGGGTTGGGACAAAGCGGCTCCCCAACTTGACCTTTGAAAATCTTGCTGCTAGTGGGGGTCTCTTCACCGTTTCCCTGCTCTCTGCCCTCACCTTATGAATTTTTGTTGTCAGTGAGATCCAGGCCCTTATATTCAAGAAACACTCCCCTGTGAGCCCAGGTATCTCTGAGTCATATCCTCATTGGAACTGGCCCAGCCTTAGAGAGAGCATTTTTCTAGGTTCTCATTGATTAACCTTGCTTAAATACACCACTCCCCCTTCCTTATCTGAACTTAACTCAAATCTGTTTGTTTAGGGATGGCTTTTCCAAGCCCTTTCTGGAGGTTTGAATCCTGACTCCATATCTAAGGATGACGGATCAAAGTCCTGCTAGGCATGGACGTTTTCCTCCAAGGACAGCTGTTACATATCTGACCTGAATTTTCAGACTGCCTCGATTCCCAGTTGCCGTGCCTAGTTTACCTGCTGGATATGCCAGAAACAGACACTGGAGTTAGGCCCTTGGGCTCCCCACTTGGCCTTCCCTGCTGCTTTCTTGGGGGTGACTTTTACCACTGGGTCAGTTCTCCCCAGACCTTTCCCAACCAGTGAGTGGGACTTACCTTAGTTCACTGCCCCTCTTCCTAATCCTCCTGCCTGAGTTTATTAGGGATGGATAATTACACCTTGCACCTAATTCCTGCCATAGGTAAGCCCAATTTAACATTAATTTTAAGCTATATTTGCATATAAATGTACATATACACTCATGTATACATGCGTGTGTGTATATGTATACATATGCATGTTTATATATGTGTGCACACACACACATACATATGAATGAAGGGGATGGCAAGTGGCTGAGGACTAGAGTGAGAGTTTATGGGGTGAATGGAGGACACTCCTACCTGGGGTAGGTTTTACAGTTTGATTTGGAGCAGACTTTGAAGAACAAAGGAAGCTTTTTAATCAAAATACAGGAAAAGTCTCTTTCAGGGCAAATCATTTCACAACCCAGGCCCCAGGTAGAAGGTGCTTTTGGGAGCACACCAGAAGCATCCTATGGCAGTGAGTGTGGCTAGGTTTTTGTTTCTGGGCCCAGCACAGTGCCCTGGACACAGGGCGGGGGGTGGGGGTGGGGCTTTTGGTAAATATTTCTTCAGTGAATGAACGCAGAACGGGGCCAGTGCAAAGCGCCTTTCACATGAAGCTCTTTCCTGATGAGAAACAGCATAGTAGAGGGTAACTTTCTCCCCCTGTTCTCCCCTCTGATAAAGGGCAAGCGGGCTTATGCATTTTTGAAGACATGCCTCATTCCCTTCTGGGGATCTAGTAGGCTTGGTGGCAAGGCTCATTTGCCTTACTAGAAGAAGAAGTTTGAAGCTGTTATTTAACCCGAGAGGAAATCCCCTCCCTTAGTCCCATACAGTTGCCCACGTGAGCATTCTCTGAAGTCTTTCCCTGCAGGGATTCACTAATGGCCCACATTACCAACAAGAGATCCAGGATCAGGTGAAAAATTGCCCAGTCAGGCTTTGCTGTAACTTTTTGGTAAATTTAACCAACAAATTCTGAAGCCCTGATAATATCTGCACACTAAAGCGAAGAAGCAGTTTACTGATGCATCAGGAAGTCGCAGACGTGTCTGTTCGCTGGGTAGAATGGAAATACACTGCATTTGGATTTGAAGTGCTTCGAGCAGGTCTGGGGCAGGACCCTGCAAACTGCTCACTCACAGCTCAGCTGTCTGCACCTTACTACGCCAAGTACATACTCTCAGACAGATGCTCTGCTTCGTGAAAGTGTTACTTTAACTAAAACAAAATGCAGCATGTCAATGACAACAGTGGAACTAACGGGACAGAAAAATGGTTCTCCGTCCACGGCATGAGATGACTTCGATTTTTGTGATCTGAGGAGCGGTACAATCGGTGAGAAGAGAGAAGGAGGTCTAGATTTCTCTAAACAGTCCAGACAAGACACGCAGGGAGAAAGCAGATTTGTGTTACTTTTTTTCTGTCTGACTAATGGCAAGGCCTAAATAGTTGCAGTCATTCTCTCCCCTCAGGTGTGGACAGGAGCGTGTTGCATGAGAAACTTTACTACTGGCCTCTGTGACTTCTAGTGCCACTGGTGTAACCGTCAGGGTTGAACATGCGCTGCTCATTTATATTTATTTCTACTATTTATAACAGCCTTACAAGTGGGATGCTATTTTTTTTTTTAGTAGAAAGATTTTTGTAATAGGGTACATGCACTTGCCAGAGAGAGAGACAGAAAGCAAGAAATCACCCCCAGGGGGATGGTCACACCACCATCCCCTTTCCTCCATTCTCCTCTCAGGATTTTGGGCATGCACACACATGTGCCCGGGGTGAGTTTTAAGCTGCTCAGTCTGGGAATCGAATTGTGGTCAACTTACATGGAAGTCCAGCGATGTAACCATTATGTCATCTGCTGGTCCTGCTATTTCTTTTTTAAAAAGTTCATTTATTTATTTAAATGAGAGTGGGAAATGGGGGTGGAGAGAGAGAGAGACCACCAATAGGCTCTTCACACCACAATCCACCTCCCGTAGTGGCCAGCCGGGGTCTTGGGCACATGTGCATGCCTGGCATGTACAGGGAGCCATTGGGAATGTGAATTTAAGAATGTTCTATGTGGGTCCAGTTGCAATACCACTGTCCACCTTCTGCCCCCAGGATGATATTTCTTTTCATTTCTAGAGATGAGAAAACCCACAACATCCCTCATAGAGCTGTGTCTCAGCCTTGGCACTCATGACACTTGGGGACATGAGGCCCAGTTTAATAACCCACAACATCCCTCATAGAGCTCAGCCTTGGCACTCATGACACTTGGGGACAGATAATTTTGTTTCTAATTTATTAATGTGCTAGAGGGTGCAGGTACTAATTGAGAGAGAGAGAGAGAGAGAGAGAAAGTTCTCTAACTCTCACCCCCCTGGGATGTGACCACACCACAATCCCTCCCCCACCATTTCTCCTTTCGGGATCTTGAGCACTCACATACATGGGCCTGTCATGTTCCTCAAACCACTGGGTCTAGGACTTGAACTTTGCAGTCAGCCACGTGGGATCCATTGCAATAACCACCTTGCCATCAGTTGCCCCCAGATAGTCTCTTCGTCATGAGGTGAGGGGCTGTCCTGTGCATTGCAGGATGGTTTGCTGCATCCCTGGCCTCTGTCTCTGAGGCGCAACAATCAAAACTGTCTCCAGATATTGCCGAATGTCTGAGGCGAAATTGCCCCCAGTTAAGAACCACCGCTCATAGGATAAGTAGCTAACCTGGATTGTGAATCCAAACCTGTCTGTCTCTGAAGCCGACACCTTCCTTAGCTACAAACCAAGTGACATGAAAACAGAGCACGGACGTGAAGAGACTGCCTTGCCTGGCGCCAGAATGAGCCAGTGTATCCACATTGGATCACAGCAATTAATATCAGTTAGAAGTAAAGGGCTCGCTACGAATACTAGCTAGCATTCATTGAGTGCTTACTGTGTTCTAAGAATTGTGCCAAGCACTCTATACGCTTGCTCACTTAATCAGCCCCGCAACCCGGTGAGGAATGAACGCCATGCCAGCAGCCTCAGAATATAGTAAAATAGACTCAGAAAAGGAAAGTTTGCCTCTGCAGTGGCAGGAGAGCTTTGTAGAAGCGTTCATAAATGTTCAAAGTTCAGTTTTACAGCCCTTGTGAAACAGCAGATTTTAGCGACATCTGAGGTTCCGATGACCCCCAACCATGGAATGTACCTGGTCAAGCTTGCACTGTCAAAGGAGGATTATCTGGAGCAATTTTCCTGGAGTTGCTCAATTAGCCGATGTGATCACACATCCTCTTTGGTACCAAGCACTCTTCTGGTCTGGGACTGCATATCAATCACCTCCCTGCCCCCAAAGAGTGTGAGGAGCCTGCTTGGAAAAAGGGCCAGTTCAGAACTGGCTTCTTGTATCCCTCAGACTCTCAGTTCCTTACCACTGTCTCAACTACAAAGCTCCGGCTCTTAAAAGTATTTCCTAAATCAAAGTCCCAGCCCCAGAAAAAAAGAACATGTGATTGTGATGTCATTACTCTGAGTTAAGCCAATGACTCAGTAGTGATCATTTTGGGGGTAGAAATTAAGGTCCAATGACAGCTCAAGACAATAGACACCCACATAAAGGCCAGGCTGGCTCGGAAGTTGATGTAATAACTTGGCAATAAGCTGCACTATACTAAGGTACACATAGAGAAGAATTCCAACCTGCAGATCAGTTAATTATGCTAAATCTTTACATTTGTATTGATTGATTGATTTATTGTAGGGGTTTTTGCCTTAAGGTGTGTGCACTTGCCAGAGAGAGAGACAGAGAGACAGAGACACTGAGAGGGAAAGTGAGAAATAGCCCACCCCCCCAGCCCCGGGAAATGGTCAAACGGCAATCTCTTCTCCTGCATTCTCATCGTGGGATCCTGGGCACATACACACATGCACCTGGCATAAATTTCAAACCATCAGGTCCAGGATTCGAACTGCAGCTGGCCATGTAGGAGTCCAGTGATGTAACCACTACGCCATCTACTGGCCCATTAAATTTTTCTATCATGTGTACTGTTGAGGTTGTTTTATGGAATGCGATGATATAAACAAGAGACAAGCAGAGAGAAGAGCTGAGAAAGCGGGGCAGGGATGCTAATGTTAAGCAAAAGACACCTGGACTGATAAGAAGGGGGACTGTGGGGACTGCAAAAAAGGAATCAACAAGGAAAAGAAGCCGGAAATGGTCACGGCTCTAGTTAGGTCCTAGCCAATGTCAGATCTCCTGAGGCCTTCCTGTGCGCACAGGCCCTCAGCCACCTCCCACAGGAGGAAGGGGTTAGGTGAGCATGTGCTCAGTGAACAGGCTGTGCAAGACTG
>NW_006203786.1:309339-310866 GCF_000334495.1 Tupaia belangeri chinensis
CACCCTATGGCAGTGAGTATTGCTGGGTCGTTGTGTTTCTGGGCCCAGCACAGTGCCCTGGACACAGGGCGGGGGGTGGGGGTGGGGCTTTTGGTAAATATTTCTTCAGTGAATGAACGCAGAACGGGGCCAGTGCAAAGCGCCTTTCACATGAAGCTCTTTCCTGATGAGAAACAGCATAGTAGAGGGTAACTTTCTCCCCCTGTTCTCCCCTCTGATAAAGGGCAAGCGGGCTTATGCATTTTTGAAGACATGCCTCATTCCCTTCTGGGGATCTAGTAGGCTTGGTGGCAAGGCTCATTTGCCTTACTAGAAGAAGAAGTTTGAAGCTGTTATTTAACCCGAGAGGAAATCCCCTCCCTTAGTCCCATACAGTTGCCCACGTGAGCATTCTCTGAAGTCTTTCCCTGCAGGGATTCACTAATGGCCCACATTACCAACAAGAGATCCAGGATCAGGTGAAAAATTGCCCAGTCAGGCTTTGCTGTAACTTTTTGGTAAATTTAACCAACAAATTCTGAAGCCCTGATAATATCTGCACACTAAAGCGAAGAAGCAGTTTACTGATGCATCAGGAAGTCGCAGACGTGTCTGTTCGCTGGGTAGAATGGAAATACACTGCATTTGGATTTGAAGTGCTTCGAGCAGGTCTGGGGCAGGACCCTGCAAACTGCTCACTCACAGCTCAGCTGTCTGCACCTTACTACGCCAAGTACATACTCTCAGACAGATGCTCTGCTTCGTGAAAGTGTTACTTTAACTAAAACAAAATGCAGCATGTCAATGACAACAGTGGAACTAACGGGACAGAAAAATGGTTCTCCGTCCACGGCATGAGATGACTTCGATTTTTGTGATCTGAGGAGCGGTACAATCGGTGAGAAGAGAGAAGGAGGTCTAGATTTCTCTAAACAGTCCAGACAAGACACGCAGGGAGAAAGCAGATTTGTGTTACTTTTTTTCTGTCTGACTAATGGCAAGGCCTAAATAGTTGCAGTCATTCTCTCCCCTCAGGTGTGGACAGGAGCGTGTTGCATGAGAAACTTTACTACTGGCCTCTGTGACTTCTAGTGCCACTGGTGTAACCGTCAGGGTTGAACATGCGCTGCTCATTTATATTTATTTCTACTATTTATAACAGCCTTACAAGTGGGATGCTATTTTTTTTAGTAGAAAGATTTTTGTAATAGGGTACATGCACTTGCCAGAGAGAGAGACAGAAAGCAAGAAATCACCCCCAGGGGGATGGTCACACCACCAACCCCTTTCCTCCATTCTCCTCTCAGGATTTTGGGCATGCACACACATGTGCCCGGGGTGAGTTTTAAGCTGCCAAGTCTGGGAATCGAATTGTGGTCAACTTACATGGAAGTCCAGCGATGTAACCATTATGTCATCTGCTGGTCCTGCTATTTCTTTTTTAAAAAGTTCATTTATTTATTTAAATGAGAGTGGGAAATGGGGGTGGAGAGAGAGAGAGACCACCAATAGGCTCTTCACACCACAATCCACCTCCCGTAGCGGCCC
>NW_006203786.1:311109-382719 GCF_000334495.1 Tupaia belangeri chinensis
AGGTATACTTATCTTGTGTATATGTGCTAGAGGGTGTAGGTACTAATTGAGAGAGAGAGAGAGAGAGAGAGAGAGAGAGAGAGAAAGTTCTCTAACTCTCACCCCCCTGGGATGCGACCACACCGCAATCCCTCCCCCACCATTTTTCCTTTCGGGATCTTGAGTACTCACATACGTGGGCCTGTCATGTTCCTCAAGCCACTGGGTCTAGGACTTGACCTTTGCAGTCAGCCACGTGGGATCCATTGCCTTAACCACCTTGCCATCAGTTGCCCCCAGATAGTCTCTTCGTCATGAGGTGAGGGGCTGTCCTGTGCATTGCAGGATGGTTTGCTGCATCCCTGGCCTCTGTCTCTGAGGCGCAACAATCAAAACTGTCTCCAGATATTGCCGAATGTCTGAGGCGAAATTGCCCCCAGTTAAGAACCACCGCTCATAGGATAAGTAGCTAACCTGGATTGTGAATCCAAACCTGTCTGTCTCTGAAGCCGACACCTTCCTTAGCTACAAACCAAGTGACATGAAAACAGAGCACGGACGTGAAGAGACTGCCTTGCCTGGCGCCAGAATGAGCCAGTGTATCCACATTGGATCACAGCAATTAATATCAGTTAGAAGTAAAGGGCTCGCTACGAATACTAGCTAGCATTCATTGAGTGCTTACTGTGTTCTAAGAATTGTGCCAAGCACTCTATACGCTTGCTCACTTAATCAGCCCCGCAACCCGGTGAGGAATGAACGCCATGCCAGCAGCCTCAGAATATAGTAAAATAGACTCAGAAAAGGAAAGTTTGCCTCTGCAGTGGCAGGAGAGCTTTGTAGAAGCGTTCATAAATGTTCAAAGTTCAGTTTTACAGCCCTTGTGAAACAGCAGATTTTAGCGACATCTGAGGTTCCGATGACCCCCAACCATGGAATGTACCTGGTCAAGCTTGCACTGTCAAAGGAGGATTATCTGGAGCAATTTTCCTGGAGTTGCTCAATTAGCCGATGTGATCACACATCCTCTTTGGTACCAAGCACTCTTCTGGTCTGGGACTGCATATCAATCACCTCCCTGCCCCCAAAGAGTGTGAGGAGCCTGCTTGGAAAAAGGGCCAGTTCAGAACTGGCTTCTTGTATCCCTCAGACTCTCAGTTCCTTACCACTGTCTCAACTACAAAGCTCCGGCTCTTAAAAGTATTTCCTAAATCAAAGTCCCAGCCCCAGAAAAAAAGAACATGTGATTGTGATGTCATTACTCTGAGTTAAGCCAATGACTCAGTAGTGATCATTTTGGGGGTAGAAATTAAGGTCCAATGACAGCTCAAGACAATAGACACCCACATAAAGGCCAGGCTGGCTCGGAAGTTGATGTAATAACTTGGCAATAAGCTGCACTATACTAAGGTACACATAGAGAAGAATTCCAACCTGCAGATCAGTTAATTATGCTAAATCTTTACATTTGTATTGATTGATTGATTTATTGTAGGGGTTTTTGCCTTAAGGTGTGTGCACTTGCCAGAGAGAGAGACAGAGAGACAGAGACACTGAGAGGGAAAGTGAGAAATAGCCCACCCCCCCAGCCCCGGGAAATGGTCAAACCGCAATCTCTTCTCCTGCATTCTCATCGTGGGATCCTGGGCACATACACACATGCACCTGGCATAAATTTCAAACCATCAGGTCCAGGATTCGAACTGCAGCTGGCCATGTAGGAGTCCAGTGATGTAACCACTACGCCATCTACTGGCCCATTAAATTTTTCTATCATGTGTACTGTTGAGGTTGTTTTATGGAATGCGATGATATAAACAAGAGACAAGCAGAGAGAAGAGCTGAGAAAGCGGGGCAGGGATGCTAATGTTAAGCAAAAGACACCTGGACTGATAAGAAGGGGGACTGTGGGGACTGCAAAAAAGGAATCAACAAGGAAAAGAAGCCGGAAATGGTCACGGCTCTAGTTAGGTCCTAGCCAATGTCAGATCTCCTGAGGCCTTCCTGTGCGCACAGGCCCTCAGCCACCTCCCACAGGAGGAAGGGGTTAGGTGAGCATGTGCTCAGTGAACAGGCTGTGCAAGACTGTAGGGGGAATCTCGCTGGGAGACGGGAAAGCCTGCAGTGTCAGTGAGGGAGGGCTCCCAGTGCACGCGGGGGTGCGACTGGAGTTTGGGGCTCAGCACCACCTTCTCCCTTGGCCAGCAGCGGGGCCAGGTCCATGGGCACGTGACTGTGGTTGCACAGCACCCTGTGCTACAAGGGCCCCATGCTTGGTGTGACGCTCGGGAGTCGCCACGTGCAGTCCTTATCATTTTGAACGAGGGGCCCTGCATTTTCGTTTTGCATTAGGCATTGCTCTGATATCCTACCCTCAGCAGCAGCCCTTGCCATGTACTTTTGTGATGTGCCACGTTGGCATCACTCCAGGACCCCGGGGGGATGGGGCAGTTTGGGATTCCTGCACCACACACTCAGCAGTAACTCCAGTGTCATGCCCTGGATGTTGTGCCAGAAGTTCTGAAAGGGAAACAACGAAGTGCCCCACTCCTCCTCCTCCTCCTCCTCCTCCTTTTTTGCTTTTTCTTTTTTAAGGTTTTTGCCATAGGGTGTGTGCACTCACCGAAGATTAAGAAAGACAATAAGAAGGAAAGTGAGAAATCACCCCCCCAGGGAGGATGTCCACACTGCAATCCCTTCTCCTTCATTCTCCTCCTGGGATTTGGGGTACACACACACAGGCACCTGGTATGACTTTTAAGCTACCGGGTCTAGAACTCGAACCATGGTCAGCCATATGGGAGTCCAGCACCTTAACCAGTGTATCCCTATTTCTTTAGTTCTCAGATACCATCAAATATGACACTTTACTGGCTTAGTGACAGCCTCCTTTCCTATAGAAAAAAAAATAAACACATGAGCTGACTATAGATAATATTCAAGTTATTCTGATTTGAGAAACGTTATTTTTTTGAAAAGTGTGCCTTAGAGTAGTAGAAATAAGTTCATGATATTTTCTTGACCCTCGGATTGAAGTTTGGACAGTGCAGGGAATCATTCACCTTGCCCTTGTTGATCTCCTCAGTTCAGAGAATTTTGCAGGCTCTTTAAATCCAACTAAACATTGGTATGCTTTGAAAAAGAGCTATAAAGGTGCTCTTTTAAGTGTGATTAGTTGTAAGGCAACTAATTGAAAGCAGCCAGATACTCAGACTCTGAGATCTAACTTTGATGACGTTGAGAATCAGTGAGTGGAAGTCTTCAAGGCTCTCCTCATGGGAGGTTAGTTTATTCTATTTACGTGAATACCATGAG
Source organism: Tupaia belangeri chinensis (assembly GCF_000334495.1). Taxonomy (NCBI): domain Eukaryota; kingdom Metazoa; phylum Chordata; class Mammalia; order Scandentia; family Tupaiidae; genus Tupaia; species Tupaia belangeri. Next base: position 314,404 of record NW_006203786.1, read on the forward strand.
GTCTGATTCAGCTGAAATGCTGGCATGCATGTATATCGGATTGGGTCGTAGGAAAAGTCATGATGCATTTTTGCATAGGAAAAAGGTCATGACTTTCCTGACGACCCACTAGAACCAGGATTTTGCCTGCAAGCAGGGCATAAAGTCCCTTTTCCTGACACAAACTCTCTCTCCATCAGATCATTTTCTCAGAGTTTTGGTTGACATCATCCCTCAAGGTGAATGCTTCTTTAGCTGTCCAGAATATGTGGTCTGATAAATTCCCTTCCCTAGAGAGCCTCTTACAAGGAGCTCATTGTCTGTAATAGACACTGACTCACAGGCTCACTTTGACAGGCTCAGGCACCTCTTCCTCGCATATGCCTTTATCAACTCTGACCACACAGCTTCCTCCTGGGCGTGGAGACAGAAAAAGTGAGCTACTTCTGAAAAGGGCCTCACTATTTTCCCTTTACCTGAAATCATCAAGCACTAAAGCATCACTTAAGAATCAATTCCCAGTCATGGAACTGCCTAAACGCTGCACGAACATTTATCCACTACATGAGGCTTTGCTAGATGCCCCCATGTGCATGGACCAGTGAGAGTGAGGTGTTGGGGTGTGTTCGAAATGAGAAGAGCCATTGACCTGGGGTGGGGTGCGAGAGCTCTTAATACAGTAGAAAAGGAAAGATCCGTGCATGAAACTTGTACCGGCAGAGCTAGTTTCTAGTTCCTGCTTCCTGTAAACTACTCTTGTCAAATCATTGCATAGAATGCTCTCAGTTCACATCCATGTCATCCATCTCACTGGGTCCACGATTGTTTATATCAGAAGGCTGATTCATCAATAGTTAATGACAGTAACGATGGTCATGATCCATCTCCTATTTAGTCACCATCAAAATAAGCCAGACTTTCTGTGGTTCCTTATAAGAAAAAGCCTATAACTCTGACCACGAAGATGACGACCACTGCTATCATGACTAAGAATATCCATGGGCTCTATGTACGCTCTTTTTTGTTTTGAAGGAATTATTTTATTTAACTTTATTTTATTTATTTATTTTTTAATTTTAACTTGACCAGAGAGGGACAGAGAAAGAGAGAAAGTGAGAAAGTAAGCCATCAGGTCCAGGACTCGAACCATGGTTGGCCATGTGGGAAACCAGCACCCTTAACCACCATGCCACCTGCTGGTCCCCAATATTCTTTTTAGTTTGTTTGTTTTTAAATAATTATTTTATTTCATTTTATTTGTTGTTGCTATTATTTTAAATTTGACTAGAGGGAGAAAAAAAGGGAAAGTGAGAAAGCAAGCCGCCAGATCCAAGACTTGAACCACAGTTGACCATTGTGGGCATCCAGCACCTTAACCACCACACCACTTGCTGGGCCCATTCTTTTTTTATGTTTGTTTTACAAACATCTGTTTCTTACCTTTGTAACAACACTGCAGGATCTTTATTATTATCATCCTGGTTTTTCAGAATAAGCAATGGAAGGTCAGAAAGCTGAGTTGTTCGCTCAAGGGTGGAGCTGAAGTTCAAGCACAGCTTGCTCTTACAACTCCTCACTGCAGCCCTTCCTGAAATGAGCACTCTGGGCTCTGGCAGCTCCTCTTCCCAGTGGGGGCATCTGAGGATTACAGCGCAGGTCCTGTGGGAGCGCTGAGGAAAAGGGCCTGAGGGAGGAAGTGGCACTGCATTACTGGGAATGGAAATTGCGAATGCAGGGGTAGAGCCTACTGTCTCATAAACTTTTTTTTCCTCTTAGGTAAGCATTAGCATTCTGGATCAGTCAGAGCGCTCGCTTGCTTGTAAAAAGCACTGTAACATTTTTATATGAAAAGTCTAATGGTACAAAGGGGGGAACAAGAAGAAAAGTTCTATACTGCAGAGTGAGGAGACAGAGAAGTTGAAGGGAGAGCGTTTCCAAGACATTCCTGTAATAGCCAGAAGTGTTTGAAATAGTTACTGAGCTCTCTCTAGCTCATGGGAACCTCAGCTCTGAGCACCCTACAGAGAGTATCTCCAGAAAAGGCAGGGTTCTGGCCCTCTCAGAGCAAGTGACTTTGACACCGCCATTATGCAAGCCCAGTGAGGATAAGGGATCCGTCAGCCACTCACACCCCTCCAGGTGTTCCAAGTCTCCTTGAACGGTCAGGTCACCAGAAGGCCTCAGGTCAGAGGCAGGTAATTTGTTTAGTTAGGAAAAGTTGGTTACAATTAATTTTTTGTTTGTTTGCTTAATTGCCATAGGATCCATGTGCTTGTCAGAGAGAGAGAGAGAGAGAAAGAGGGAAAAGGAGAAAGCACTCCCCAGTGGGGTGTAGTCATGCCGCAGTCTTCTCCATTTTTCCATCCTGTTAGATTTTCGGGACTCACGTAAATGTGCCAGCTCTCTTCACCACAAGGCTATGGGTGGACCCTAAAAAACATGTTTGAACCCCTGCTGTACACAGGTGTGAGGGTTTCAAAGATAATCTAGTCTGGTGAGACCTCACTTATTAAACCCCCTGCAGCCTAACATTTGTGATCACACCTCAGGGAGAGGACCCTGACAGTTACGAAGTATCTGTTCTGTGAAACTTCTCTCTCATTGCTTTGGACACAAGGTTCCCCCAAAAAGGGCGTTTTTCTTTTTCTTTTTCTTTTGTTTCTTAAAGCAGTATTTTCAAAGCTGTGACAGAAAATGGTACTGAAAAATGAAATCGCATGGAAAGGGTAATGTCAGAGTGCAGCATCTACAAGAAGACTAAGAGTCCTTCTGCAAAACGTTAGTTACATGCAGGGCCTTCAAAAAGTTCCCGGACAGCACATACAATGGAAAAACTATAAATGGCTTTAGAATTCTTATGCACCAAAACACACTTATAATTTCATTTTCCCACAATTTTTTTATTGTAAGAGAGATTTTTGCTACAGGGCATGTGTGCTCGCCAGAAAGGCAGAGACAGAAAGTGAGAAATCACACACTCCATCCCCCCACCCCCAGGATGGAGGGATGGCCATGCCAAAATCCCTTCTCCTCCACTCTCCTCTTGGGATTTTGGGCACACAAGTTCGTGTCCAGAGTGAGTTTCAAGTTGCCGGGTCCAGGACTCAAACCACAATGGGCCATGTGAGAGTCCAGCAATGTAACCGTTATGCCACCTGCTAGTCCCTTACCCACAGAATTGTTAAGTCCCTGACGTGCATACATGTGCACTGGGATGTGATATAAAATGTATTTCTTATGATGGATCATGGCTCAAGATGTTGGAAAAGTCCGACGTTAGAGAGTCCTCCAATCTTGACCTCTCCTACTTTTATTGGAGATAGACTTCAGGACAGACGCTTCCCTTTGGGGATGATCTGGGTGCCATGCCAGCCCTTTAGATCCTCATTTCAAACATTCCTACCTTCCACTGACTCGTGACCAGGACTTCCGTTTCTGTATACCTCAGGCCCACAACCTGTGCCCGCCCATCCCTCATCCTCCCCCACCACATACAAGGTCTAGGCCTGAGACACCAGCCTGGCCACATCCTCAGATGCCCTGATCGTTCGAGTAGAGGCAACGTGAGCACCCATCCCAAGTACAGATTTCTTCTGCATTAGCCATAACACTATTGTGAACTTAATAGTTCTTTCCAATGTCACCCACTGGTTGCAGAGAGTGATGGTTTAAAGAAATTAAAGGCATGTCTGACAGGGTGGAGTCTGGGCCATGGGGAGGACCTTGGATACAAAGGTTGGACATCTTTCAGGATTTTCCAGAAAGCTCCACGCACTAGCTTCCTTCCCTAGTTCCGCTGGCTCCTCATGCATCCTTTGATTTTTTTTTTTTTTGAGAGTTTTTTTTTTTTTTTTTTTTTTTCTATAGGGCTATTTTTGTGCTTGCCAGAAAGACAGAGACAGAGAGATAGAAAGTGAGAAATCACCTCCCAGGGGGGATGGCCACGCCGCAATTCCTTCTTTTCCCTTCTTCTCTTGGGATCCTGGGCACGCACTCTACATGCATGCACCTGGCGTGAGTTTAAGCCACTGGGTCCAGGACTGGAACCACATTCAGCTACATGAGAGTTCAGCGACATGGCCATTATGCTAACTGCTGGTCCCAGCAGTAGGAGTTATACAGTACACTAAATATATAACTAACAATACTTCACAATAATGAGTAGGTTAATGCTTTATTTTAGTCTCCAAAATAGGAAGTGTTAAAAGAAAAAAAAAGGCCAATTTAACTGAGTGGAGTTTTAATTGAGTAAATCTTCACATGATTTGAATTGGGGAGTTTGTCATACCAACTTCTAAGCAACTCTGGGTAGCCTCATGATCATAGAGTATTTAAGTTCTGGGAGAGAAAAGTGACGTACAAAAGCAAAAATGAGGGAATGAGGTAGTAAAACAATTTGGGTTTGTTATATTTCAAAGTTTGTCTATATTAACACAGTTTAAAAGGTGAGATGCCTGTAATTGACTGAAGCCTTGCTGCTGTTATCATCTATAACTTAGCAAAAGAAAAAAATAATACATAATAAACGATAAATGATGTCACGCTCTGTTACATAGCCATTAAGCTAACTGCTGGTCCTATATCCTTTGATTTTAAACTATTCTCATCTGCTTTGAGCATTTCAGTCTGTGACTGTGACATCTGATCTCAGCTGCAAGCTCTGACTCCCCTCCTACCATCCTAGGCTTCAACAATGAGGACAAGTGTTTACTGTGAACAAGACACTGTGTTAATACTCATGCCATTGGCATTACACCAGACCATGAGGTAAGTAACATTTCACCCACCTTTTACAGACAAGAAAACTAGAGCCAGGCCAAGTAGCTGGTCCATGATCAACTGGGATTTGAACCTGGAACTGCAGTTTAAGTGACCACGACCATGACTATACCAGGCAGATTTGGTTGTATGAAGGTATCAAAACCCTGCCTTTGGGGACCAGCAGTTAGTGTAATGGCTATGTGGCTGGACTCCCACGTAGTTGACCGTGGTTCACATCCCAGACCCGGCGGCTTAAACTCACGCTGGGCGCATGTATGTGTGTGTGCCTAAGATCCCGAAAGAATGGAGGAGAAGGGATTGCGGCGTGGCCATCCCCTTGGGGAGTGATTTCTCCCTTTCTGTCTCTCTGTCTCCCTCTGTCTTTCTGGCGAGCGCACGTGCCCTATAGCAAAAAAAAAAAAAAACCTCTAAAAAACCAAAAAAAGGAAAAAAAAAAAAAAAACCCTGCCTTCTACCCTGGGTTCCCCTTTGTTGCCTGATCAAGATGGGAAAGTACGTTGGCTTCATCATGATGCATTTCTTCAAAGATCTAGATTCAGGGAAAGGAATGTTGCTCTTAAGGTTTGGGTATGTGTCCATCTTTTGGTTCCGAGTGATATGATATTTCCCTATTTTGTCTTGGCTCCCAGGAGGCTTACAATTACACTTACATCTCATGTTTATAGTAAATGGGTTGATTCTATGGTTAACATTTCTCTTTTTCATTGTTTCAATCATCTAAATCTACTTATGTGAATACATGTGCATATAGAACTAGAAACCAAATCAAATTTGTAACCAGGAAGGAAATAAATACACAAACATTCCATTCTTTCACAAGGAAAGACACCTAATTTTCTCAAGCAGATAAGAATTGGAATTACTTAAAGAAGACTTGATAACATCATTATAGAAAATTATGCACTTCAAGGTCTTCTATTCCTGTTCGACTTGAAAAAAAATTGGATGTGCAACATTACACTGAACTGTTTGCCTTGGGAAAGCCTCAGGGTTGGCTGGCAGGGCTGCCCCGGACCACAGTACAGATCGTGTGCTGCCCGACTCCAAGGCGTACCAGTGAAATCCAAATAAATGGCGTTGCTCAGTGTCCAACCTGCACAACTGTGTACAGCTGCTGGTTTTTCATGAACTAATGACCGAGACTGGAGTTGTTTGAAGGAGCAGTGCTATGGGATGGGGAGGTATCCTCCTTCTCTCCCCAGGCAGAGCTCTTTCTCCCTGCTTTAAAGCCTCCCTGGGTTAAAGTCCCAGAAATGCTGCTGACAGGAGAGTTCCTCACTTTTCCTTGCACAGTAGCACGGAGGCTAGAGGCAGGAGGAGGAGGGGATGAAGCCCAGGGAGACGCTAAACTGAGCAGGCCATCCATCATCTCTGAAGTGCTCCCGAGTTTCCACTGGCTTTATTTTGGGCACTAATTGAAAAACGCCTTCTCCCTTCACAGACTGATTCTAAGGTTCCAGCTGAGCTTGGGGATGCTGAGAAGGAAATGGGGTAATTCTGCAAACTCTCAGGATCGTCCGCCACTTCTTTCTCCAGAGCCTCACTTTGTGGCTTGGACAGGTGGCCATGGGACAGGGGCTGGAAGGGATTTTATAGTGTCAAATGTATGACCTTTGAAACACACACACATACACACACAGCACCACATGTAGAGTATGTGTGATCCACGTGAAATGAGGACATGGGCTCACCTGAGAAAGGGGGCGTGCTCCAGAGCCCAGGGCCCATGTTCTGACTTCATCCCATCGCACTGGCCCCAGTGACCTCACTGGGACTGATTTCTTAGACAGGGTTTGCTGTTACTAGAAATTATATGAAGGTAAAAAAATATTCCACTAAAGAAAAAATATTTTACATTTAGCTTTGGTTTAGAGAAGCAGCAGGTCTGAATCCTGCTTTTGCATATACTAAAACCCAATATCTGACCTTGGGTAAGTTACATACTTCTCCAGATCTCAGGGACATCTGTAAAATAAAAAAGGATGGGCCAGAGATGGCGTAATGCCTATGTCACTGGACTCCCATGTAGTCGACTGCAGTTCAAGACCTGGACCCAGTGGGTTAAAATTTATGCCAGGTGTGTGTGTGTGTGTGTGTGTGTGTGTGTGTGTGCATGCCCAAACTCCTGAGAGGAGAATGGAAAAGAAGGGATTGTGGCATTTCTTCCCTGGTGGGGGTGGGGTGGGGTGGGTGGGTGATTTCTCGCTTTCTTCTCTGTTTCTCTGTCTCTCTGGCAACTGCATGTGGCCTATAGCAAAAATCTCTCTAAAAAAAAAAAACAATAAATAAAAATAAACAAAATAGGAATAATAATGCTATTTACATCATGGGAATGTGGTGGAGACTTAGAGAGATAATGTATACAAGCAACTGACACAAAGCACAGGGGTGACACTTGAAGCAATTGTCTGGCTCACAGGCAATAGGAGAGAGAGAGAGAGAGAGAGAGAGAGAGAGAGAGAGAGAGAGAGAGAGAGAGAGAGAGAGAGAGAGAGAGAGAGAGAGAGAGAGAAAGAGAGAGAGAAGTGCCATCCCCCTCCATTAGTGCCCAGGAACGTGACTGGAGATGTGGTCAGCTGATCTCAGGGGAACTTGGTTCCCTGTGCCTCTTAGATCTCAGCATTAAGGGGTGTTCCAGGGTAGCTCTGACTGATTTCCAACACTATATAAGCTGATACACTGTTTTTAGAACCTAAGCCTCCTCCCCCAAGATGTAAACTCACTTTAATGCTCAAGACAAGGTAGTTATCATTATGAATCTTCCTCAAGTAACACATGTCCGGAATTTGTGATGAGTGAAGATGATACTGAACTTTAAGAATGTTAGACCAAAAAGAGTGTGGCTGCTTTTTTTAACTCCTAAGGCAAAGCATGGAAGTTTTATATGGTTTCAGATCTGCTTGTTTGTATCCCCCTTTCTTACATAAATATTTCTTTAAAAAAAGAATTTTTTTGGAGGGGGAAGGTTTTTGCTATACGACACATGCGTTTGCCAGAAAGACAGAGAGAGACAGAGAGAAAGCAAGAAATCACCCTCCAAGGGGTATGGCCATACTGCAATCCCTTCTCCTCCATTCTCCTCTCAGGATCTTGGGCATGCATGCACACGCACTGGGTGTGAGTTTAAGCCATTGGGTCCAGGACTCGAACTGCTGTTGACTACATGGGAGTCCAGCAACATAGCCATTATGCCAACTGCTGCCCCCGAAAGAACTACTTAATTTTATTTATTAATTATTATTATTATTCAATTTTAACCAGAGAGAGAGAGGGAGAGGGAGAAGGCAAGCCACCAGGTCAGGACTTGAATTACAGTCAGCCATGTGGGAGTCCAGCACCTTAACCACCATGTCATCTGCTAGCCCCATCAACTTTTAAAATGTTGTTAGCATAGGCCTATTTCTTTCCCTGTTTAGTTGATAATTTAGGTTATGCTAAATCAAAGTTTACATCATGCTATCAATGCAAACAGCACTGTCTGATGTCAACAGACATGGAACATGGTTGCCAAGGCCCTGGACAAATGGTCAGGGCTGATAGAAATGGTTGATGTTAACTACAGACCAACGTCAGCAGGCTTAAACTAGAAAAGTGTTTGTTATTGTCAATGAGTTTCTTCAGAGCGTTACAGAGTACAAAACTTTAGTCTAAACCCATGATGCTCAAATCTGGTTCCATGTTAACATTACCTGGTGGGGGCCAGCAGATGATGTGGTGTTAAGGTTCTGGACTCCCACATGGCCGATCACAGTTTGAGTCCCGGACCTAGTGGCTTGCTTTCTCACTTTCCTCTTTCTCTGGGGAGTATGTGTATGTGTCCTGTAGCAAATTAAAAAAATAATAATGACAAACAAAATTAAATAAAAAATAATAAACATTTTAGCTGGTGAACTTTCAGAAACTACCAATACTGGAGCTGGACTACCAGACTGAATTGGCTTGGGAGGGGCTCACATTTCTGTAGTTAAAACTTCCCAGGTGACTCCAGGCTGCTAACCTTCCAGTCTCGCATCATGGTCTACACATCTGGTTCTCAAACCATTACAATCACTGCAGCACTTGTTAAACCACACATGGACCCTAATGCCGTAATTTGGAATTCATTTGATTTGAAATGGGGCCAAGAATATTTTTTACACGTTCCCAGGTGATGCTGATGTTGCTGGTTCTGGGTCCCACTTTGAGGGCCAGCTGTCTACACAGTCACCGAGGATCAAGAGTCAGGGCCTCTCCAGCCTCAGTTCTTGCCTCTCAGCTTTCTTCACACTCTGTTTCACCCACCCAGAACTCACTATGCTCTTCAAATAAGTGCACTGTGCTCTGTCTACCCTAGGTCTCTGCATACATCTTTCCTTTTGTCTGCAACGCCTTACTATGTGACGAACTGCCTTTTGTTCATTGAGACATCTCTGTAATTCAATTTTCAGTAATTGGCATGAGGTTTTCTCCACTAGACACAAATTAAAGAAGTCCTAATTGAATTTGTTAATGTTAATATGTACACCCTTGCAAAATGTAGCTTTTCATTAAATAAGGTTTCATTTTCTACACTGAAGTAAATAAAAAAATAAACTATGGCTGTCCATTAAAAAAAAAAAAAAAAACAACTTGAGGACCAGCGGTTAGTATAATGGCTATGTCGCTGGATTCCCATGTAGTCGACCGCGGTTTGAGTCCTGGACCCAGTGGCTTAAACTCACACCGAGCGTGTGTGCATGTGTGCCCAAGATCCTGAGAGGAGAATGGAGGAGAAGGGATTGTGGTATGGCCATCCCCCCTGGGGGGGGTGATTTCTCTCTTTCTATCTCTCTGTCTCTCTCTGTCTTTCTGGCGAGGGCACACACCCTACAGCAGAAACTCTCAAAATATATATATATATACACGCCCCTGCAACATGTAGTTTTTCATTAAATAAGGTTTTGTTTTCTACATTCAAGTGAATACAAAAATAAACTATGGCTGTCCTTTTAAAAAAAATACTTGAGATGTTTTAATATATTTTGCAATACATCATTATAACACTTTTTAAAACAATAATCCATGATTTGTAAGGGGTAAGTAAGGGAATAGAGCTGTTACGTTATTACTAATAGCGTCAGAGGTGACATTGAGTGAGTATACTGAGTAAGTAAATATAAGATAGATTCTAGGTCTCTCCTCTCTGTCCACACCAGCTAGAGACTCATTTCTCTAGCGGGTGACTTTGCCTCTGGGGAAAGGACACTGTGGGAAGAGATGAATGAAATGCGCTTTTCCCCTGTAGTGTCATGTGCAAGTTTTTCTGGTCAGTTAGTACCTTATGAACATTCTTGGTTCCTGTTGCTTCTATGAAATCCCACCAGAAAGAGTAAATAAAAAGAAACAAACTTCCAATAACAGATACGAAATACCATCCATTTTTAAAAACTTTGAGTTGGTGATTTTAAAAGTAAGGAAAACTCTTATAACATGTATCAGAAGTGAGATCTAAAGCGATTATTTTTGCACCTTGTATCTCAGTATTGCTTCATGAAATGGATAATTCTGATGTGCTTTCTATGAGCAAGGAACTAACTGAGAAAATTGTGATAAAAGCATTTTATTTATCTATCTATCTTTGGATCATATATATATTCTTCCTATTATAATAAAACTAGTTTTCATTTTCCTGTCCCAGGGTTTGCCATCTAGAGGAGAACAATTTGAGATGAAGAATTAATATTGAAAAGATTTTTGTGCAAACAATGAAAATATCTACTGCATGTAGTAGTTATCGATGTGCCAATCATTGTCCTAAGGGATATGTATGCGTCTGTACCACACATACACCTATGTTACCTTATTCAGGTTTTGCAAAACACTGTGGAATAGGTACTGTTATCTCCTCATCTTATTCAAGAGGAAATCGAGGGACATAGATGCTCAGAATCGACAAGCAAAGTCATGCAGCTAGTAAGTGATGGGACTGGGACATGAACTCAGACAGTCTGTCTTTAGAGGCTACGTGGAAAATTTCCACCCTCCATTGCCTCCTTGGTTCTCTTAGTTTGTTCAACCATACGGTCAATGTAATGCAGGAAAAAAAAAAAATAGTTGTAAATCAGTGGTCCCCAACATTTTTGGCACCAGGAACAGGATTTGTGGAAGACATGTTGGGGGTTGAGAAGTGGTTTTAGGATGATCCAAATACATTCCATTTATTCCTATTATTATTACATTGGAATATGTAATGAAATAAGTATACAGCTCATCATAGTACAGTATTTGCAGCCACTCGCCAGTGCTAGCATCACTGCCTCTACTCTACCTCAGATCAGCAGGCATTCAATTCTCATAAGGAGCATGCAACCTAGATCCCTCATATGCACAATTTATAACCGGGTTTGTGCTCCTAGGAGAGTCTAATGCGGCTGCTGATCTGACAGGAGGGGCCTCAGGTGGTGATGTGAGTGACGGGGAGTGGTTGTAAATACAGGTGACACTTTGCTTGCTCACCCACTGCTCACGTCCCACTGTGCAGCCTGATTCCTAACAGGCCACGGACCAGTACTGGTCTGTGGTTGGGTTGTTGGGAACCCCTGAACTAAATAATGGAATCTTCATTTTTCACTGGATGTATTGTATTGCTCTTATCTAGAGCTGGCATCAGTGGGTCTCCTTTCTACAGCAGCTAAAATAGCATGGGAGGGTGGTGTTTTTGGGGGGGTGGTGTCTCTGAGGTAGGAAGATCGTGATAGTCTCTCAAATGGGGCTTTCCTCCCATATCATGAAGCTGAGACTGGGAGTGGGGTTTCTTAGTCACTGTCATGTTCTTGGTCAGAAAGATTTTATCTGACCTTTAAGAATTATAGCTCTCTAGGGATGCACATAGCTTAGTACTTAATCCCTAGAGATGGCTTCTTTTGGAATGAAAGCAAACTAATGCCCGTCAGGTAATTTACTTAAATTCAATACATGCAAGTCTGAGGTAGGATTTTGAAGGGAGGGAGGGGGAGAGAGAGAGAGAGAGAGAAAAGCCTGAATCATCTTTGAGGGTGAGTGTTTACGTGAGTGTGCCTGTGTAGGACAGGCAGGAAAAGATTCAAGGTAGAGTTTTTTTTTTCTTTTTTTAGAATTATTTTTTATTTAATTTTATGTATCCATTCATTTAATTTGACCAGAGAGAGACACACACAGAAAGGGAGAGAGAGAAAGTGAGAAAGCAAGTCACCAGGTCCAGGACTCAAACCATGGTCGACCACGTGGGAGTGTCCAGCACCTTAACCACCACGCCACCTGCTGGTTCCCAGGGTGAAGTTCTTAAGGTAGCTCTGATGTGAAGCAGAAGACAGATGGCTGTGAAAGCAGCTGAGAGTCAGGAATCTGTGTCCCTATATGTAACCTCTGCCTCTCAGGAGTCTATTTTTCATATACTTGAGTAAACATATTTGGCTCTTGGATGTGTCTGACTCCTCAGCTGGCCTCAGCTACAAAACTAGGATCTGAACCAGGAAGCCCCTCTGACTAGCCTTATCTCCTTTCCTGAACACCAGTGAGAGCCCCTCATATCCTAAACTCCCTCTTTGGTTCTCTAGTTTGTTTAACCATATGGTTGATTTAATGCAAGAAATTAAAAAAGAGATGATGTAGATCAGTGGACCCCAACCTTTTTGGCACTAGAAACAAGTTTTGTGGAAGACATGATGGGGGTCGGGAAGTGATTTTGGCATGATTCGAACACATTACATTTATTGTGTGCTTATTTCTATTATTACATTGCAATATATAATGAAATAATTTATACTATATTTATAGTATTTATAATTATTTTATTTACAGTTATATAATTATTACATAATTATTTTATTATATATAGATATATAATAATATATATTATTTCATTATGTATTCTATGTGTAATGAATGTATCTGATTTGGCTCACTGAAGTCTTATGAGAGATTCTCTGCAAATCTAGCCACTCTGTTCCCACCCCTAGATGTCTAATTTCATTTTTCTGGAGTGTGCCCAACCCCAAATTTTGAAAAACATTCCCTCAAGAATATTAATTATATTTATAAGCAGTGGAGTGTTGGTAAACTGGTGTGCCAAAACAAACAAGCAATCTTAAAAGTTTAGATTTCCAGGACCAGCAGATGGCATAATGGTTGCATTGCTGGACTCCCATGTAATTGACTGAGGTTCAAGTCCTGGATCTGGTGACTTAAAATTCACGCAGAGCGTATGTACACGCATGCCCAAAATCCTGAGAGGAGAAGGGAGGAGAAGGGATTGCAGCATGGACATCTCCCTGGGGGGATGATTTCTTGCTTTCTGTCTCTCTGTCTCTCTGGTGAATACACATGCCCTATAGCAAAAATCTCTCTAAAAAAAAGGTTTAGATTTTCATGGCTGTTTTCAATGTATAAGCAATTTTACAACTAGCTCGCAAAATTCTTGAAAATTTAACAACTGGCTATTGTGAGTTGGTATAAGCTGGCACTAGCATATCAATATTAGGCAATTTAAAAGTCTGTCAAAAATTTTAAAAATATATATATATTTACATTGCCACAGAAATTATACAATTTTATTCTACTAATACATTTATGTATAGATCAATATATATCAAAAATATTTATAATAATGAAAGACTTTAAATAACCTAGTTGTGTATTAAAGGGGCTTAGTTAAACATTTTGTGGACAGTCTAATCAATGAAATCCTATGTAGACATTAAAAGAGTAGCTTTGTGTGTACTGCCACAGAATTTCATTACCAGCCTCATCCACAAGATACAATAAGAAGAAAAACACTGTGTGTGCTACTTGGGTGTAAAGAAGGGCAGAGACCCATAGGTATAGTCTCTTCTTTATGCATGGTAAATCGGCAGAGGGATACAAAGTAATTATTAATGGGTTTGGCGTAGAGGGTATGACATTAGGGATTTTGACTGTATACCCCCCTGAATGGTTTGATTCTTTTAAAACAGTGAATATATTAATTTTTTCTACAATAAATAGCAGAGTATCACCTTATTTAAAGACACACACTCACACAAACAGAGAATAAGCAGATAAACAATAGCAGCTTAGGTGGTTCTGAGGTGTAGCTGGGTTCAGAGCCCACTGGCTGCCTCACCATGGCATTTGATGCAGTTCACGGGAATTAGATTGTCTCCAGATCTCATGCCAAAGTCCTCGAGGGCAAGGACCATTGAGCCTTGACTTTGAGAAGTGAATTAGCTTCCCTGGGCATGATTTGCCTCTCTTGTCAAAGGAAGGGCTTGTACTAGGATTCAGGGATCATTAACTCAAGCCTTCAGGGCCAGGCTGCAAGAGGGTGCCTTGGAAAACGGCAGAAGGAGCTCCATCTCTCTCTTAACCCCCACACCTAAGAGAAACATCCAAATTAAACAGAACAAAACACTACATTGGCCAAAAAGGGACACATTTTTGCCAGGTCACCCTGCATTAGACAATCTTTAATTCATTCTAAGCTACCGATACTTGTGTGTATTAAGTTGTAAGCTGTTAGGGACTAAAATTTGTACCTGTAATGTACAGTAAGACATACATGATGACGGTAAATTAATAACACTTGGCACCTAGTAGGTGCTCCAATAAAACATCGCATGTTACGAGCATGGTCTGTTTTTAACTGATGTATAAGACAGTAAACAATTCCTACACTTTACATATAACTGTGACTGAGCTGGGAAAACAGCCATCTATCTTAACTCTTAATATGAGGAAAGCACGTCTAAAACATGCAGAAAGGATTGTGTAAATTATATGAAGTAAGGCAACAAGAATAGGAAATTCAGTTTTCATGGATTTAATCCTTACAGAAAGGGGTTGTCTTCTGCCTCTTTTCTTTTTTCTTTTTTTTTTTGGAGAGGTTATTGCTATGCGCTCGCCAGAAAGACAGAGAAAGACAGAAAGCGAGAAATCACCCCCCAAGGGTGATGACCATGCTGCAATCCCTTCTCCTCCATTCTCCTTTTGGGATCTTGGGCATGCACGCACACATGCCCGGCGTGAGTTTTAAGTCACCGGGTCCAGGACTTGAACCACTGTCGACTACATGGGAGTCCTGGGACATAGCCATTACGTCAACTGCTGGTCCCACCTTCTGCCATTTTTCAAGTCTGAAATCACAGATACCTTTCTGACAAACAAGAGCTGCCTCCCGTCTGCATACCCAGCCCCCCTACTCCTTCATCACAGCTCAGCATATGGTAACCAGATTTTGGGTTCCTTGTTTCTCTGACCCACTGGGCTGAGCTCTGTGAGGGAGCTGTTTTGGTTTCTACTTTATACCCTAAGTGCCTCACACAGTGCCTGACATTGGTGTCCACACTTGGTATGTAAATGGGGGGACATGTGGGTGGATGGATGGCCCCTTTCTCAGCTGCAGACAGCTGCCCAACCCTGTGGGCTGATTTCTCTACTTTTCCCTTTGTTCTAAGCCCTTTGGGCCAACTTCTAAAAGACAACCAGCAGCAGATAATTTATGGATTGACTCAAGTACCTATTGATTTATCTTCTCTACTGAACCTCTGAGAGAGAACTTTAAATTCATGGTCTTCCTGAGGTTTTGTCTTGCCCTAATCACTTAAATCCTCATTCTTCATTATTCTGAGCCTTGAGCACACTCACAGCAGTTTCCTTTTAAGACTTTTTTTCATGCTCTCTTCAAATATATTCATGGTGTATGTGTGTCATATGTGTGTGTGAATGTATATACATGTGTATAAATATGTACATACACTATACACGCAGATATGTGTGTGTATATATATAATGTAGAAAGATAAACTTTATATAATGTACATATAACATAAGAACATACATTAAAGAATATAGGCATGTTCATTATGTAGTTCTGGCAGGAATTCAATCTTACATACTAACTCATGGCAATCTACACGTAGCTAAAGGAGACTGCTTTTCTTTGGGACACGATAGCTCTGTTTTCAAAAGCAGTTTAAAAGGAACCAGCAGTTAGCGTAATGGCTATGTCGCTGGACTCCCACGTAGTCGACCGCGGTTCGTGTCCCGGACCCGGTGGCTTAAAACTCACGCCGGGCGCGTGTGCGTGCGTGCCCAAGATCCCGAGAGGAGAATGGAGGAGAAGGGATTGCGGCGTGGCCATCCCCCCTGGGGAGTGATTTCTCGCTTTCTGTCTCCGTGTCTCTCTCTGTCTATCTGGCGAGCGCATGCGCCCTACAGTGAAAATCTCTCAAAAAAAAAAAAAAGTAGTTTAAAGAGAAAAGACAATGAAGCCAATGGACTAAAGCAAAAAGGTAGCTGTATTGGCTGTCCTTCCTGGCCTGCTCCCAGTCATCCTCTGTTCTGGGAGCTCCCTTGCAAGCAGTTTTGTGTCCACCTCCCATCTTCCTTTGCGTGGGGGAGATAAGGAGGAAGTGCACTCTTCCAACTGCCCCCACTGCTGTTTCCTGCTGCCCTTTCCTCCTGGTGACCATTCCTCCAGGATTTGGAGATTGGAGTTCAAAAATAGACTCTAATTCACTGGGCATCAAACATGCAGTCTTAACTCTCCCCAGCAGCTGCCAGAGTCAGAAGGAACTAAATGTGGTGTCAAAAGATTTCAATATAATCCCCTCAAAATGACTAGATGGTGTCCTGTGTTGCTTGAACTTGCATTAACCCTCAACGGCAAGGAGACCGCCGGACGACACAATGTATGAGCCTGTCTTTCCAGAAGCCCCCCCCTTCCATTTTTCATACTTCAACCTTTTCTAAGAAGGAAAAAAAATATTGGTGTCTTATTTGAATTATTCATGCCACTCTCTGTTCTGCCAATTCGAGCACGCATTTGAAATCATTAATATGTCATGACTTTCCTTCATGTAGCTTCTTCAGATTTTTTGAAACTACGAAGCACCGCATAAAGGCGTTGTGATTCATGAACAAAGATATTATTTTTATATTTTGAGTTCACTAGTCTCGGTATTCTTAGCACGATTTTAGAAGTCTTGAGTGTTGGGTGAGGTAGGCACGGGTGATTATACACCCTCCGGGGCTGTTGTGAGCAATCCTACAGATGCACATGGCTCTTGAATGAAGCTACACAGTTTGACAGTGCTTGGAGCAGTGCCACGCGGGTAAGTATCTCATTCATTCGCTACAGCGTTGTAAACATCAAAAAAGGCACACTGTTTAGATGCTCTGAGAGCCCAGACTCATTCCAATGACCTTTCACTCAGTCACCAGCAGCGTTCTTTCTCTGACGAGCCTTGCACACGCCCACCCTGGGCCCCGGTCTTTGCAAGTACACAGATAAGGCAGGCATGGTCTGTCTCCTGACCACTGGGATCACCACAGCATCAGGGTCTTGAAACCAAGCCCAAGGACGTTCCAACCAAGAACGAAAACAAATAGGTGGCCCGGGGCTTCCTGAGAGCCTTCCAAAAATATTATGGATGGATATGTTTGATCAAGCAAAAGTCATATTTGAATTCCACCAATATTTCCTGAGTACATACCACATGCTGGGCCCCATACAACTTTTGTAGATATAATCTTATTTAATCCACAATACAAAAAAAAAATGTATCCACTAATGTCTAGTAAGTTAAAGAGATGCGTCTTTACTCATTAGCAGAAGGAAAGAAGAGTGTGATAGTGGATAACCAGATGATGGAAAGCAGAGAGAGATGGGAGGGATGTACAGAACTTGTTTAACAGAAACATGAGCACATTTAAACAGTGAAATAGGGTGTAGAATCGTATGAGCACAGTAGAGTAGAAGTTTGCTGTCAAAATAGCTGGGAAAGTGGATTCCTACTGTATACAACACAAAGTAATGATAAATGATGAAAATGGTGAACATGTGTGTGTGTATTTATGTATGTGTTTGTGTGTGCATGTTTGCTATAGGGCATGTGCACTTGCCAGAGAGAGACAGAGAGACAGTGAGGGAAAGTGAGAAATTAGCCCCCAGGGGGGATGGCCATGCTGCAATCCCTTCTACTGCATCCTCCTCCCAGGATTTTGAACATACACACACATGCACACAGGGTGATTTTCAAGTCTCTGGTCCAGGACTTGAACTGTGGTTGGCCATGTGGGAGTCCAGTGCCTTAATACCATGCCACCTGCTGGTGAGAATGTGTTTCTTAATTTTAATTTTTAAAAGTTTTCTTTTTGTTTCCTGTGAATTAGAAACAACATCAGTTTTAGGAACTGCAGAGTTTTATGAAGTGAATTCATACACCTCCCTTCCTGGCATCAGGACTCCTGTTCATCTGCCCTCCACATTTACGGGATCATACTGCCCTGTCTAGGAGCTAACTGGGAGAAACTGGGTCAGCCCTCACTCCTGGGACATGGGCCCGACTCCAAGAGCATTAGCTCCCAGGTTGCTTCTGCCAGGACAATGCTGGAAGCAAAAGAGCCTTTAGTGGGATCCCAGAAGCTTCATACTGTAAGGGGCTTCATGTGGACAATGGTTCCAAGCATCTCGTGTTTAGCTTCTATCTCTTGGAGATCAAACCCATCACCATAGCAACTGCAGTCATATAATGCACTGCCACGTGTCCCTCAAATCTTTCCAGTTGCTTCTCCTCCATTGATGGCACTCGCTCATTCACCATCGGCTCCAACAATTAGCTTGTCTTCATGAGGCTGCTATCTCTTGTAATCCTCACCATTGCACTTAGGAGGTTCAGGGGCCTCATCGATGTTTCCTAAAGGGTTAAATGACATTCAGGCAGTAGGCAACTTCTGCCAATAAGATCAAAATCTAAACGGGTTGCCTTTTATTATCACTTAAATTATTCTCTCCACTTGACATGGATTTATTGGTCAGTTTAGACTCTGTGACAGATTTGACTGTCGTCACACAGAGCGTGACTAACAACCTTAACTACAAGCCTGTAAACGGAGCGTGGTGCACATGTGCATTATTGCCACCTAATATCTGTGCGCTAATTACATAAAGGCTGAAGCAAAAGGAACAACAGTGACAGCCATGCACGCGTCCGGAGGGAGCCGGGAACGTGCTCCCGCAGTTCACCCGGCCTTTCGGGTGGAGCTGGGTAATCGTGGAGGTGCCTGATCTGTGTCTCGGACCTTCATTAGCACCGTCTCGGTTTAAAGATGGTGGCTTGCCTCTCTTTCTTGGTGGTTTCATCTCTCTTTGAAGCTTATTTTAACCCAAATAACTGATGCAATGTTTCTGGCCCTTTTAGTACTGTAGGCTTGCGACAGCGAAGGTGGCACCACACGCGGAAGCCATTCATTCGGTTTCTCATCATTTATTCGGTGCGTATGTTCGAGACTGGCAGGGTGCACGAGAAGGACCCTACTTCATTCACACACTATACACATGACAGGGTAGGCATGTGACCCCAGAGGCTCCCCAAGAAGTAGGTGGACATGTGGGCACACACCACCACACTAGAAGAGGCAGCTCTGGAGGAGACCTGACCTGGATTCCTGCCCCTGCCACCCCGAAGCTGTACGATGGGACAGTTTACAAACTGCTCTGAGCCTCTGTTTTTCGTCTGTAAAATGGAGACCTCATACATAAAACACGACTGAACTCCTAAAACGAGCAGCAACTCCACGTCTTTTACAGAACTCTCACTAGGAACACTATTTAAACGGTTTATTTTTTTCTCATGGAGACCATGTGACGGTACGATGCCATCCAAATGAGGAAGCAGAGGCACAAAGTGGTGGGGAAACCTGTCCAAAGCCACACACTGAAAATGCTTTGTAACCTACGAAGTGCCATGCCATCGTATGGGTAGTTCAGGTTGTTAGCATCATTAGCATTATCATGATTTTTAAAAGAGAGATTTTGCTTGCCAGAGACATAGAGATAGACAGAGAGACAGAAAGCAAGAAATCACCCTCCAGGGGGATGACCACACCACAATCCCTTCTCCTCCATTCTCCTCTTGGGACCTTGGACACTCACCCAGTGTGAGTTTAAGCCACCGGGTCCGGGACTCAAACCGTGGTAGACTACGTGGGAGTCCAGTGACATAGTCATTACGCCATCTGCTGATCCCCATTAGTATTATTTTGTGAAATTGCCAGAGAGAGTCTGAGAGAGGGAAAGTGAGAAAGCATCCTCCTACCCCATGGGGAACAGTCCTGCCTCACTCTCTCCTCTTCCACTTCTTTCAGGATTTTGAGCACACATGTACGCCTGCCTGGCGTGTTTTTCACGCTGCTGTATCTGAGAGTCTAACTGTGCAGGTGACCATATGGGCTTCAATTCCTAACTACCACACTACCAGAGGGCTCCTAAGTGACTATTAACAGATGAGTCGGTTGTCACCCAGAAGTGCTAGAGCCTGGGCAGGGCAGGGCGAGCCAGGTGGGCTCTCCCTTCTCAGGAACCCCTAGGAGACGGGATGAGGCTTTGGGGGCAGCAGGAAGAACGTGGGACAGCAGTTAGAGCGTGAGGGGGAAATACGAGTTCTGCACTAACCAACCAGTTTTGAGATCCTGG
This sequence comes from Tupaia belangeri chinensis, assembly GCF_000334495.1. NCBI lineage: Eukaryota > Metazoa > Chordata > Mammalia > Scandentia > Tupaiidae > Tupaia > Tupaia belangeri. The sequence goes on from NW_006203786.1 coordinate 334,613, forward strand.
AAATGTCAACCTTTATAACAGCCAGCTTCCCCCTCTGTAAAAGAGACGATTCCTACCTCACAGGGATGTTTAAGGATTAAATAACACCATGAGCATATGAAGTACCCAGAAGAGCTGACCGTAGGTGCCCTTTCCATGTAAATTCCACCCCTTCTGCTCTGCTTGGCCTAGGAAACTCGGCACACCAGGACTGCCATCCTGCCTCTTGTCTCGATGCTGCAGGACCAAACTGGTCTTTCCTGGATCAGCCGGGCCATCCACAACCTTGTGCTTTGAGGCTGCAGTCCTTTCTGTTAGAAATACTGTCTGCCTCCCTCCCCTATCTTCCCTTCTGGAACTCCTGCTCACCCTTCAGACCCCGTCCACCTCGTGTCCTCTCTTGGTGACATTCATCCCAATTGCCAGCTTCTGGCAGATCACCTGATTCTGAGGAAGGACCAGGGTTTACATGCTGTCCTCTGAGCTAGCTGGGCTGTCCTACCTCCGTTTATGATGACTGCGGCCACTGTCACATGCTTCGGAGTCTTCCACCCTTAAATGCCTTTGCATTCACTTGTTGACATCCAAAAGACTTTGGTCCCACAGTTCAGAGATGCAAACGGCACCGCCACAGTCCAATAATCTACACAGTCATAATGGCTAGTAGCATTCATGAAATCTTATTATATGTCAGATGCTGTAGGTTCCATTTTCGTCAAACCTATGAAGTAGGTTCAGAGAGCTCAGGTGACAGGCTCAAGTTCACACAGCCAATAAGCAGTGGAGTCGAGACTGAACTCAGAACTCACCCTCTTTACCGTCCCGCGCAGCTCTGAACGGGGCCTGGAAGTGCCTGGTGGCACTGACTAAAGAGCCAGTGTGCAGGCAGCAGGCACTGAGGGGACATGAAAGGCCCTGGGGGGATGGCTGGTCCTACCACCTCTGTGGTCAGCACTGCTCCCTGTCACCTCATTGGGGACAAATCAATGTATCACTTGGAACATGTACAGATTGTCTTTGCATGATTTATGAAGAATTCAGTTACTTAAAATTATAGACCATGTCATAAAGTAGTTTCATTTTTCAAGGAGAGAGTAATAGAGATGTCCTGTAACTTCACCCATGCCCACACCCCAACTCCACAGGGCTCTGACTTCCCCTCCTATCCTCACATACACTTAGCCCCCTCCTCCCAAGTGCTCTGGCTCCCCCCTCACACAGACCATAGGCCCAGGTACAGGGGCACAGACCCACGGAGGCCTATGCACACAGACACATACGAGTGTGTGCACTCAGTGAATAAGGAGGGGGAAGGCAGATGCTCATACGAGCAGAGATTTGTAGATGGTGTATTATCAACCATAAAAGGTTAGAATTGAGACTTCAGAGATATCTAGACCAGCCACGTAATTTCATAGATGAGGAAACTGAGATCCAAGGTGACTCAGTGAGTGAATGGATCTGCAGAGTCAAATGGTAAATACGAAATAGATGTCTCATCGAGAAGAGAAGAGAAAATGAACTGATGAGGAGGGAGGGCGAGTGAGGCTGACTCGGGTAAGACCATGTGCAGATCGTGCCGGTGGTTCGGCCGTGGTGGCGCGGTGATGGCACAGCACTCCTGAACGCTGGGGCCACATGGGTCCCTGATTTGCAGCCTGCGTTCTCCCTTGCATGCTGGGAGGCCTGTGATCCTAGCTGACTGAGGCTGGCGTAGATTGTGGTAGTGGGACCCTGCTGGGTGCCTGACTCTCCCCCTTCCTCTCTCTGTCTCTTTCTCTCCCTCTCACGGAAGAAATGAATGGACAAACAAACAAAAAAAATCCCTAATTCAGAAGGGATCTCCAAGCTAGACTGGGGAGTTTCTGTGATGTCTGTATGTGATGAGCATGTGGATATCTTAATTATTTATAAATTTGCAAATTAAGGAATAAAACTCTATCATTTAAGAAAGACAAAAGCTGAAAATAGTGACTGACACCAAGGACTGCTGTAGAGAGGAGGGACAAATTCTAGTCCATTATACAGGTGGCTGGCTACAGTGAATAATAATACAGTGGATATTTCAAAATAGCGACAGGAAAGGATCTTGAATGTTCTTGCCACAAAGAAATAATAAATGTTTGAGGAAACAGATATGCTAATTACTCTAAATCGATCATTACACAATGTGTATAGGTATCAAAGATATCATACTATAGTCCATGAATACAATTATATACCAATTTAAAAATAGAAATTTTAATAAAGCAATTTTCCCAGAATATATGATAGCACATTTTGGACTTTTTAAACAAAATCTGTTATTAGATTTTTTAAAACTTTTTTTTTTAATGTAGGAGAATTTTGCTATAGGGGATGTGTATTCCCCAAAGAGACAGAAAGCCAGAAATCAACCCCAGGGGGATGGCCATGCTGCAATCCCTCTCCACTCTCTGTTTGGGATCTTGGGGACGCACACACACACATCCAACATGAGTTTAAACTTCCAGGTCTGGGACTCAAACCACGGTCGCCTATGTGGGAGTCCAGTGATGTAACTATTATGCTACCTATTAGTCTCTTAAATAACATTTTTATAGAAGTAAGAATTAGTTTTCACTAGATGCTAGTCCTACACAGTCACTTCTTGGATGTCTCGTTTTTCATGTTTCTACCTCATTTCTGCTCTCTGCTGCAGTTCAGCTGTCATTTCCTCTGAAAGGTTTCCCTGACGTTCCTTAATTGCACACCCCCCCCTCAGCCCGTCCCCATGGTCACTTTCTTTCAGATCACCCTCAGTGTGTCCTCTGTGACGCTTACCACTGGCGGAGATTGTCTTGTTTGTCTGTTTTCTTGTTTCTCCCTCATTAGGATGTGAACTTCACTGAGCTAGGGACCTCCTGGCTTACCACCGGGCAGAGCAGACACTCAGTGAAAACACGGAGCAGGTCTGGGTTCACCCATTGGCTTAGGGTGATTTGGGGCTTTCTTTTCTTTTCTTTCTTTCTTTCTTTTTTTTTTAAACATTTATTTGTTGTGACTTTCAAGCTGCTGGGCCTGGGGATTTGAACTGTGGTTGGCCATATGGGAATTCAATGCCTTGACCACCATGCCACCTGCTGGCCCCAAGGGGATTATTTTTCAAGATTTGGAAATTGGTAGTGACTTTGTTTGTTTTTTTGTTTGTTTGTTTGTTTTAGTTTATTTATTACTGAAAAAGAGAGAGAGATAGGAAAAGAGACATTAATTCCAATAGAGCGTTCATGCTACAATCCATCCTGACTCTCAGCCATCGCAGATTATGGGCACATGCAGGTGCTCAACATGCACAAGAAGGCTCCGGGATGCTGACCCCGGACCTCTCCCTTGGGATTCAGTTGAACCACTGGCAGTGCCACTCTCTGGATTAGGTTGGTTTTATTCCCTTTTGAGTTTATATACAGAAAAAAAAAAAAAGCTTATTTATTTCCTCCAGAGAGAGGGAGAGAGAGACAGAGAGACATCCCCATTGTGGCTCCCAGGCACAGAGGTGCATGCCCGGTACATACAGAAAGACCTCTATAAGCAAATCTGGGACCTTATTATGTGGCTCTAGCGTTCATGGAATGTTGCATTCTGCAGCCCTGCCGAGGCCAAGCTAATGAATTTTTTAGCAGGTGCTATCACTACACTAACCGTATTAAACACCCCCCCAAAAAAATGCCTTCGCAAAAAATAGGAAATGTAACAAAAAGTAGAAAAGTAAATACATTTTTTTCCCTCTGATAACATTCACTAAGTATTTTGAGGGTGTTCTGACATATCCTAACGAGGATGGAGGCCTGAATAATGAGTGAACTGTTACAGACAGTAAAGACGGGACACACTTACAAACGAGTAGCAAGACCACGTGTTGCCTGGTCTCTTCAAGCGTCACATGTTTAACTTGGCTATACTTACGGTAATATTTGGTGTAGTTTAACAGTACAAAGCGTTAGACTTTCAAACTTACTTTATGCTAGAGTTTTGTGTAAAATGAAGGTTTGCTTACTAAAATGTAATAGAAAATGACAAGAAAAACTGAGTCTAATGCTTTCATAATTACACCAATCGCTTTTTATCTTGTAACTGTTCTCTACAGAGATGCTAATGGAAATCGTCAAACCTTTAGTGCACTTATAGAAACAAAAATGCATTTTAATGTTGTTAAGGCAATAACCAAACAACTATATGTTACTGATAATGTTAGTGAAACCGCTTAAGATGTTGCGCTCTTCGAAATGGGAGAAGTGATGGCTACGGGCTTTGTTATAAAAGGGCTTCCGGGAGGTAGACTGTCTGTGCTGTTCATTTATGGGAGATTCAAGTGCGTGTATTTAGATTTACCTGATACACTTTGCTAAAAGAAAAAAAAAATCTTCCCTTGTGTTTCTTTTAAAAGTTTTATTCATCCAAATTGCAACAGTCATAACCCTGAAGTGAAGTATTTCTATGAAATGCATCGTCATCTTTGCTTCCTCCTCTAATCCCATTCTTTCATACAACCAATGCCAAATGTTTTGGTTATGGATTTCATACTTTCTCTTTTTCTCATATGAATATAAACATTAAGCATACTAATAAAAATAATAGTGGTAACACTATGATATTGTGCTTAGGATATGTCAGGTGGGTTTTTTTGAGAGGTTTTTGCTATAGGGCGCATGCGCTTGCCAGAAATACAGAGAGAGACAGAGAGATAAAAAGCGAGAAATCACCCCCCAGGGGGGATGGCCACACCACAATCCCTTCTCCTCTATTCTCCTCTTGGGATCTTGGGCACACATGTACATGCGCCTGGCATGAGTTTAAGCCACCGGGTCTGGGACTCGAACTGCAGTCGGCTACATGGGAGTCCAGTGACATAGCCATTACGCTAACTGCTAGTCCCCCAGGTGGTTTTTTTAAAGGATGTACCACGTATTATGTTAGACATATAACCCTACGAGCTAAGTACAAATTTCGCTCCATTTTTATAGATTAGGAAGCAGAGGCACAGAGAGGTCAAGTAACTTGGTACAGGTGGCATAGCAAACGTTAGCGAGTGGGTAGCAGACATCGTATTCACATCACTGTCTCTCACACTCAGCCTTTCTAGTAGGCTTACTTAAAGGAGACTGTAATAAAATGCCATTTCCCTCCTTCCAGAACAGTTCAGGCAGGTCCAAGATGTTCTTGTGAACGGCTGCCTTACTCTCAGTTATGTGGAGGAATCCTACTTTGTTCTCCTGTGATAAACATGCAGATCACTTCCGACTTTTTGCCATTTCAAACAATGACACAATAGCCTTGGCTATAAATCCACATGCACTGGCACTTTTATTTTTCTCGGAATTGGGCTTCTGAGGTCAAAGCATATGTTCATTTTAAAACCTAAAAGCTATAGGCCAGGGGATCTTTTCCAGGCATTGTGGAAAAGTACCAAGAATACATCAGGGTGCTTTTTCCTCTACATCCCCTTTTCTTGTATTCTTATATTTATATTTTTAATAAAAGTGATTTTGTGAATTTGTAATTTTTCGAATGATTCTGTTATTCTATCATTTTTGGTATTATGTTCTATTCCTGAGAAACCGTGGATGAGTTTATCATAAAATGTTTAAAAAACACAAGTTAAAAACATTTAATGGTGAATTATGAATGGCAGTTTGGAATTTGCCTTTTTTTGTGTGATTTCAAACGTAGGGTTTTTGTTTTCTCCCTGCCAACAATGTTCATTTCTTATTATTCATTCTCTTCCATCTCTCTCCTGCTCCAGGGAGACCAGAAGGGGACAGACCACCATCTGTCCTGGGTAGTTTATACCAGATGATCTCGCGAAGTCCCTTCCAGCTCAATGATTCTTTGAGAATATGAATTTTTAAAAAATCAAGCTACAAGCTTCAGGATACTGGCTTGTGATTTTATAAGGCTTGTGCGTGGTTCTATAAAAAAGTATACCATGCTATTAAAACAGGTAGCGTGTACCTACGCCCTGGGAAACTCGACTCTCTGGGAATACAGCAGGAGCCAGAAGTACACAGAGGCTGTATATTCAAGGTCATTTTAGGAGGTCAGGATGCTTGCCAACACCTCCCCATCTGAGTATCACTATTTTGACTCAAAGGATACTTTATTTTTCATTTTTAATTTCTCTTAAAGTTTTTACCATAGGGAATGTGTGCTTGCTGGTGAGAGACACAGATAATGAGAGAGAAAGTCAGAACTCACCCCCAGGGGTATGGCTACACTACAATCCCTTCTCTCCTCTGTTTTCCTCTGAGACTTTGGGCATGCATGCACACTTGTCTGGTGTGCTTTTCAAGCCACAGGACCAGGACTCAAACCATAGTTGGCCATGTGGGAGTCCAGAGCCTTAATCACCATGCTACCTGCTGGTCCTTCAAAGAATACTTCAAAAAATACAGATATTTTAATCAGAACTATAACAACACTGATGCATTTTCACTGAGAAAACAATTCCTGAAATAGACTTCATTAAGCTAATGTTAATCCCTTCATTGAATTATGTATGACATAACTACATCGAATTAATTTGGTCAAATTTAAATTTTTATTTTACTGAAATTTTTATTGGGTTCAATTCTTTGCCATTGAAATTTCATAGATTTGGCCCATCAATTAGTTTTATATATATATATATAGAACTGTATTCATTGTATTTTTTGATACTTAAAAGTTTATTTCTTTCATGAGAGATAGAGACATAGAGAGAGAGAGAGAAACAGGTACCTCCAATAGAGTCCTCATGCTACATACACTCCACCTCCAGTCTCAGTCCGGATCCTGAGCACATGTGTCTGCCTGTGCACATTGGCATGCTGAAGGGGGTCCCAGGATGTGAACCCAGGACTATTTCCATAAGGGTCCAGTTGCATCACGACTGTGCTACCACCTGACCCCAATCTTCTGACACTTTTGGCCACTATTTCTTAGTTAATTGTTGTTATTGTTGTTTGGTTCTTTTTAATTTGCCAAAGGATGTGTGCATTTACAAGAGAGAGAAAGAGAGAGGGAGACAGCACCCTTCTAACAAGGTGTGGTCATGCTGCAATTCCTTCTTCTCCATTTCTCCATCCTATTGGCATTTGGAATAACCATGCATACGTGTCTGACATGTTTTTCAAGCTGTCACGTCTAGAATTCAAACTCTGTAGTCAGCCATGTGACTGCAGGAAAGAGCACAGAACGGATTTGGGATAACTAACTACTAGGCCAAGAGACCAGCCCTCAGTTCAGTTTTCCAGTCTCCTTTTATTTTGGAGAGGTTTTTGCTATAGGGTGCTGTGCTCACCAGAAAGACAGAAAGAGACAGGGAGACAGAAAGTGAAAAATCACCCACTGGGGGGATGGCCACACCGCAGTCCCTTCTCCTCCATTCTCCTCTCAGGATCTTGGGCATGCACGCACACATGCCCAGTGTGAGTTTAAGCCACTGGGTCTGAGACTCAAACCACAGTCGACTACATGGGAGTCTAGCAACATAGCCATTACACTAACTGCTGGTCCCATTTCCAGTCTACTTTTACAGTTAAATCTTGTGATGATGATTTGATTCTTTTGTCATTTTTGTTCAGTATTCATTTCACAATGTAAATACATCTTTAGTCATTGTCAGTATTGTGTTGATTTGTCAACCATCAATGTTCATTGTCTATCGTGAATTGTATTTCCTAGCTAATTAATGGTGAAATTGTGAGCCCTTTTGTCTTACAAAGAGAGTGCAACAGAAAATGGAGCCTGAGTGAGACAGACATAGAAAGAGACCACTGCAGTCCTGAGGTGTTACTGTTAAGTTCTTGACTGTACAAAGAGGACCAAATGTCTGTAGGTATAAAGCAATGGAGGCAAACATCGTTGGGACCAAAACAGCAGGAGCAAAACCTCCTGATTCAGTGTGGCTGAAATAAATACAGATGTCTAAATCTCCAGCTTCTTTCCCTGGAATTCTTCCACCAGCATTCTTTAGCAGGATAAATGAGTGCTGTTCTATCTTCCATCTCTAAGAAGTTGGGAAGGTAGAGATGAGATGTATAAGTAGGATTATTCTCAGGTCCAAGTGACAGTAATCCAAACGAAACAAACTCCAACCATACCCTTGTCCTACAGAAGAACTTGGGTACAACGAAGGAGGCCAAAGCTATCCACAGGGGTCAGTTTCTAGGCACAGCAAAGAGCAGAGAATGGATTTGGGGTATGCGTGTGCACACAGAGACTCCCCAGCATAAGAAAGCTAGAAGACATAAACTTAGCAACAAGATGAGACTGTATTCCACAAGCACCATAAGAAAAGCAGTGGATTCTGTAAGCACACAGCTCCCATTGTTCAAATGGTCACTGTGTGCCTCAGTCTGTGCTAAATACGGCCAGGTGGTATCTCATTTAGGCCTCAAGTCTTTCTGGTAAGGTAGGCATTATCACCCTTGTTTAAGGATAGGAAACTAAGGGTATAAGAGGTAGGGTAACTTGCTGAAGTTCCTACAGCAGGTGGTAGAGACAGGACTCTAAACACGGTTGGCCTGACCCTAGAGCCATGCTTCCATCATGACGCCCACAATGCTATTTCCCACCTGAAGGTCCGGCAGAGTGCATGACATCAGGGCTGAGGGGAGCAGTCACCTCACTCTAGCTTCCTGTCAAAGGTAAGGCCAATCCACCTTATTCCCACTTATTGAAGAAGGAAAGTTGAGGCTGAAGTGGAGAAGAGCATGTGGAATCACGTGATGATTCCAGTTCTCCACTCTCTACTCTTCCCCCGTAAAGAAGCTCTTGCAGCCTGCTCCTTCAGTGCTGGCTTGGTGGCTTCTTTCTGGAAAACACGGACCATACAGAGGGCCATCTTACTTGTCTAGTGGGATTTAAGAGAAGTGGTTTGTTTCTTTGCTGTCTCATGAACTTACTTCTAGCCCAAGATCTTGGTATACCAGTTTCTCCATAACCCTCTGAGACTCTTCCCCCTTTGCTGGGAGAGTTTTTTGAAAAAAGGCAATATTTAAAAATTTAAAAAATCTTTCTTGCTCCCCCAAGAAACAAAATGGGAAGAAATACTGATTTAGTTCTCATCAGTTTCCAGTTTTGTTTCTGTCAGCAACTACATGCAATTAAGCTCCCAGACAGGACGTAGGAAAATGAACAGTGCTGAACAATTGTATTATCTCGAACCAGTCCAGTGGGCAAAAGTAGTAAAATGCATCAGAACATTAGCTATAATGGCTTTCTAGGGCAAAGTGCAATGACTATGAAGACACACAATTAGAGAAGTCATTTGTTCTGACAGACACCGCTGGCCAGCCCTTAGTACAGAGACAGAGCTGTCATAGGGAACTGTTTGACCCTGTGAAGGTTTACCGCTATGAACATTCTCACAATGAGCAGTGTCCCTACTACCTGAGAAAGACCTCCTGCCCACCCTCCCACATCCATGTCACTCTTCTTCAATCCAATGGCAAAGTTCTTAAAAGTTAATGGGAGACTTCCTTTCTCCTCCTTCCTGTCAACTCTCTACTTTCCAGCAGGTTGACCTTCTCTACCTCCAGCCTTCCTGTACTCTTCTTCGAACTCACTACACTCATGGATTTGATTAGCCTTGGAAGTATTTGCCATTGTCCTCCACTCCCTTGTGGATTTCTCTTTTCTTTGGCTTTTTCTGATGAAACCATTTTCTGGTTTTCCTTCTGCCTGTTTGACTTTCTCCTTTGACCAACTTTGCTCTCTGCCTGCCACTTAAATGCTGGTTCTCTCTTTGGCTGTTGTCTCTTCTTCCATAACACCCTGAATATGTTCAGACTTAGTCACTTTGTCTCCTAGTCATCACCCAACACCTATACACCAACAGCTTCCAGTGTCTAGCCTGGATCTCTCTCTGTGTTCCAGACCTGTGCAGATACACAACTTCCTTACTGGATGGGGCCTGCTTAGACCCCTCTTGGATGCCTTTTTAGTATTTCTTGTGCCACAGCCCTCCACTCAACCTTTAAGATCAGCCCCTGTAGCTCTTGTTCAGAGGGCCATCCTCAGGTTTCTGGAGCAGTTTTCCCTATACTCATGGAGAGTTGAAACTTTCCAGGAGTTTCTGTGTCTTTCCCTTATCATCTGCCCCATTGTCAATTCAACGGGCTGTGAAATACCAGAAACCTTGCATTGAATGGTATCATGGATTTGTCAGGGAACAGAAGCTGCGGTGGAGTTAGAAGTTTCCTTATGATTACCTTATTGAGAAGCATGGTGGTGAACGGTAAAAAGGAGAGAAGAATGAGTAGGTAGGGGAAGCCTTTAGACCATGACTCAGACTGACACTTGGGAAGGAGACAGGGAAGGAAGGAGGGCTGGGTAGAAGAGCCTCAGACTGCAGAATGGCTCGGAGGAGGTCTCAGCTAGTCGAAGGGGTGCTCTAGTACAAAGATCACTGGTTAAAGGAGTTCTAGGAAGGGCGAATCATTGCACTTCCTCTGAAGTTGGTGGCTAGAGGCTGTCTGAGAGCCACATGGTCTTAGCTAGAAGCTGAAGCTGAGAGCATCAACTGCTAATAGCTGTTCTTTCCTGAAGGGTGGTCTGAGCTGCTTGCTGCCATGGCTCCACGAGTGGGGAGCTATGAGCAGATCTTACCCATCAGGATCCCCCTGTGGATCAGGCTAACATCTGTGCCCTGTGGAAGATTTATCTGAGATCACATCCTGTTCGTCTTCCTCTGCTTCCCCCACTCCCTCACTAATCTCACCTGTAACATATCCTTGGTGAATTTCTTGCACATGAATTCTTGTCTTATAATGTGCTTTGGAGGACACAATCGAAGTTATGGGCCAATCCATTCTGATAGTCTACAGAATCTTAAACACAGTAGTACCACGGCCAAATACATCGTCTTTTCATTTACACTTCCTTTTCTCCATAGTAAGTGATACCTCCGTGCATCCAGTTGCCCAAGCCTGAAATCTTGGCACCATCCTTTGACTGCTTCCTATCCTTCCTCCTTGCAATACTCTATTTCTATGCTTTTGAATCCTTCAGATTCTGCCATGGAGTGCAGCTATTTGGTATATGTTCGATAGGGGCATTTCATATATGCGTTTCATAGTCTGGCTTATTTCCACAGCTGGGATATTGACCTTGATACAGTCAGGACACAGAATATTTCCATCCTCCCAAGAACCCCTAATGTTGCCCGCTTATAAACACATCCTCTTCCTTTCTAACTCCACCTCCTTTTTAGTCCCGATAACCATCCATCCTTTCTTCATTTATGCACCTTTTTAATTTCAAGAATGAGCTATCACTAACATCAGGAAAATGCAAATCAAAGTCACAGTGAGGCATCATTTCACCCCAGTTATAATGGCCAGTTACTGCCTTTCCCCACAAAAGTAGCGTGTTAGCTTCTTGGAGGAAGAAGCTTTGTCCGCTTCAGTTTTTACTCCCTAGAATTTTTAGTAGACGGTGCTCAGTATTCAATAATCTGACTCTTACTACCTCACGTTGCAGAATGCTTACTTATCATGTGCCACAAGATAAGCACTTGAAAAAGGAGAGGAAACTGATAATCGTGTGATTTTTGTAAAATAATGAAATTAGCCTTTAATTTGAATTTAGTGGGCCTGTCTTCTACCTTGTTTACTTGTTGAACATTAAGTACCTTCATGGCCCTGTTTATTGATCAGTTTGAGATGAACATTTTAGCTAATCTTGTTTCAATCCTTCTGTGGTCACCAGTGCAAAAGAAAAATGGCTCAAAGCCTCAAATGGGTAAAGAGAAAAAGGTCACAAAGGAATGTAGTTGATGCATTTATATCACACTATACTTATAGAGAGCTTGGACAAAATAGAGAAAATAATCCCATATGTGACAAAGCCGTTTTAACATAATTTGGTAAACTGGCTGTCATCATGGGCCAAAGCATGCAAAATGAAATTTATTAGGAACATATCAAAAATAGTACTCAAAAGCTCGAAAGATGTAGTTTAGCTTAAAAAGCTAGAAAGATATAGATGAGCTTAAAAAGCTAGGAAGATGTAGTTTAGCTTAAAAAGGAATATAAGAGGCTAGTTTATTTAAAGTTCAAGATAAATCAGCAATATAATATTGATGCTAAGAATATCAATTCTATCTTAGGACACACTACAGAAGTATAAGAGTATCTAAGAAAAATAACTAGACATGGTAATTTCTGAGAATCCCACAAGCCAAACGTGGAGTGTTTAATTTCAAGTGTGATTTTTTTAAGATGACATGGACAACCTACGAATGTTTCTATGTTGAATGTAGAAAAGGACGTGTTCAAATTCACCATAACAGTTACTGTTAAATAGGAGGTTGGGGACAGGGACTCTCTGCCCTGTCCACCCACCTTCTGCCCCAGATAGAAAAATTGGGAAAATAAGAGTGACTTCCTAGAATCAAAACATCAAAGTCAATACACATGAGATGAGCAGACAGATTCTAGGCCAGATTAAATATGCGTTAAACAAATGTAAGGAAGAAAGTATCCGTTAGAAAGGTGGAAAATAGGAGTGTTGGGGACAGGGACCCTCTGCCCTGTCCACCCGCCTTCTGCCCCTAGATAGAAAAATTGGGAAAATAAGAGTGACTTCCTAGAATCAAAACATCAAAGTCAATACACATGAGATGAGCAGACAGATTCTAGGCCAGATTAAATATGCGTTAAACAAATGTAAGGAAGAAAGTATCCGTTAGAAAGGTGGAACACGGAAAAAATGAATCATAAAGAAAATGATCAGTCATGCCTAGCTAACTCCAGTTCAGGGTAGAAGGATTCTAAAGTTATGGAGGTTTGCAGATAGTCAAGGACATTTCTATTTTGGTTAAAGAATACATCCCACTATTATAGTCTGGTGCCATTAAACATTCAAATCATCTCTTTCCCCATGCTGTGATTCTGTGCTCACCAAGCCATCTTCTGATTACAAATTGACTTCCTACGTAAGGGTGCCTACCGGGAGAGAATGTGCTGCTTGTGCCATCTGAGTATTCTAGGATGTGTGACAGTAATGGCTCCCATTGTAAATGAGTCTGTTGGCACTCTTGTATCTCATGGGCTTAGCTAATGTAAATCTGCCCTGGAGGGTCAGAGCTACTCTAGATGCACTTATAGAATCCAGCTTTAGAAATTGTGAAGCTGAGCCATAGACTCTGGGTCATGGTGAACACATTCTATCTCATTGAGCATTCTTGGGAAATAGTCAACATTCTCCTTAGGTAGCTTTACTCTGTCTTCTGGAAATCAGAACTACCACCTTCTTGTGAACATCTGTACTGGGTATGTCATTTGATTCTTAGATTTTGGTGTATTAAAGACTGACTTCTTAAAAGATCTGAATTTGATTTATTTTTGCATCGATTAGGATACTCAGAATGTAGAAATTTTACCAAGCAACCAGTAGCCCACCCTGACCACCCTTGACCTGACTATAACCCTTCCTAATATTCAGCACTTACTCATCTTTACCTCCCTCCTTCCCAGCAAAACAAGGGCTAACACTTTCCTCAGCAATCTCCCCATCCCTAACCAAGAACAGATAGATATTCTAGAGAATGTGGCAGCCAGTTTGAGTCTCCTCATACCCTACACTATAGACCTCACAGTTTCCCTTGTTTCTATTCCCCGGTGCTTGTACTTCCATCTGTCAAGCATTCTTGGCTTGCTGACTTCTATAAGATGGTTGGTGATGCCAGTTCTCCTTCTGGCCCCATCATCTACAACCAACGGGCACATAGTGCTCTGTCCTGGTATCTAACCCAGTATTTCATAGCCTCATATTACATTTGTTTTTTAGAACTTCTGAACCTTTCCTTGTCTGGGATAGACTCGAACGTGGTAACTCTTCATCCAGTGTTTGTTCTTTGATTGGATAAATGAACCATATCATTTGGCTAATGTGTGAACATTCTGGAGAAAGTTCAACAGAGAGGAGAAGCCTTAAGAAGATGTACTTGAAGTCTTCACCCATTGGGTGTTAGTTATGTCGTAGGAATAAGGAATCACATTTGTTCCCTGAATCTGAGGAAGGTGTAGACAGAAATTTCCTGGAAGGAGAGGTGGGTGTATCTGCAGCAGCAGGGAGTTTGGATTAGATATGATCATACTTTTTTCGATTATGGCAATACAAAGACCTTGATATCAGTATTACTATTATCACTCTTCATAGCATTAAAGTTTGTTTAGCACTTCATAGTATGGTAAGGGCTATTTTTACGTATTATCTAACTCTTCTAATGAACCTTGAGGTAATTTTTATTGTGCTTTGTCACTCTACATGTAGGAAAATAGAAGCTCTAAAAAGTGAAAACTCACTGGTCAGAGAGTCAGTCAATGGCAGAGGTGGGGTTCAAAAGTAGGTCCTCTGGCTCTAAATTTCCTCTACATGTCTCTCAGCTATCCTGCTTACTCGATAAGACTGCAAAAGAGAACCAGCTCCAGCTGAGAGCCGAGTGATAAAAATCATTGAATGTGAAAGTCTAACAAAATCATCGCCTTCTCCTGCTTTAATGTGAACTTACTTCGTGCTACAATAAAATGACCATGATGAATTTAGCACCAATATTTTATTTTCTTCGAGACTGACATTCGTTTTTCTTCCTTGGCAGGTTATCCACTGTGGAGAGTGGGCCTCTGAGTATGTCCCCGTGTGTCGTAAACTGTACACGTGCCACCATTTGTGTGAATTACACTCAGGAGCCACGACGAATGTCAGACATTTGTGTCGTAATCCATGCTTGCCATTTTTCTGAATTTCCTTTGAAACACTGTCCTATTTGAGTGACATTTCTCCATAGGTTATGGGATATGGTTGCCATTTTCAAATGAAGATTTGAAAAGAAAAAGCCCTATTCGTATCCTGCCACAGAAAGCTATTTAAACTCATCTCCATGAAACGAATGTTAAAATTTAAGAGCATAACTACACTAACTCTTGAGCAAATGGGAAAATAGACAGGAAAACCTTTTGCAGAGCAGAGCTCTATGTAAATACGGGCAAATGTTATAATCATTAAAATTCACACAGAGGCAAATCTTCAAAACTTATCTTTGATGCAGTCCAAATCATTAATGCTGAATAATTAATCACCCCAAAGGACACGAATCAAAATCAATGATAAATGGTTCTAAAAGCAAAACTTAGAAGTTTCTCAAATTTCCAGGTTGGAGGTGGGGAGGAAGGAATGATATGGATAAAAGAATATAAACCCAAACCAGGAACTTTATTTCATTATGTAATGCAGATTCAACATCACTATTGAATGGTTTATGTGCCAGGTATAACCTAGGCAGTCTTTCACATTTATTCTTTAAATCAGTTCTTCAAATAAATCAATAAAGTAGATATTATTGCCCCCATTTTAACATAAGAAATGTAGAGCTCACGTTTTAGGCATCATTTTTTTTTTAAGGATGCATAAATAGTAAATGAAAAGCACCTGAATTCTAACTCAGGTCATCTGATTCTAAGTAGAAAATATCTGTCCACTCTGCCCTGCCACCTTCCAAGCAGATTATGCAAATTTAATCATTGTCTTTCTGATGTTGGCAGGAACTGCTTCAGAACTGATTAACCTTGTGTGTGTTTCTGTGCAGAGAGCACTATAGGCTGGAGAAGCTGATCTTTTCACAGCATTTACCAGTCTCCACAGGGGTATAGAGTATGGGTTTTCCTGACTCATCAAGGGTGATGAAACCAACAGAGGGGTTAGATCTGTGTCTAAGCAAGACAGCCTTTCCGCATTTCCAAATTTGAGGCTATACTTTCTCTTAGTTTGACATGTCGAGTAACCTGTTTTGAGGCTGATGATTAAAATTCAGACCAGGTTCTTTGTAAGTTAAGGTGGGGTTGTCGAAGACTCCGTTGACTCTCTCTGCTTTGCTTTTGTGTATACATACATACTCTCACACAGAATCTAATCTGGCCATACATGAATAAAAAAACCAACATTCTCTGCTTCCCTCTCAGGAATAAGATAAGGCTTATCCCCAAAGATGGAGGCCAGAGGATTACCCAAGTCACCAAATGGAGAGGATTAGTCTCGACCCCCCAGATGCAGAGACCTGCATTGTGGAACTGACCTTGAGAAGGATTTGCAGATCTATCAGACACAGTTGCTGGTAGAATCAGGATTAGAGCACCTCCATTTCTCATTTGCACCTCAGAGCAAATTTCCAGGTTGGAGGTGGGGAGGAAGGAATGATATGGATAAAAGAATATAAACCCAAACCAGGAACTTTATTTCATTATGTAATGCAGATTCAACATCACTATTGAATGGTTTATGTGCCAGGTATAACCTAGGCAGTCTTTCACATTTATTCTTTAAATCAGTTCTTCAAATAAATCAATAAAGTAGATATTATTGCCCCCATTTTAACATAAGAAATGTAGAGCTCACGTTTTAGGCATCAATTTTTTTTTTAAGGATGCATAAATAGTAAATGAAAAGCACCTGAATTCTAACTCAGGTCATCTGATTCTAAGTAGAAAATATCTGTCCACTCTGCCCTGCCACCTTCCAAGCAGATTATGCAAATTTAATCATTGTCTTTCTGATGTTGGCAGGAACTGCTTCAGAACTGATTAACCTTGTGTGTGTTTCTGTGCAGAGAGCACTATAGGCTGGAGAAGCTGATCTTTTCACAGCATTTACCAGTCTCCACAGGGGTATAGAGTATGGGTTTTCCTGACTCATCAAGGGTGATGAAACCAACAGAGGGGTTAGATCTGTGTCTAAGCAAGACAGCCTTTCCGCATTTCCAAATTTGAGGCTATACTTTCTCTTAGTTTGACATGTCGAGTAACCTGTTTTGAGGCTGATGATTAAAATTCAGACCAGGTTCTTTGTAAGTTAAGGTGGGGTTGTCGAAGACTCCGTTGACTCTCTCTGCTTTGCTTTTGTGTATACATACATACTCTCACACAGAATCTAATCTGGCCATACATGAATAAAAAAACCAACATTCTCTGCTTCCCTCTCAGGAATAAGATAAGGCTTATCCCCAAAGATGGAGGCCAGAGGATTACCCAAGTCACCAAATGGAGAGGATTAGTCTCGACCCCCCAGATGCAGAGACCTGCATTGTGGAACTGACCTTGAGAAGGATTTGCAGATCTATCAGACACAGTTGCTGGTAGAATCAGGATTAGAGCACCTCCATTTCTCATTTGCACCTCAGAGCTCAGATAACTTCATACCCTGAGAATTGATGTTCCACATGCTGGAAGAGCAGACAGGACTGAACAAACAGACTTTGTGTTGATACTGTTATATTGTTGTCGAACTATTTTATCTTTAATCTCCAAAATATAAGAAGCGTCAGAGCATCATTTATGTCTATGAAGTGAAATAAAATGATCAAAGGGTAGGAGATGTACCTGTATTAGTCAGTAAAAGTACTGAACGTTAACTCCAGATAAGAAACTGACTAGGCACTAAATGTGAAGCAAAAAACAGATACAGATCATAATCTCTCGGCATTTAGAAGATTAGCAAAAATATTTGCTACTTAATGGGTATCTGCTATGTTTTCGGTGCTGTATGAAGAGGCTTATAAACCTATCTTTACCACAAGGTTGATGTAGATAGTGCTCTATTTTGCAGAATAAAAACTGAGACTCAAGGTTAAATAATTTATTTGATTGTTAAGGTCAGAGCAGAGACTGAACTCTGGTTTTAAGTTCTCCAAAAGCTCTGTCCAGCACATAGACTGCATTGCAATTTAGGTAGGGAGACTGACATCTACAAGGAGGGCTTATGATGAAAGACAGGTTTTTAATCATAAACTCTACGATTTCTTTAACGTCTACATTGTTTATACACTGATTAGAAAGACGTCAATACTCTGCATTTGCTGTTGGATCGCCAGTGCCTGTTGTTCTAAAGAGCTTCAGGGATGGCAAATCTTTTTTTTTTTTTTTTTTTGGGGGGGGGAGAGGTTTTTGCCATAGGGCGTGTGCGCTTGCCAGACAGACAGACAGACAGACAGAGAGACAGAAAGCGAGAAATCACCCCCCAGGGAGGATTGCGACACCGCAATCCCTTCTCCTCCATTCTCCTCTCGGGATCTTGGGCATGCATGCACATGCGCCCGGCGTGAGTTTTAAGGTACCGGGTCTGGGACACGAACCGTGGTCGACTACATGAGAGTCCAGCGACATAGCCATTACGCTAACTGCTGGTCCCGTGGGTTGGCAAATCTTTGCATTTTATCTCCAGACATAAACCACACCTTTTGTACGGATGTGGTTTTGAAAATGATCAAAAATCATTAATGACTTTCTCACTTTCCCCTCTCTCTCTGTCCCTCTCTGGTCACATAAAAATTAAATAAAGCTAAATCAAATAATTTAAAAGGGGCTTGCAGGTGGCATGGTGGTTAAGGACACTGGATTCTCACATGGCTGACCATGGTTCGAGTCCCAGACTTGTTGGCTTGGTTGCTCACTTTCTCTCTCTCTCTGTCCCTCTCTGGCCAAATTAAAATAAATAAATAAAGCTAAATATTAAAAAAAAATTATTAATGACTCAACCTAGTATGTAAACTAAATGATTAAGGCAGGTAATAAAATTGAAAAGAACAGAGTGTGATCATACTATCTTTTTACCATACCTCATATGCATCCAAACATAAAGCATTTTCCAATAAAAAGGAAACCACATTCAAGATCCAAGTGGGTGGCAGAGAAAAGCAAGCACTGAAGGTGAATTTTTTGGAGGGCTGGGATGAGTCAGATCTCTTATTGATGATGATTTGATCTGCAACTACGTGTCAGGTAAACTTGACTCTCAGTTCCCTCTTTTATTCATGGATACAGGCAAAACTATCTCTCACAAAAATATCTCAACTTGGAGATTATTTCTAAAAATTCAAAATATTTGAAGATTTTGAAAAGAAGATATTAAGAATTACAAAAGATTGGGGCCAGCAGGTGGCATGGTGGTTAAGGTGCTGGATTCCCATATCATCAACTGAGGTTTGAGTCCTGGGCCCTGTGCCTTGAAAATATGCTGGGAATGTGTATGTGTGTGCCCAAAATTCCAAGAGAGGAATGGAGAATAGATTGCAGCATAGCCATCCTCCTGGAGAGTGACTTCTCACTTTCTCTCTCTCTCTCTCTTTCTCTATCCCTCTCTGGTGAGTGCACACTAAAAAAAAAAAAAAAAAGAATTGAAAAAGATTAGATAAGAATAGATCAATGATGTAAATGTCTGGAGCATTCAAAAGAGTCAGCAATTTAAATCATCAATGTCTAAAAGTAGAGCACTGGAGTTAATCCACAAGCATTCAGAAAAAATGTTACCACTTCCATTTCTATTCATTTTTAAAAATTTCATCTTGAAACTTCTATTTTTGTTTCTATTTTATAGTCTGCCTGACCAATTCTGCATGAATATATTCGATATTATACATAAACATGTGCAGGTAATATGCAAATATAAGAATGGAAATACATACACCTATGTCTAGGTACAGTAAGTGATGAGGTAGTATGTGGCCAAAAACTTTGCGACCACTGTTCTGGACTCATTCAAGAGATACCAAGTGGGACAGATTCAATATGAATAATATGCTATAAAGTGGAAGAGGCAGCACTCCAAGCAATTTTTTTTCCCCTATAATAAAGCTGTAGGAGATTGTCTGGAGAAAGCTTTTTAATGCTTTGGGGTTTTACCACCTTGGAGTCTTTCATGTTCTTTGAGCACTGTAACTTGGACTTAGCGGATGTACTTGAATGTGCTGCTCTTATTGAGCCTAAAAGAAGAGTCTCCGTCTAACATACTCTGCTTGGGGGTAGAGAATGGGACTATGGGGCCAGCGGATGGCAAGCTGGTTAAGGAGACTGAATTCCACATGGCATACAGTGTGGTTCAAGTTCCAGATTTGGCTGCCCAGAAATAATGCATTTTAAATCAGGCATAAAGGTTGGGACCAGCCGTTGGTGTAAGGGCTATGTTGCTGGACTCCCGTGTAGTTGATCGCAGTTCAAGTCCCAGACCCAGTTGCTTAAACTCATGCCAGGCGTGTGTGTGTGTGTGCCCAAGATCCCGAAAGGAGAAGGGAGGAGAAGGGATTGGGGCATGGCCCAAACCCCTGGGGGATGCTTTCTTGCTTTCTATCTTTCTGTCTTTTTGGCATGTGTCCTATAGCAAAAATCTCTCTCTCTCAAAAAAAAAAAGGAGAACTTGGTGGGGCCAGCAGGTGGTGTGGTGGTTAGGCTGCTGACCTCCCATATGGCTAAGTCCCAGACCTAGTGGCTTGCTTTCTCACTTTCTCTCTCACTCTCTTTCTCTCTCTCTGATGACTATAGCAAGTGAAAATAATAATAATAATAATAAATAAAATAAAATAAATATTTTTTTAAAAAAAGGAAAACTGGTCCTTGAGAATGTGAGAACATTTTACTTTATAAGGAATGCAAATTCCCTATGACTCATGCTAGCATTTTTTTCTCCCACTTGTATAGTGAGTTGATTTTGAAGAGTACACATTGTGATACATGGTTGAATTATATGTACTTCTTCTAAAAAGTGTTCATATATAGCAAACCTTGGTCTTAATGCTGTGGGCCCAAATCACTTAGTATTTTATTAGCCCTCTCAGGGACAGAAATTTTAATATTATAGAAATATCTTGTAATGGGCAATGCTGGAATTTTTCCAAGTTTTTTTTTATAGCAAAGCCTTGGAAAGTTTTCCATATATTTTTAATTGAAAACAACTGAGAACTTAATGCAATGATAACTCTCAAAAGGAAAATGTTAATTATTTTACTCTGTATGACTTTTCTAGAAGGAGATATTTAGCCTTTGTGTGTTCCATTAATTTAAACTGGATTTCCTCTGAAGACTTCCAGTCTGAATTTATGCTTCTGCAATTCCATGTGCATTTCCCAAGTTTCCATTTGTTCTGTCTGGAATGTTCTTTCTGCCTGGCTAATGTCTCTATTTTATTTTCTCTTTTTTTAAGTTTATATATTTATTTCCTCAATGAGTGAGAGACAGAGAAAGAGGAGAGAGAGAGAGAGATAGGCACAGCCAACAGTCTTTGTACTGCCAAGGGTAAGCCAGTCCTAGACTATGGGCATATGCAACCCCAGTGGGTTTGGTCAGGGAGGTCTCTTGGCAAGAAACTGGAATCTTCTTATGTGGTCAGCCTCACAGACTTGTACTACCGCTGTGCCATTGTCCTATCCCAATGTCTCTAATTTTTTATAAACTTAGCTGCGGAGTTGCTTCAGAGACTTTTCCTTGGCTATTCTTGTCTCTAACCTTTAGCAGAGAGCAAAGGGAATTTTGGGAATGTGTAGGGTGGGGTGAAGGGGGTGATCACTTTTATTATGAAACATCTCAGGCCCTGCTGAAATCATCTGTGGGATTATCTATTTTTTACATCAAGTTTTAAGTTCAAGGATGACAGAGACTGAATCTTCTTTACTTCTACATTTTCAGTATCTAGGAATAATTTAGCACAGGGTAGCGCCTAAAATTATTATTATAGGAACACAAATTATTTTCAGACTCTTTTTTTTTCTATAGGGCATGTGTGCTTGCTAGAGAGACAGAGACAGAGACAGAGACAGAGAAAGTGAGAAATCACCCCCCAGTGGGGATGGCCATTCCATAGTCCTTTCTTTTCCATTCTCCTCTCAAGATTTTGGGCACACACACACACCAGGCATAAATTTTAAGCCATCAGGTCTGGGACTCAAACAGCAGTAGACTATGTGGGAGTCCAATCTACAACCATTGTGCCATCTGCTGGTCCCCCTTTACAGACTCTTATTCACGAATACCTAAATATATCCTGAAGTCTAGTGTGACTAGTTATAGTAATTAACTACTTACTTCAAATGATCAAGTGCTTGTTTATTAAATAAACTATTTAGTTGCTTGGGGAAAAAAGCTTGCATTTGATTCATATCAATCGTGTGGTATCAATAAGTTAATTCTGCTCAGAGCTACAGATGGAGCTGAGAGACTTCTAGGTAGTTATCTTTTGAGAACAGGAGTAGCTAAAGTTACTACCAATGAAGTATTGGAGAGGCAAGATGATACTCTGGCCTCAGTCTCTTCTCTGAAAATTGTTTATTTTGGTCTGTTTCTGTCATCTTACATTAATAGCTATAGTTCAAAAGGAATTATTACTTTAATATACAAGAATTCTCTTTTTGTCTTAGGCAGCCATGCAAGGCATGCTTTAAAAGCATAGTCCCTGGATAAATCTATTTCATGCCAATTTCTCTCTGGATGAAAAATAAATGTTTTAACCTATGAATCCACGTTTCAGATCCTGCTGGGTTGGCACATTATAGATGCCTATCACTTCTACATTTAAATGAACGGAGGAAAACAGCTGTAAATTTTATGACCTAGATAAAAATCACATTCCTTTACAATCCCTTATTCTTATAGCTTGATATCTTCCTAGACCCCGAGAATTGATTTTTAAAAAGAAAACAATCTAATTTCCTCCTTACTATTTATGGATTTCTCTCCCTTTCTCAACTTCAGTTGGCTTCATCAGGGAAAACAATGCAGTGTGGTGTTTATTGTTTGAGTTCTATATTAATTCAAACCTAAAATATTGCCAAATTAAAACAGTGAAGCCTTTGTTTTTGAAAGTGAGCACTGTTATCACGAAACTTTTCTTATTGTCCTCCATAGCCACCTATACAACTCTTAATAATAAACTACAACAAGGAATACTTTCATCTTTCTTCCAAACTTTTATTAGGCCAATGATAACTTTTTTTTAAGAAAAAGAGGATGGTCTGACCCTCACATGTTTATGCCTGAGTCCCTTAGTCTTCATGTAGTTCTGATTATGAAAGTTTCTTCCTAAATAATTTGGCATGTCTTCAAATGAGGAGTAAAGAGTAAGGAAGCCAGATTTAGAAAGAAAAAAAAAATTTTTTTTCTCATTTATTCATTCATCTACTCATCCAAAGGAAGCACTATACCCTTCTCAGAGAATAATCTGGTTATTCTTCTTTATAAAATAAACCATTTAGTTGCTTGGGGGAAAAATCTGCATTTGATTCATATCAATCGTGGATATGATCAAGAGGAAATTATTCTTAATTTCCTCTCAAGAAATTTCAAAGATAGGAAGAGAGAAAAGAGGCCAGTCAGTGGCATGGTGGTTAAGGTGGGTGGATCCCACATGGCCGACTGCACAGTTTGAGTCCTGGACCTGGTGGCTTGAAAATCACAAATCACATTGGACACATGTGCACACGTGCCTAAAAACCTGAGAGGAACATGGAGAAGAGATTCCAGTGAGGCCATCCCCCTAGGGATTGCTTTCTCACTTTCCCTCTCTGTCTCTGGTGAGCATGCACACCCTATAGCAAAACTTACAAGAAAGTAAGGAAAGGCTAGAATAAATGTATTATGTTTCAGTATGCACAGATGTGGTCCTATCAGTCAAACATTTAAATTCTTTCATACCTATTAGTCATAGCTGCTTCTCAGGCTTCTCAAGAACCTCCTTGCTCCTCAGTCTCTGCCCAGAGGCACCCCGTCACTCCTAACACTCCCAGTCAACTAAAGGGTTATGAAGGAGGGTTATGAAGCCAGGAGCACCAACCTCACTACTGTGTTCTGAGAGCTATTGCCTGAGCAGTTCTGGCTGTGGACTGTTTGGCTTATCCTCTTTGGATAAGTGATCCCAAGCGGAGAATAGGTTCACAGGGAAACACATAGTCTCCTGCTGGATTTCAACTACATGCAAACTTAAAAATCACAAAATACAGTGTAAGAGGAAACAATTGAGAAGCCATTTTGACACCCAGGTTTACAGAATGTCTTCAAGTATTCTGGTTCTTTTTCTTTTTATTTCAAGAGAGATTTTTGCTATAGGGAGCGTGTGCTCACCAGAGAGACAGAGAGAGGTAGAAAGTGAGAAATAACCCCCCTCCCCCAATGAAGGATGGTCATTCCACAATCTCTCCTCCTCTATTCTCCTCTTGAGATTTTGGGCATGCATGCACACATGCCCAGTGTGAGTTTCAAGCCACCAGGTCCGAGACTCCAACTGCAGCCTGTGAAATAACCATTATGCCATCTGCTGGTCCCTATTCTGGCTCTTTTTACAATACAAAAAAGCAAAGTTGTATACTGGATCTACTACTACAGTGTAAATGTTTTTGTAGATCAGGTGGAACTCTCAAAACACAGGCATGGAAGTTTAGTTTCTTTGTTTGCCTCCCATAATGTTCGCCTTGTGTTGTCAAATTTGCATTTGAAGGCGCTATTAAACCACAGCATCAAAATAAGGATGACAGTTGCTGCAAAATATAAGAAATCAAAAGAAAAAGAAAAAAAAAACCCTGAGAAGAGAATGGCTCCAAATGCGGTAATTATGCAGATCGGTGACGAGTCTCACTCACATATAATGCATACTTCAGGCGAAGGAGGAAGTGCTGGGCAAACAACTCTGTGCACAACCTACAATTCCCATCAGCCTGACACTGCGGAGCTGCTCCTGCGGTCTGGTCTAGAGGAGAGTGACTCAGAAAAATAAGTAATTTAGAGCGGGGAGCTCAGGCGCTCAGGGAAATCTGTCACAATCAGTGTGGAAGTCATAACAAAAGAAAGATAAATTTAGTTTGTTTGTCTTTGTTAAACCAAGGACTAAGCTGAGCGAGGTGGGTCTCTTAACCGGTTCACATTTCCTGTTTGTTTATTCTGGTTGGAAAAAGTTTGATTCTTACAAATCTTGATGAAACTGAGATAATAGGTTTTTAAAAAACACACACACACATTTTTTTAAGCCAAGGTAATACATTTACATATTATTTTTCCCTTTGACCTACTTTTCTGTACCAAATAGTACTTTTTACCTCCCAGAAGGAACCCATTTCTACTTATTGACCACTTTTAAAATTTTTTTTGAATACACTCTGTCCACATTTCTAACTAGAATGTTAGTATTACTATTGCTTGTTTGAATACTTTTGTTTTTTGCACTTGCTGGAAAGACAGAGAGACAGAAAGAGAAATCACCCCCGAGGGGGGATGGCCATGCTGCAATCCCTTCCCTTCCATTCTCCTCTCAGTATCTTGGACACACATGCACACATTCCAGGCATGAGTTTAAGCCACCAGATCTGGGACTTGAACCGCAGTCAACTACATGGGAGTCCAACAACATAGCCATTACACAATCTGCAGGTCCCTTGTTTGAACACTTTTAAACATTATCTCTACTTCCTGTTACTAAGCTCTCCAACTTACCTCCCAATACCTTAAAAAACAAATCCCTTAAACTTTGCCACATCACATTCGCTTCACATGTTACAAGATTTGATTAAACCTATGGTCAATCTATATTTTTGCGACTGTAGTGTTCCAAGATTACACATTATTTTTCAGAAGTAAATTGTGACCTTTTTTCTTCTTATGCTTGGATTCGTGTATTTATTACTGTTTTCTCCACTACTAATTTTTCAAAAGCTCTGTCAAAGGCCAGTCTTTCAGAGTTTTTAAATATTCAGTCACATCAGATAATCTGAACGTTCTAGTCCTTCTTTAATGGAAACGTTTCTGCCACGGCTCTTTATCCTACTGTTTTAAACCCAACTGTTTCTCTGTAGGCCTGATGTGTAGTAACGGCCAGGGGTTCCTACTTTTCTCTTTCGACTTGGAGTTCCATTTTTGTGTGTCCCATGCACCCGTTTTCTCTTCTCTACGGCCTTGCGTGGCCCAAAGTGGATTCTTAATGTATTGAGTACTTTCTAATCAAAAATGCCTAGGAAGTAAATGTTTTGGCCCTTGGGGTAAAATGTCTTTTTCTCGCTTCACACTTGAGTTTGGTATGCCTGGCATGGAATTTTATGTTAAAATTACTCCCCTTACAATTCCGAAAGCATTACTCCATTCTCTTCTAGCGTTCAGTATTGTTACTGGAGAGTCTGATGCTGTTTTGATTTTTGATCTTTTTTATCTAATCTACTTTTCCTCTCTAAAAACTGTGAGGTGGGTCAGCTGGTGGCTTGGGGGTTAAGGTAGCTGGATTTCACATGGTCAACTGTGTGGTTTGAGTCTCAGACCTTATGGCTTGGGGAAAAAAACAGGCACATGTGTACATGGGCCCAAAGTTCTAAAAGGAGGGAAAGATAGAGAAGGGATTGCAGTATGACCATCCCATGGGGGTGCGTTCTCACTGCCCTCCCCCTCTCTGTCTCCCTCCTCCAGTGAGCAAGCACACCCTCAAGCAAATCTAATAATAAAACCAAAAAACCTGTTAGGATTTTCTGTTCACTCATAGTGTTCTGATAGCTCATGAGATTGCATGACTTATTGATGGGGCTGTTTATCCTCTTTCTTGCTCTTTCATGTGTCGTGCTGAGCATCAGTAACACCTTCCACACTGAGGACTGGTGCTGTCCAGGTCCCTAAAATGGTATGGATTACATCTCTGACACATTGCCTCCCTCTTTTTTTTTTATTATTTTTTTTCTGTTTTCTCTTTGGGGACCTTTATCACATATTGAGTCTCCTGGTTTGGTCTTAGGAAGTTAAAAAAAAAATCTTTTGCCTCCTGTTTGTTCTGTTTTCTGGGGGATTTCTTCAATGGTCCAGTCTAACTCATTTCACTTTTGACTTATTTTTTAGGATATTTCTTGTTCTCTGATAGATCCTTTCCCATGGCAGGCATGGCAGATACACCGCAAGGTGACCCCGATGAGTGATGCTGTAATGTAATCTCCTTTCCTTTCTAGTCAATTGATTAAGGATGAAAATTCATGACTACTAAAATACTATTTGAAAGTTCTCTGGAACTTGCTGACCAGGAGTGATACATCAGCTTATTTGTTGTTGCTTGCTTGTTACTGGACTCTCAAATTACAGTAAGTATGGATTTTTTTGTTTTGTTTTGTTCATTTTTTTGTTTGTTTTTTTGAGAGTTTTATTTATTTATTTATTTATTTTTGCTACAGGGTGTGTGTGCTTGCCAGAGAGAGACAGAGAGACAGAAAGCGAGAAATTGCCCCCCCTCCCCAGGAGTGGGGCCATCCCAAGCAGGATGGCCATGGGCATTCCCTTCTCCTCTCAGGATTTTGGGCACATGCACGCACACGTGCTGCATGTATTTTTTCCCTTAAAATTAAAGGGGGAGGCCTGGGTGGCAACTGTTTGGCCCTGCCCAGTGGAGGGTACCAGGAAGAAACTGTCCGGTGTCCGCATCCCTCCTCCTCTCCAGGGAGGGTCTTTGTCTGCACAGTCCTCTGGGCCGGCTGGGCAGCTGTATTCCAAGAAGTGCTTCTTTGAAGTTGGAGGTGAAGTTGCTTTGCCCTTTGTGTGGCTGAGGCACAGAGCCAAAGCTCTGCCAAAGGATTAGGGTACTCAGGGTCCAGGCTGCCTCTTCCAGGAGAGGTTTGTCAGGGCACCATGACATACAGCTGCAATTTACAAGTCTCCCACACAAGCCGGTTTCAGAGTTGCTGCCAGGCCTCGTAAACTCCAGAATATGGCCTTCGTAGTCTCAAGGGACTTTGTGCGTAGATAAAGCACAGACTTTTATCTCACCATATTTGTCTTGTTCCCTTTCTCTTTTGAAAAGTGAAATTTAGAGGTTTTTTTAAAAAAAGAAATTATGGGGACCAGCAGATGGCGTGGTGGTTAAGGTGCTGGACACTCCCATATAGCCAACTAGGGTTCGAGTCCTGAATCTGGTGGCTTGCTTGTTCACTTTCTCTCTCTCTCACTCTCACCCTCTATCTCTCTCTGGTCAAATTAAAAAAATAAGTGAATGAATAAATAAAATAAAATAATTTTTTTTTTACAAAAGAAGTTATAACATATATAACGCACACATACCCGGCGTGAGTTTTAAGCCACTGGGTCTAGGACTTGAACCGCGGTCGGCTACATGGGAGTTCAGCGACAGCCATTATGCCAACTGCTGGTCCCTCATTTCACTTTTTAAATAACTTACTATATCAAGAGCATTTTTAATTCTACTACAGCTTCACATATATTATCTGTATTGTCTGAAGATTATTCAATTGAGAGAATTTACTATGGCGCAAAGTTTTTCTAATAGAGGGCATTTGAGTGGTTGCCAGTCCTATAGATGTTACAGAAAACATCTTTGAATATACACACACTTCAACACTCACAAATATTTCCTTCTTGTGAATTATTTCCTTACAAAAATTCTTGTAATTAGGATCATTGTGTCCAAGGATGGGAACATCGATATAGAAGCCAGTTTTTCTAGCATTCACTCATGAGTATTAATGAAACTATAAAGACCTTTACAATCTTTGGATAAAGAGAACTGCAGCGAGGCTAGCAGGTGGCATGGTGGCTAAGGCAGCTGAACTCCCACATGGCTGACGGCAGTTCAAGTCTCAGACCTGGTGGCCTACTTTCTCACTTTCCCTCTCTCTCTGTCTCTCTCTGTCTCTCTCTGGCCAACTTTAAAAAAGTAAAATAAAATAATGACAGTGAATAAAATAAAATAAATTGATTATTAAAAAAAAGAGAGAGAACTGCAGCTATACCATAAGCCTAGTACATTACTCTGAAGTAAAGCTATGTCCAGCTTCCAGGAAAATTCATCAGAAACAAATAGCATTTCCTTTCAGATCGTGTGTCCCTCTTCTGCCTGCAGACACTATTTGTTTATGTAATTATGTTAGTTTGAAATTGGCAGAGCCCTTTAACCCAAAGTGGGACTATTCTGGCTGACAGATGTGTTGACATTGCTGGCTCGGATTTGTGCCTCACGTGGCCCTATTACTTTCTGCTCAGCTGGCCGTCTGTGTGCTCCGGTGGCACCCTGCCTGCTTGAGAAACACGGCATCAGCTTGTTAGGCCCAAGCCTGAAGCAAAGTGGGGGACTGGGAAGGCTGACGGAAAGCAGAGCTGCTTTGGGGTCGATTTTGGAATCTCTGCGACTATTTACTCTTTAGCCCTTCTGTGTTGAAGGGTAGGGTCAGAGGTCGTGCTGAGGGCTTTGCAGCTGGGAGACAGATGTCCTTATTAAAAAACATATGCACACCCCTTCTGCTTCAGCTGCCTTTTAAGAAAGAAGTAAATATAGTCATTGTCTTATTAGAAAATACAAAGATTCACAGCCTTGTTGGGGAACATAGCAGTGTTACCCCAGGCAAGCTGGACTCTTGGCACTGAGATGCCAATGAGTAAGAGGTGGAGGTATCTGAGTTATGTCGGAATGTGGAATTACAAAGATAAAGAACTCTCCGTGTCTATGAATAACTTTGCTGCCTTTCAGAAGTCTCCAGTCCTTCTGGCTGAGTACTCAGCAGTCTCAATGGTCTGTTTGAACTTGTCAGATCCCCAGCACAGACTTTACAGTGCACCAGCTGTGGGTGCAGTCTGGGTCTAGGTGCTCCAGAGGAGCTCTTGCAGATTCCTGTCTTCTCATCACCTTCCCCCAATTCCCAGCTCTCTCTGCCCCATGAGCCTGCAGGCCTTTAAGTGATGGTGTGGGCACAGCTGCCAGCGACATGAGGATTCCACGGCCGTTAGCATTCTTCATCACACGTCATGGCTGTGCTTTCCTCTGTGTAACAGATGATGTCAGAAACACGTTGAGCATTCACTTACTTGAAAGAGTCTAGTCAAGAGGCCGGACAGTAGCACAGCAATAAAACGCAATGCTGTGTGAGGCCATCCCACATAAGGAGGTTCCCGGTTCAAGTCTGGCGAGCTTCTTGAGTATGTTGGGCACATGCTTGCCCATGATCCAGGGCTGACTGAAGGCTGGGGTGGATCACAACATCAAAATCCTGTTAAGGGTGGTGTCTCACCACCTTCACTGTCTCTCTGGCTTATGGAAGAAACAAATAAAAAATTTAAAAAACATGTTGGGTTCAGTGAGTGGCATGGCAGTTAAGGTATTAGACTCCCACATAGTCAACCACAGTTCAAGTTTCAGACCCTGTAGGTTGAAAATCACACCGGGTCATGTGTGTGTGTGTATGTCCACAGTCATGAGAGGTGAATGGAGGAGAAAGGATTGCAGTGTGGCCATGCCCCCTGGAAGTGATTTCTTATTTTCCCTCTCTCTGTTGCTCTCTAGGGAATGCACGTGCCCTATGGCAAAACAAAACTGGTTAAAATATGATATCTCTTAGATGCTTAACATCTTCATGCAAATAGCAGAAAGTATAAGCTTAGAGATATAATCTAATTGCCAGGCTAATTCCATGATTAGGTAGTTTAAGAGAAGTCATGAAAAAAATAATTAAAACAGTTTTTTAAAATAAAATCTGGAGGCAGAATCGGAAAAGGAAAAAGCTTTGCTCACGTTCCTCCCTGGTTACTTTCCTGACCACAGACCCGTAAGCACCCAGAAGGTGCTCGGCAAGGTACCAGGTGTCAGGGCGGAGCTCCAGGACTCAGTCACAGGGCTGCTCTGCCTCCATGGCCCTTCCTCCCAGGGTCCTGAGAACTGTATTATTTCCCAAGAATGACGGGGTCAGTTCACTTGAAGAGTCTGGGTGTGAAGGGCGCGGAGCGACAGGGTTGCTATATGACTTTCACTGTGTATCTTTTTGGCTCCCAAACTTGGATGAATACCATTGTCTACTTCCTTCCCCAGTTGACACTGGGCTTTGTGCATGTCATCGTTTCCAGATGAATTCAATCTTCCAAGGAACATGCGATGCCACCGCGTAAGCATGGTCTACCACTGGGGCTCTAAGTATCATTTTCCTCATCCTCTCTGTTACCTTGGAACATCCGGCGTTATTGTTATTGTGGATACATGTTAATAGTCATAAAATTCAAAGGGCAGTCATTGTCACAAGATTTTTCTACATTGGCTTCCACGTAAAATAACATGCTTCAGAATCCATCTCCAAATACGGTCAGTCAGGGAGTGGGCACGAGGTGAGAACTCTGGAGCAGTGGCAGGGACACTGGCCCACCACCGGGCAATTTGGCGAGCCTATAGTGAATGACCTCAGAACAGGATGAATTCTATCCCAGCCATGAAGTGGGATAAACACGTCTTCCATTTACCTAGACACAGTGTTGTAATGAAGAGAAATTTGATTTTATTAGTGCCTTTATTACTTAGCAAAGAACTGCTTCATGTACCATGGACTTAATATTTTAGTACCTCCATGTTTTCAGATTTTATTTTCAAGATGAGACGGCAAATACCGAATACCAGGAACCTCTTATATATAATGTTACACAGAACGTGGCCATTTGTTTGCTTTTTCCAGGCCAAATAAAACTAGAAAGCAGAGCAGAACAGTTCACTCACGCTGCAAACGTTTGGACTGCGGCCTAGATGAAATGCAACAATAACAACAGACAGAAACGGTACAGCTTCTCCGGCTACAGAAATGTGCTTTATGGATTCCAGTACATTCTTAGCAAATACAAAATAGAAAGCCGGCTGCAGCCTTTGTTATGTAGAGACCAAAAGTTACTGCTGGAAGAGTGTTTCTCGAAAGAGCTGAGTGCTGGGGTCTGGACAGTCTGGTTGGCGGAGGAGAAAGCACAGAAGCCTGTGGCCCAGAGATGGAAGAGTGTTTCTTGAAAGAGCTGAGTGCTGGGGTCTGGACAGTCCGGTTGGCAGAGGAGAAAGCACAGAAGCCTGTGGCCCAGAGGGGCTTGTTTCTCAGCCTCTGCTAATCCCTCAGTTTCCCCAAGCAAGGTGGAAACTTATGGCAATGATTCAGCTGCACCCAGGAGGTGAAGGCTGTCAAGGACGCACCTTGCAGCCAAAAGCACAGGCCCACTGCGAAGTGAGGGTTGGTGACACTGAGGATGTCTCTTTATTTTCAGGTAATCTGAGAGAACTTTATAACCCAGGCTATTAAAATGTTCTAGATCATTTGTTCTTCTTGTTGCTGTTTTTTTTTTTTTTCTTTTCATTAAAAACGAGGAGAGAAAAAAGTACATTTTTTTCCATCCAAAGATTAACGCTGATGGAAACTTTACTTTCTGTGTTTACTTTCTTCTTTTTTAAGTGAAGGGCTTTCCATGGTTGACCTGGTATAAATTTATATCCCAGCCTACCAGCTTTGAAGTAAATCTACATCCATATTTTATTGGCAGTCACCTTTAAAACTGCTGAAATGGTGCCATTTACCCTGCTCGGGACTGCTCTGAAGGGCAAACCATACCAAGGCAAGATGATGTGATTTATTTGGTCAATCAGAGGGGTGGATGGCTGGGCCACGAGGCTTCTGGGTTGCCATCAATAGGCCACCAGCAGTCCCCTGAGCCCCCAGCCTAAGCAAGACTCATGAAACAGGTGTCTCGGGTCAGAGAGCTTGCGGTGTCCTGTCAGCATTGCAGCTTCCCCAACTGTATATGGATATCGAAGTTTCTGCTCCAGTGTGCACAAATATTCAAGAACTGCAGATGACATTTCTGCATCTAAAAAGATGGCAAGTTGACACAGGGATGCCTTCAAAAAATCGGAAGTAGAACAAGAAGAATGCAGCATGCTTAAAAGTTAATAGTCTCCCCATCAGAGTGAACACTGTATAAATTCACCTCTTTAGATTTTTCTGTGTTTGCAAGGAGCTTAATCGCCTACAGAATAATTGCACAAATATATGTGTGTACACACATACTTTTTACAAGCAGTTCAAAGTATGAAATAGACCAACACTTGATCATCATGTGTTCCTGGCAGCTCATGCCCACAAACACTTGTAATTGAATTGTTTTGTAACTAAGCCAGAAATATCTACTTAGCTTCTTTTTTTAAAAAAATAATTCATTTTATTTTTTCATTCTTCTATTTTAATTTGACCAGAGAAAAACACACAGAGAAAGAGAGAGAGAAGGTGAGAAAGCAAGCTCTAAGTCCAGGACTTGAACTGTGGTCAGCTATGTGGGAGTGTCCAGTGCCTTAGCCACCATGCCACCTGCTGGCCCCTTCTATCTAGTTTCTTTCAGGCCTTTGGGTAGAATCAGAAGTTAGAATTCAATGGATACTATGGAACTGAGGAGTAAAAGTGAAAAGACCTGCAAAATACATACACACATACTATATATATATATATACACATATATCTTTTTTAAGAGCATTTCATTTCACTTTCAAGAATTAAATGAAGAGCTTTCTAGTGAAAACTTAATAGAGTTTGAAGCTATTTTAATGCTATGTGTTCCCCTTACCTATATACTTAAACATTCTGGTTTAAACGGCACAACTGCCTTTGTGAATTTGGTCACTTTCCAGGACTCCTCAGAATTGTGAAGGGTGACCTAGGAAGAACTGGGAAGGAAGGGGCTTATTGCAACACTGTGGTTAGGTCTAAAGAGATAAGGCAGCTGTAATCCCCCCCACCCCCCACGCCCCCCATGGAATAAAGAAAACAAGATAAGGGCATTCTCCTAGAATACCGAACTCCAAATAGCAGTTAATTTGTAGCCAAACAAGAAAGGGAACGCTTAAGAGGAGAAAATAAAATTCCCACCTAGGAAATGACATATTAAAATTTGGACAAAAGAAATTTTGGTCCTCTGACTTACAGATGTAGGGGTGTTGCCTTCCACAGTCAATAGAAAATTGGTGCCTGAAGTTCTCAGTCAATTGCTGTTAGAAAAGGAATTTAAATTTCTGTATGTAATCATCCTGCTCCCCAAACCCACATTGTTTTGGGGAGGTTGAATTGCAGAGGATTTAGAGCCACACTATTTGCAGAGAAATTCTGGATCTGATGTACCCAGCTGTGTGACTTGAGGCAAGTTATGGGACCTCTCTGAGCCCTGGATTCCTCATTCGTACGTACACAGAGGCTTAGAGCAGTGAGTGCCTTTAAGTGCCAGCTGACATTATTAGTTTTATCATTATCTGAAACGTGCCATAATTAAAACCAGCAAAAGAACACAGCTCCAATGGTTTCCGAGCATTTTTCTTTTTAAAATGATTCTGCATGAAATCCAAGTTTGTGTTTGAATGGTTTGTCTTATATAATTAAATATATCACATACACAAAAAAATGAACAAATAGGCACATTTGCTTCCTCTTTTCTTTTCATCCCTCCAGCCTAGGAAGGAGGGGGATTGGCCAGTAGTTATCAGAAGACTTCAAAAAGTTTGTGAAAGAATAGAATTGAAGAATAGAATAGAATTGAAGTACAAGTCTATTTTGGTGCAAACCGGTTTTAAAAGTCATGCACAGATTTTTTTTTTCCATAATATGCATTTGCATGAATGTTTTGAGGAGCGCTTGTAACTGAACTGAGACCATGCAGTGGGTCTGGTGGGTTGCTTTAGCCAGACTGTTTCATGGCCATCATTTTTGTTTTCTTCTTCTTTTATTTTTAAGTTTTTTAAAATAAGAGACAAAATCCTTTTGCCGTGTCCTTGCTAAGCCTCTTAGCTGGGACTAGAGGCACATGTTACTGCATCCCACATTCGGTTTTCTTTTTGTTTCAGGTTTGTTATAGAGTGGATGCACTTGCTAGAGAGAGACAGAAAAAGAGAGAGAGAGAAAGAAAAAGTGGAGAATGACTCCCCAGGGGTGTGGCCATGCCTCAATCCTTTCTCTTCCATTCTCCTCTTGGGATTTTGTGTACACATGTGCCTGTGCCTGGCTTGACGGGCACTGTCAGGGGCCATCTGAACCTCCACACCACTTGCTGGGCTTTTTTTTTTTTTTTTTTTTTGGAGAGGTTTTCGCTATGGGGCGTGTGTGCTCACCAGAAAGACAGAGACAGAAAGCGAGAAATCATTCCCCAGGGGGGACGGCCACACCTCAATCTCTTCTCCTCTATTCTCCTCTCGGGATCTTGAGCAAATACACCTGCCCGGTGTGAGTTTAAGCCACTGGTTCCAGGACTCGAATGGCGGTCGACTAAATGGAAGTCCAGCAACGTAGCCATTATGCTATCTACTAGTCCCAACTGGGCTTTGATTTTTTTTTAAAGAATTATTTATGTAATTGTCTTTATTATTATTCTTCTTATTATTATTATTATTTTAATTCGACCAGAGAGAAGAAGAGGGAAAGTGAGAAAACAAGCCACCAGGTCTAGGACTCAAACTGCAGGCAGCCATGTGGGAGTCCAGTGTCTTAATCACCATGCCACCTACTGGCCCCTTTAAAAAAAAAAAAAAAATAAGACAAGGTCTCACTATATTGCCCAGGCTAGCCTTGAGTTCATGATCCTCCTGTCTCAGACTCCCCAGTCTCTGGAGTTACAGGTACACTACTGTGCCCTGCCTCTAGGCTGGATGGGAATCCAACCTGAGTCCCTCATGAAGTTCCAGCCTGTGGCACTAGGCGTCTGAGCAGTATGCAACACCATGGCTGGTGCTGGGGGGACTTCTGAGTGAGGGTCCTGCACACTCTCCTAGGGATTACCAAGATGCACATGAAGTTCAACTTGTGAGTCACACAGTCACCCTAACATAAAATGGACATCAATGAAAATTCTTCTGAACAGGAATATTCTTAACAATGTCTCATGTTTAAGTGACTTTGGAGGCACAGGCCAAAGTAGAGGGGAAAAAAGCGTCACACCAAAATAGATATACAAGCCCAGTGATTATTTAACTAACCTAGTTTTACACCACGTGTCTGATTGGTAATTTTGTTTGTAAATTGCCCTAATGCGCTTTATTACCTTATGTTTGCTCTGAACAAAGTGTTGGGTTCAATATGAGAAGTAATTTAAATATTACCTCTGGCAAGCAATGTAAGATATGAAAAAATCAGATTTTGAGGCCTTTGCCTCAAACTCTGCTATTCCTGTAGATTCAAGGATGACTCATACTGTGTCTTTCAGAATTTCAGATATGAAAAATGGGGACTTTTGTCTCATTAATAAAGTAAATCAATTTTTTGTTATTTATCAAACTGACAAGGTGTTTTCATTGCTTTAACTATGTCATTTAGATGATTAATTGCCCAAGTCTTCATAGTATGTGACAAAAAGGATTTTCTGTCTGAATTTATTTCTGACTTACTTGCAAGGTCTCCTTCCATTAATACTAACTTAGAATTTAGTTCTAAAAAATAATTTAGTTCTTAAAAAATGCTAAAAACTACTAATTTATGTGCATAATCTTATAATTATAGAAACAAGAGAAACGATAACTGGCTAATTATATAATTAAAGAAGAGAAAAATAATCTATTCCAACACCTTCATCTGAAAAAGATGAAAACTTAGGTCCAGCTAAGAGATTATCTTGGCTAAGAAAATAGTTTTGTAAACTTTCAGGTACCTATCTGATGTCACTGGTCAAATATTTTTAATGTCTGCTGTTTGGACCTCAATATTTTGACACCAGGGACTTTTTTTTCCCCCCTGTATGGCACAGGTACTTACTGGAGAGAGATAGAGAGAGATAGGAAGTGAGAAATCACACCCCAGGGGGGTGGCCATGCCATACTCCTCCATTTTCCTCTCAGGATTTTGGGCACACACATGTGCCTGTGATGATTTTTAAGCTTCTGGGGCCAGGACTCAAACTACATAGCTGTGTGGGATTCAGGTGCCTTAAACTTTATGCCAACTGCTGGCCCTACAAGGACATTTTTTTTTTTTAACAAGGACATTTTTAATATAAGCATTTCAATCAAATTTTACAAACATTGAATAATTTGACTTAAGAAAGTATTTTCTGGTGCAAAGACCTTTAGGACAATTTAATTTTGTGATTAATTTTCTCTAGAGTACATCAATGGTTTTTAATATTTTTCTATTTCTTTTTTATTTTACTAAAATTATTTTCACCAGGATCAATTATTTTAATTTAAATTTTATGTCAGTATTTCTTTTTCTCATTGATAAATTATTTTTTTAAAAATAATTACATCTTTGGCCATAATAAGTTTCTTTCTTATGGCCACTATTTCTACAAAGTAGAATTTTCTTGAGTCAGTTTTTCCTAGCTAAATTTTCTCAGGAGTGCTTTAGATTTCACTAATTTTCACTTGATACATTTTATTGAAGACCGTTTCAGTTCTTATGAAGTTTTGATTATAACAGTTAATGTTCATCCTTTCTATCACAAATAATCCCTAATAAATTTTATACATGACTTCTGTGTGTCTTAGTTTATCCATGAAAGAAAAGCAAGGAATTTAATGAGAAAGACACATAGGGAGGAAGAGAAGGAAAAAGAGAGAGAGAGGGAGAAAAGAGACAAGAGAGGACTGAAAAAAATACTCAGGGAGTCAAAGAGAAAGGCAGAAAGTTCTGGAAAGAACGACAGAATGAACCCCCGCAATTATGGGTGGAGGCAGAAGCAGACGTTTCCTGGTGTATTTCCCACATCCTTTTCAGTACCCTGATGGGATCGAGATATTTTTATTTTTAAAAAGAACAGAGCAGGTTCGGTCATGCTAGTCTGGCACAGCATTGGCAGAGCCTGCATTTTCCACCTGGATTACTTACAATTCCACAAACATTTTAATGAGCACCTTGTGTCCTGGGCACCGGAAATCCACACGTGATTAAGGCGGCAGCTGTGTCTGGAAACTGTGCTGTCGGAACTCGGACCTGGGCACTGGGAGCGTGTCCTACGACTGTCAATGAGCTTGTCTCTGACATACAGAAGAACCCGGCCTCTA
The DNA here is from genome assembly GCF_000334495.1 of Tupaia belangeri chinensis. Classification (NCBI taxonomy): domain Eukaryota; kingdom Metazoa; phylum Chordata; class Mammalia; order Scandentia; family Tupaiidae; genus Tupaia; species Tupaia belangeri. The sequence goes on from NW_006203786.1 coordinate 372,125, forward strand.
CCTGGGATCCCTGAGCTTGACTGTGCTGAAGGAGGTGAACTTGCTTTAGAAGTTTGTGATAAGGTTTACTCAATAGTTGAGATGAGAAGAAGCCTCTTGCTTTGGAGTTGCATTTCTGCTCTGCCTATAAAGGTTTTATACTACATAACTCATGGCCAGTTGCTGGCATTTCTTCCCTCAAAATTGGTTTCTGAGAGAGGAACTCCAGCTCTGGAAACACTGTTATCTGAAAAGTACTCTTGGTTTTCATAAGACGTTTCCTCTAATATAATAAGAATTTTCATTTTTTTAGGAATAAAGGTGTCCATTTGCAAAATAATGCAGTTTAAGAGGATAAATGTATAAAGTCAGAGAACTTCATGAAATATGAGACTATAGGGACCAGCAGTTGGCGTAATGGCTATACCACTGAACTCATATAGTCAACCACGGTTTGAGTCTTGGACCTGGTGGCTTAAACTCATGCCAGGCTCATGTGTGTGTGTGCCCAAGATCCCAAGAGGAGAATGGAGGAGAAGGGATTTTGGCGTGGCCATTCCCCCGGGGGGTGATTTTTCGCTTTCTGTCTCTCTGTCTCTCTCTGTCTTTCTGGTGAGCACACGTGCCCTGTAGCAAAAACCTCTCCAAAAATAAATAAATAAATAAATAAATAAATAAAAGAAGAAAAAGAAAAAGACTATCCTTTTGCTTTATGATATTGCCACATATAATTACCTACTTACATGGAAGGTTGTCACAGAAGGAAAGATCACACCGGGGACATAAGCAACTTTCTCTGTAGTTCTAAGACTACATTAGCTAGGAGAGCTTGGAGAAGTCACCCCACCATTTGAGCCTCTTCTGTAAAAGCAGATCCTGATTCTTACCTTTTAACTTCTTAGCGTTCCTAAGATGATAGAGTGTCATAATAAATAAGCATGGATAGTTTGGAAATCCATGAAGTGCTAGACAGAAATAAGATGTCACCATGTATGGAGGCTGATGTCCAAAAACACAACTACACCTGCCCTGAAAGGTTACATTGAAGTTCCAAACTCTCTCTGGGAGTTTCCCTGCATGGTTTGTTGAACAGTGACCAGAATTTTATATTTATGTTATTTCACTACTTAGAACACAAATTTCAGTAAAACAATATTCCAAAATCAACAATGATTCTAAAATACGGTTCCATGCTAGACCACCAGTCCAAGCAAAAGATGAAGATGAAATGCCACACTGGTGATTTCTGGGAGAAATGTAACCAGTTTTCCAGCTTTATGAAAAGTTTGTCCAAAGATTTGGTTTCAGGCTCCAAATGCCAAGTGTTTGATGTAGAAAAGGGAACAGGGACACCCTTGTGGAAACAGAGGGAGGTAAGAAGCCTTCGGAGACACACACTGCAAGTGTCTTTGAACCACATTTGGCATTCGAAGTGTAAAAACAAATGGAAGGAGCTTTGAAGAGATCTCAAGGAACACAAATGATACTGTATTCTACTTGGGAAATAAAAAACACAAAGCAAACAAAAATAAAAGCAGGTCAGTGACAGCACATCACCCTCCACAGAATCTTGGATTCGTGCCTGGGTAATGAGCAAGTGAACAGGCAATTCCTCTCGTTTTCTGAGGCTCTGTGTCAGCCACCAATTCTATCGGCTCCACCTCTGCATCATTTCACGTCAGCTGCTGCTTTCTGTTTACCACGGCACTCCGCCATCCCCAGTCTGGGCAACCTCACCCCATCCACATTATCCCTTACGTAGAGGGCAGGCTGGTACAGGGAAACACCAGCTTAGGAGACGGTGGCTTAGTAAACTGGGGTTCCTCTGATGTAAAGTGGAAATAATAATACTGTCTGTCAGATTCATTGTGCGGGTTAAATGAGATGATGTTTAGGAAAATGGTCAGAATGGTAGCCTCTCACAGTCCAAGTCTTTCCACGCCTGTCTATTTCCGGTCTTTTCTCTTCATTTCTTTCTTTATATAACACATACCTGATCTGGTCATTCTCCTCTTCATTATTTATTTATTTATTTGGGGATACATTTTAAATTCCAGAATGTAGTTGTACCAGTTATCAGTGCTAAAATGAGAAGACTTAAAATACAGAGGCTTAAGTGGAATAGATGCTCCTTTCTCCTAATGTTCAGAGGTGAGCAGTCCTGGGCTGGCAGGGCAACTCCCCCATCTCTAGACTTCAAGCCGCTCCTGTTGTGTCCATCTTCCAGTCAGTGGAAAGGGGCACAACTGGAAGTGGCACGTATCACATAATCTTATCAGTGACAAGTCACAAGGCCATCTCGAATTGCCAGGAAGGCCTATGGGAAATAGAATTGTTTTTTGTTTGTTTTAGCTTTTGGCCATAGGGCTCAGCTGCTCACTGAAGAGACAGAGAGGGAAAGTGAAACATCACCCCTTGCGGGAATGTTCATGCCACACTCCCTTTTCCTTACTCTTCTTTTAGGATTTTGGGCATGCATGCACACCCGCCCAGCATGAGTTTCAAACCACAAGGTCCGGGACTCAAATCATACAGCACAGTCATCCATGTGGGAATCCAGTGCCTTACCCACCTCGCCACCTGCTGGCCCTGGGAAACAGACTCTCTAGTTGAATGGCCACATGCTCAACTAAAGCATGAGAGTTCATTTATTATAGAAAATAATTGTGGATATTTATGAATATCTAACAGTTTCTGCACAGTGATATAAAGGATTGTTCTATCTACCAGTGCAACTATATTTCACGTTCCTTCCCTTCTGCAGACCTCATGGTTTATTAACACTGGATTACTTACTATCTGCAAACTTATCACCTGCTTGCTTATCCCAGTACCTTTGTATGAATGTGTTCCCTTTCTGCCCAGCTGGTGGTGGGCTCCTAGTCATTGTTGAAGCATCAACTTAAACTACCTTTCCCTTGTGAAGCATTCTTTAATTCCATCACTCCAATAGAAAATTTAACCACTATGCTTATCTTCCCTTGGGCTTTATTTATAACTTGATTATGGAACTTTGTTTATTTTTTAAGAATTCTTTTAACTTTTTGTATTTATTTAAATTTGACCAGAGAGAGATAGAGTGAGAGAAAGAGGGAAATTATTTCTTTATGATCATTATTTTTTAATTTTGACCAGAGAGAGAAAGAGAGAGAGCAAGCCGCCAGGTCCAGGACTCGAACCGCCGTTGGCCATGGGGGAGTCCAGTATCCCTAACCACCATGCCAGTTGCCGGCCCTGGAACTATAATTATTTATGAACCCCTCTTCTTACTAGGTTGGAAGCTCCTCAAAAGTAAGGCTTATCTTTTATTCTCACTTTGAATTCCTAAGACTTAGCATTTGCCTGGCTCATATTTAGTCTAGGTATAACAAATAGAGTAAGTTATCCAGGCCTTCAATGTTGAGTTACATTCTTCTTGAGGTTTCTATACTTGCTTTGTAAATTATTTCTGTCATATTCCACTGCTCTCAAAGAATTTTCTGTGTGGTTGCAAATACTGAAATACTTAACAGGCTACTACCAAGGTTGATGGGTTTATTTCAGTATTTTGAAAATCTTGAATAGTTAGTAAGACCCTAAAGCTCAACGGTAGCCTGTCACAACTGCTTGAAAGAGAAAGTAAAAGGAAATGAACCAAGCATAGCAAAACAGTAACTGTCAGCCCAAATATCATAGTAAAGAGTGGAATCATCTGTCATTTTTTCTTTTCACCATTGACTATTTCATTTATATATTTTGAGGCTAGTTTCTGGCAAGTACACATTTCATTTATTTACTTTTTTGAAAGATTTTTGCTATAGGGTACGTGCACTCACCAGAGAGACAGAGGGGACAGAAAGCAAGAAATCACCTCTCCTGGGGGGATGGTCATGCTGCAATCGCTTCTCCTCTATTCTCTTTTCAGGATCTTGGGCATGCATACTCATACGTTCAGTGTGAGTTTCTGGGACTTGAACCATGGTTGACTACATGGGAGTCCAGTGACATAACTATTATGCCATCTGCTAGTTCCACAAGTACACATTGTAAGTAATGTACTTATAAAATGTGGAGTATCAGCACTGGAGGAAGCATAAACTCTTAATCCATGATTTTACATTTTATAATTCTACCAAAGTAGCAAGTCAAATCATTCAGGTCTCATTGGCCAATACCAGATGCTTTGTCATGGCCGTCTAGAATTTCATGTCTAACTTAGATATCCAATGTGATCACTCTGTCTTGCTCAGATCTAAATATTGGCTTGAGCCTCAATCTGACTTTTTCAGGCATCCTGTGAGTTCCTGAAGGCTCATATTCTCTTGGTCTCCTAAGGGCCCTAACATCTACTGCCTCTGTCTTCTCAACTGTGCTAGGTCACAACTGTGGTCTCTCTTCCTACAACTGCAGCCTTCCCCTGCTTCATGCTAAGCCACAGCAGAACTCAGCTCTAATTTCCGATTTCCCTCCGCACGTCCTTATAGGACTTTACGCATGTGTCAGCCTTCACTAAGTTTGGGTCTCTGGAGGAGGTGTTACATTAGGCAACACAAACCCACTAAACATTAGATGTCCCTATTCCATTTCTCACAGTGCTTTGTTCCTCCTGCCACAGCTGGTTCCTGTTCTCCAGGGGCGCCAGCTTTCTGTCATGTAGATCATCCCTTCTTTTATGTGGGTTTCCTACCTCTCCTCCCCTGCTTTTTATTTTCTTTCTGATCCTTGACATTCCTTGGATACTCAGTTTCTCTCATGTTCTTATGATGAGCAATTATGCACCCAAGCTCTGTGGTCCTGGGACTCCCTTTGGATACCCAGAGTCTCATTAATGTGTTTAGAGGAAGAAGGAACTTCCTCTTTATATCAGCAAGTACAAGTGATAGCAGCGTCGACAGGTCAGTGTCTCCTATCTTCCTCATCAGCATCTGTGACAGTTTTGGGATTTAGTTTCCTACTGATATGAATTATGCTACCTACCTCTTTCCTCCTCATAAAGACCTGAAAACAAGTTTAGGGTTTTTTTTCAAAGTTGTATGTATTTCTTCCATGACATAGGGAGAGAGCGAGAGCGAGAGAGAGAATATTCCTGACAAGGACTCAATAGCACCTTCCCAGTCTCCATCAGTCTTTGATCACAGATAAACACAGCCCCAGCATGCTTAGGGAGGTCTCTGGACACAAACCAGTAACTGTCCCATGTAGATCTACCTCCCATTTTACTACCGTGCCGCTGTCTGGCCCCAAGTTTCTTTCTTTCTTTTTTTACAAATTATTTTAGTTAAATTTATTTATTTATTAATTAATTAATTTATTTATCAAGAGAGGCAAGCCACCAGGTTTGGGACTCGAACTGCAATCAGCCATATGGGAGTCCAGTGCCCTTAACCACAGTGCCATCTGCTGACCCCCTGACCCCAAATTTCTATATTAAATAAAAATCTACCCACAGATCATTATATATGATTTAAGAACAAAACCAAGAAGACAAAATGTGTGAACAATTATTGGAATTGAATGACTGACTAATGGTTATAAATTCCAAACTTACTTAAGATAAGAAAGTTTTAGACAACAAAGTACATGTGCATCTGGAATTTAATTCATTCATTGGCACTGAACTCACCAACAGAAAAATGGCACCAGAAAGAAAACATTGGTGTAAGAAAGGCGAACCTATGAAAACATTCCCAATCATTTTATTGCTGGTTAGCTCATAGAGGGGATCCTGTGTTTTTAATAACCAAGGTGTTCACAAGTAGAATGGCCACCTATCATCGTTCTGGAATTATTTGTTTGGCATTGACTATTCTCCATTCCTCCCCTTTTGCCTGTCATCAACTCTATTCCTCTCTCTCCTTTGCTCTGTTCTGCTCCTGGAAGCTGATGGTTATGGATTATTTCACCAAGGCTCCCTGGCCTCCTGGCCTCCAGTTGAGTTCAGCCATGGAAGGCCCAGCAAGACTTTGGAGGACAGGAGATGACAGAGATCTGGTTCCTTCCCTACTCTGGATAGTATTTTCTAGACATGGCTGTTCCTGCAGGACTACAGGGTCTACCTGGTGGTCCCTCTTCCATGACTTCAGCTGTCCTGAATGCCAGTAGCACTGCTCCTTTTCATGGCCCTTGTGCCTTAGGGCCAGAGCAGCTTCCTAATGGCGCCTGCTCCGAGTGTCCACTGCCCTTGCTCTGTGACTCCTCCCACACCTCTCCAGGTAGTCCTTTCATTAAAGCCTCTCTAACTATCTTACTGGGGTAGAATCTATTTCTGGGTAAAGCAGTCAGTAAATATTCTGAATAAATATCTGAGGTAGTAGAGGTATTTCCTATTGGAGTAAGATCGTGGTTTCCGAGTGCTGTCCATGAATTGGCTGAAGATCATTGTAAAAAAATTTTCACTAATCCAGTATGAAATGAAACTAAAAAAGAGCACTCTGGATTAGCACAAAGTTGAACGTGTACTGTATTTTTTCCATTATGCCTTCCTCTTTTGGGGGGGTTGAACTGATGCTTCTTTCAGGATGTGAATGAAGTCTTGAAAAAGTCCCTATTTGGCAACATAGAAAGTTACCAGTGAGTTCCATGAGTTTATTTCAAAATGTACAAGTGTGTAAAATTTGAAAGTCAAGGGGCCAGCAGGTGGTGTAGTGGTTAAAGGGGCTGGATTTCCACATGGCCGACGGCGGTTTGAGTCCTGGACCTGGTGACTTGCTTTCTCACTTTTTCTTTCTCTTTCTGTCTCTCTCTGGTCAAACTGAAAAATAATAATGAGAACAAATGGAATTAAATAAATAAACACATTTTTTAAAGATTTGAAGTAGAGGGACAACTAGACTCTATGTCATCTATGGTGTTTATGAATCACTTCCTGGAGAAAGACATTGACAGAGGTGGCCAGTTCTGCAGTACATCAGGAATGGGATTGCCTGGGGGGATCCATGGGCCACCGTCATCACGATTCTAGTGCTTTCCTGGTATATGCGGCAGATGCTTGTAGCTCGCTTTCTCACAACAGGCTAGGACTAAGATCTGGGGATTCCCAAAGAAGAACCCCGTAGGGCAGGTCTTGCATCTGAGTTTACCACAATCCTGGGCAGGGACATGGAGCAGAACTGTTTGCTATTTTTCTTGGAGAGCAAGTCACCAGTGCCTTAGGAAATGGGCTATGGTAGTTTGTCTCCTCTGGGATCCTGTAGCTATCCACTTATATGGTCAGCTGACAAGAATGGCTGTCCTCAATTAATGGAGTCTATTAATTATTAAAATGAGTCTTAACTTTAAGTCACTGGCTCGATTAACTGCACCCCCTTGAACTTTAACACGGCTGATTTTCTACCCTGGGATTACACTGAGTAGGTTGTCACTTCATGTCCTGACGTGGCCAGCTTTTCTGCTTAGACTTAAGTGTAGACTTTCCTTTCTAGACCTGCCACTGCCATTAACCATCTAGATGACCCTGTTCAAGGCCCTTAACCCCTCAGATAATCAGTTTCCTCAACCTGAAGGAGGATGAAGTTGGTCAGAAAGATCTCTAAATTTTCTTACAGTTCTAATGGTCTATGATCTTCTTGGCTCTGAGTCCATTCAGGAGTATAAAAACCATTCTAACCTTTACATCAATGACTGAAATTTCCATTCATTTTGCCAGCATTTTAATATCTGTGTATGTTACATTATGAAATTTAATTTGACAGATTAGTAACATCAGATTAAAATCCTTGTCAAAAGGATGGTGGTCCAAAAGCCTACATTCATTGCTTCCTAGCCCGCTCTGCTTTTAATCTTTTGCCTTTCCAAACCTTCCTGACTGTAAAACTATCGATTTTAGTTTCATCTAGATCTTGGGCCCACTCACCTGGGTCTTCCTGCTTGTCATTTTGGATCAGCCCTGACGTGACACATTTTGTTCATTCTATGTCCCTTGATTGTTTTTCTCTGACAGAAGAAAACCCAGTATTTTTAATGAAATCAGTGATTCTGTCACCGAGGGCCATTTGAAAAGTTCCTGGGTCAAGTAATTGATTGTTCTTGTTTTATAAGTTGATTTTTTTAAAAAGGATTTTTTTTTTTGCCATAGGGTGTGTGTACTTGTTGGAAAGAAGCAGAGAGACAGGGAGAGGACAAATGAGAAATCACCCTCCAGGGGGATGGCCACACCACAATCCCTTCTCCTCCATTTTCCTCCTGGGATTTTGAGCATGCGTGCACATGCACCCAGGGTAATTTTCAACTTGCCAGGTCCAAGACTCAAACCACATCCAGCCATGTGGGAGTCCAGAGCCATAACTACTATGCCACCTGCTGGCCCATAAATTAATCATTTTAATGGTTTGAGGTTGTTGTTGGTCCTCTCTGAGGAATTAATTTCCTTGGGTTTGTTTATACCATAAATAACTTCATGAGAACATTTAACATGGATCTGGATCCATGTTGTGCCAAATATTCTGATGGGGAGGAACATCTGGATTGTCAATACGACAGGTACGATGTGCCAACAATGTCTGAAATGTTTACCTTTGAATGACGTTTTGGTCTGGAAACAACTTCAGAGGTAGATCTAGTTAACTTGCCTGTTTCCATTGGTCTTGGCAAGTTCCCAGTGAATCTCAATTGCTGGTTTACTTGGGAAACTTCCCCTCTGTGCTATGAATGACCTTGGGCTGGGTGTTGTCCTCTCCCTCTACTTATCTTGGCATCCCTAATCCCTGGCACATGCCTGGCTCAGAGCAATGCTTGGTGCCTACATCATGCTGTCACCCACTTGTGACTAAGTACCGGCATGGAGAGACAGCAAGGAGAGGGACATGTGAGTCCAGCTCATCTACATGATTGTCCTGGCTCCCAAGACCACTTGTCTCAAAGAAATGCTGCAGTCGCCACCAGAGAACGTGCCTGGAATTCTCAGGCTGCCTGTTACTTCATTAGGAAGGTGAGACTAGGAAATGACACTTGGTGGAGAAAAGACAAAGACAGATGTGAGTTTATTTACCATTCACTCGGATGTAGCAGGAAACTTGCCGAGAAATGAGTCATACTTCCATTTACATTGGAAGTGAACTTTTCTGTTCCAGCTCTAGGTCATGGGGCTACAGGTATGGGGTAAGGCTGAATAGAATTCAATGATTACAAAAATTCTTAAAATAAGATACAAACTTTTCCTAGCTTAATTCCTAATTTTAATTTTGGATTGATTTTCTTTTTTAAAATTTAAATAAAGTCTGCAAAGTGTATAGTTAATATTTTACATATTTATGCTTTAAACTATACCTGATGCCATCGGACTTTCATGATAAATGTATATGATATGCAGCAGCTAGCAATGTTTTCCCCATTTTATAGGGTAGGACGCTAAACTGATGTGGAAGTCAAGGCACGTTAGGAAATGACTTTGCAAAATTTCAACTCAAGGTTCCTGAATTCAAGTTGAGGCTTATTTGTACTCTGCCGTGAAGCCTCTCTGGGTTCCTGAATTCTGAGTTGAGTTGTGTTTGGTTTTTCCCAATGACAGGTGGACAACTGAGTGCTAGGAATATTCATGACGAATACTGAACTCACTATAAAGATACTCATTGGCAAGGACTAAAGCATTTATCGTTTTACATCTAACTGCTGATTTTTTTTTCTTCAAGTAATAGTGATTTGGGGGAATAACAAGAAGGATGAAAAGCTAACATTTTCATCTCCAGGGTGCCATTGACTATGTGTCTTTGGCAGAACTATGGCCATTGCCGTGTGTCTGGGGACTCAGGTCCGCATGATTTCTGAAGGGAGGAGACCTCTTCAGGGCCTGGCCTTGGTGATTACCTTCCCACGGCCCTGGTCTCTCCTCCTGTATCCTTCCCAGCCTCCACGGATCCCACTTTTCTCCATCTGTCATTTCCTAGGACCTGCTTATCTTTCCCTTCTCTTAAACCATCAGATGTTCAGGTAAGTCTTGACGTGAACTTACATCTGTCCTTCATCTCACCCAGAACTTGTCCATTTCACTCGGTGGATCACAGAGATCTTTGGAGTCCTGCGGTAGTGAGTTTGATCCTGGTTATTTGACTGTAGACCTTTTAGTCCCTGAGCTTCATACTCTTCCTCTGTGAAGTGGGGATAAATGCCTGTGTGCTGAGGGTCATCCCTCACTCCTTCCCATCCACTTCTCTCTTTTCTCCTCTCTGCCTGCGAGAGGTACATCAATCATCTCTGGCCTCTGGTTCTGGCTGGGTTTGGCCAATGGAGAGCATCACCAGAGACTGGGGAGTGGGAGGAGAGAAGTGGGGTGTTTATTCCATACTGGGTCACTCTCGGATGGCCGCAGAGGTCTGCCCCTGGCCAAACCCTCTCTTAGGCAGCTGTCTATACAGCTACTCCCTTTGGGTTCTGCTAACCACTCTGAACTCTTGCTCCTGCAGGCCTAGGACTGGGGATGCTCCTCCATTTTTCTAGCCCCACGATTCTGCAATTTTTAGTTTTCCTAAACTGAGTTCACATATTTGCAAATAATGTCTTTATTGAAGGCTTCACCTCATTACTAGTTTAAGTGCGCCGTCTGCTTCCTGCCAGGACGTGTAGTTGTGACTATTACCCGAGAATACATTTGGAAGACACCTCTCGGCCTTGTATATATTCAATAAATGTCTTTCCTTTCCCTA
>NW_006203786.1:382732-393358 GCF_000334495.1 Tupaia belangeri chinensis
CCTTTGAACTTTTACCCTTTTAAAATCTGGTTTCTGGTTATGGAACTAAGGATTTTAATCTTCAACTTCGGGGATTATTGGAGTAAACTGGTGGATCTCTTTGAAGTTGAATAAGATTCTTCAACTTTAACAATGCCCTATATCACCATGTGGGGCACTTTTTACTCATGTCTGCAGTTGGCTTTGCCATGGAGGCAGGAATAACCCTCCCTGAGTAACTAGAGATCATCCCTGGACAGTTTGTATAGACTACCCTCCTCCAGTTCCTTGATTTGAAAGCCATGGACCTCTGTCCTTCTGTTTTGAGGACAGTTGGAGGGACAGGAGCTCAGTAGGGATGAGGAGGCTCTGTCAGCAGGAGCCATGCCTGCCCAACAGCACAGGGTCTGCCCTCCCTAGACCAGCCATTACTGATGCCCTTGCATATATGCAGATCTCACCACTAGCAGACCGTGCCCAGCCACTGACTAATTGATTCTCATTTGTTTTTACCATTGCCTCAGTGACTGTAGCATTTTCCCTGAATTTATGACAGATGCTAGCCAAAGAGACCCTCAGAAATTGGGAGATTTGGAATATTTTAAGAGAATTAAGCTCTGGGCTCATTTTAAGAGAGTCAGGCTCTGGCTTTGCACAGGGTTAGAGACTTGATATTCTTTCCATTTTTCATCTCTATAGATCCAAGAACACAATATCCAATTAAGTGTGCGACTGGGCTTCGTGCTTTATCAGGCCTTGTTTCCATCACAGAAGGGCTTCACAAACTGAACAATTTGTATATTTGGGGTAAACATATTTCAGAAATGAATGCGCCCAGCCATCTGAGTTTATATTCAGAAATAAAATTATGGTTAAATATAGAAACAATTGGCTTCCCTCTACACTGAAGATGTCGACAATGAATTTTCTGGAGTTGAACATCATAGCTCTCTGCGCCCCAGGGACGTTCACAATTCATGGCTTATAGATTGCTGGGTCATTTGTGATGGACACTGACCCTGGCTGACTGAGGGCTGGCTTATTGGAAGCCAAGTTTTTAGCAACATTACGTGCTACCATAGGAGTCACTTTGGCTGTAATTTCAAATGTCATATGCTACCTGGAATGGACTGAGTCCAAATTGTCATCACTAGCTTCCTTCAATTAACTTTGCTTTATCTTAGCAGGCGAACATGTCTTATTGTCACTCAGTGTCAGAAGGCAATTAACCCATTGACATAACATGAGAAAGAAAATGTTCAAAGACGAAGCAAACACACGCAGGCAAAATTATTTGGTGCTTTTTCTCTTCTTAATTAATTTCACAGCCATCAAAGCCTGCCTCCTGGGTGTGGCTGCTTTCGTTTTTTTTTTTACCAAATTGCCATTTCTTCAGTCCTGTACACACAGGAAGGTGACAGATTGATCTAACCCAGACTCTGACAAGAAGATGGAGGCAGCTGCATCTGGGGCTTCTACTGCCTTCTAGAAATGTGTCAGGGTCCTTTTCCTCACTCTGGGAGCCGCTGGGGGTGAGCAGAGGGCAAGGCCCAGAGCAGTTCCAGAGTGGATTTGTGTGTAGCCCTCACGTGGTCTATGCCCTGCAGGTGAGAGAGGCAGTGTGCAGAGACGGCCACAGAGCCAATGAGGAGAGAGTGACGACTGTCCAGACAGCAGGAGCTCTGGATGCAGCCTCTGCCCTTGGCCCTACACCTTCTGGAAAGAAAGAAGCAGGGAGCCCAGGGACTCTATGCAAATTCTCCCACAATGCAACTTTCCTGCTTTTTCCATTCTGCCCCTTGCTGAGATGGACACAGCATTTCCAAGCAGTCTCCTTTTTTTCCTTCAGAAATTTTCATCCAGACAAAGGGGTAAGGGAAAGGGTCATGGTGCCTGCTTGGAATGCCCTCATTATCTTTGCTTTGCATTGGGTCACCTTATCTGCTGAGGGAGGCTCTCCTCTCTCACCAGAAGATTCACAGAGAAAGCCCAAACAGGTTGAAATGCTTTCCCAAGTTCACGCAGCTAGCAGATGATGGAGCACCTTCCTCCAAAATATCAACTCTTGCCCAGATATCTGAGCTATCTGGGCTGAAGCAGTGGACCCCTAAAGGGTAGGGTTTAAAACAGATGAGCCCTCCAGGCAAGCTGGACCAGAGGGAGGTACCCCATAAGGAGGGCAGCCTGCTTGTTCAGGAGGGGTGCTCCCTTGCTGAAGTTCTTTTGGTGTGTCATCTCTTAACTCCAAGGTGGGGATAAACTCTTCTCTGTGATTCTGCGTAGGCACCTACCCTGGCACATTGACCGTCACTGTCAATAGTATTAATAGATATTTTTAAAAAGTGTATTTATTTCTGCCACGAGAGAGACAGAGAGTCTCACAGACACATAGCCAACAGTGTCACCGCTCTGAGATGCATCTCCAGCCTCAGCCAGCCAGGGTCCCAGGCATGCATGTGTATGCCCAGGTGAACAGAGACATCAGAACGGACCCAGGACCTTCCCACGTGGCGTCAGCATCGTGGAACACTGTGTCACTGCTGTGCCACTGTGGCTAGATTAATTTTTATTGGACATTTACTATGAGCCAGGATCTCTAAGTGCTCTGAAATATTGCCTTTTTAATGATCACAACAACCTATAAGGAGATTACTATTACTAGCCTCGTTCTACAGATGAGACTGGTGCTCACACTAAGTAAGACTCTTAACTTGACAGTACACAGCTATAAAGTGATGGAACTTGGCCCTCTCTGCCCCCTTTTGAAGTCAGGGTTTCAGCATATCGGATACTCGAACTGTTAGTTCACTTCATCCATTTTTGCTTTATGAAGTCAGGCAAGGTGCCCCCCCTCCAAAAGAGCAAAAGAACCAGCAGAAATTAGTTTCACTACTTCAATGGGCACAACCGCACCCACAAGCACCAGTCCGTGATTAATTCTCTATTCATTTAGTCCAGCACGTGTTGAACATTGCACAAGGACACAGATCACGACTTGTGACATGAGGGAGGTTTGTACAAAGTGCAGGGAACCACAGACTGGCTGGGGAATGAGATTTCACAGACAAAAACACTGGGCTCTTCAGGATCTGCAGGCAACCTCCAGGTATGGGCAGGCACAGGGCACCCACCAGGAGCAGCATGTGCAAAGACATTGTGGTAGGAACACTCACAGGAAGGAGAGATTCGCCGTTGCTTTAGGGTAGAGGAGATATAGGAGGGATTATGAGGACAAGGGGGAGGAGAAAGGATGACAGTCCAGTTGTGACAGGAGGGATTTCAGTTGCGTTAAGAAGGGTAGGAGACCTATCCAACTATAATTTATAGTTTAGGATAGGGTTATTAGTTAATGGAGGTGTTTTAAAAAAACCTGGTAACTTAAGGATATTTGGCTCTAGCACAAAACCAATGATAGAATGCAGTAGGGTAGTATTAAAGACTTTACTACTACCCAAAAGAATTCAGCCAAGTATCTTGCCTCTTTTCATTTTCCCTGAGTTATATCTACCTACAGAGGTAGAATATGCTTTTGTTATTCTTTAAAATGGCCAATTAATGCTATCCCAATTGGTGAGATTCCTTTATATGAAGTTGGTTACATCATAAAGAAATGAACTGGGACCTGCAGATGGTGTAATGGTTATGTCATTGGACTCCCACATAGTCAAGTGCATTTCAAGTCCCAGACCCATCAGCTCACACTGGTGCACGTGTGTGTGTGTCCAAGATCCCAAGAGGAGAATAGGGAAGCCAGGATTATGGTGCAGCCATCCCCCCCCCGGGGGGTGATTTCTCACTTTCTGTCTCCGTCTCTCCAGTGAGTGCATGCACCCTCTAGCAAAAAATCTCTCTCCAAAAAGATAAGTAAAGGGAACCAGCAGTTAGCGTAATGGCTATGTTGCTGGACTCCCAAGTAGTGGATCGCGGTTCGCATCCCGGACCCGGTGGCTTAAAACTCACGCCGTGCACGTGTGTGTGCGTGCCCAAGATCCCAAGAGGAGAATGGAGGAGAAGGGATTGCAGCGTGACCATCCTCCCTGGGGGGTGATTTCTCGCTTTCTGCCTCTATGTCTCTCTGTGTCTGTCTGGTGAGCACACGCACCCTATAGCGAAAACCTCACCCCCCCCCAAATAAAAAGGTCAATGATGCTTTCAGATGGCAAATGATTCAAAAGCCTTGCCACTAGTTCCTGATCTCATTTCTGCATCACAATCAATTGCAGATTGCTGGCTGGGTGTCACCTCTGACCTAAGGCCTCAGAGTTTAGTTCTGGCTTTGCAGGTGGTTGTAATGCAGCCTGGACCAGCATTTGGGAGCTGGGGACTTAGAGACAAACAGCATGAGCTAGCTTACTCCCTCCAGGTGTGGAGAGAAGCTCCCTCTCTTTGCTGATATATTTGTGATAGCCCTAATGAGGATAAATAACCACCCTTCCAAAGTTACCTCAGTCACATAAATTTCCTAAATGCCAAACACCCTTTGTCAGCTGCTCTTTCTATTTTGAAGGGGTTTACTGAAGTCTTTTAGAGACTGGACTTTGTGATGGAGAGGTTCCAGGTCTTATTAGCTCGGCTGAGGGCAGCAGCCTGGGGTCCGCAAAGGAAGGTCTTAGACCATCCTCAAGCATAGCATGGGAACGCTATTGTTCCTTGTTCCAGCTAACCTAGGAGCAGAGGCAGAAGACAGAAAAGCTGGACCTTAGAGCGTCCTCAGGGGATCTGCCGAGATGCTGTCCATTTGTATGAGCCTGATGTTTAAATGTGAACAAATGTCTTCTGAAGACAACATTTAGTAAACTGAGGAAGAAGCAGGAGGGAAGAGTGATAAAGGACTCACTGGGGTGTCACAGGGCAGTAATGCCATTTGCATTCTTTCCATTCTGGACGTCTTTTTTTCCTGCTTTTATCATTGGGTCCTGATTACATATGGAAATTAGGATCCAGCCATTGGCGCTAAACTGGCTTTCCTTTCAAATGCAGACACAGAGCAAAAGGGCACAGCCCAGCGACCTTTGCCTTCCCTGCTGCTGCTGCCGTTTAGCTTCGGGGGAAGGAGCAGGGTGGTTGGAGGAACAGATATTCCTGTGACCCAAAGCTCTGGAGATAATGAATGCCTTATCATTCGGTTTCCCTTATCTGATCTGCTACATATTTTTTCAATTATAAAACCTCAAGCTTATTGGTCAGACTTAAGTTGAGGAAAAAACCCAAAGCTTATTAGTTCATCTCGGGAGTTTCAAGGAGCTGTTTAGTTATCTGACAGCTGCACAGAGCAGCCAGCCTGCAACCTATAACCTTGTCCATCTGCCATCTGTCCACACATCCATCCCAAAACATGCACTGGGTAGGCAGAGATGATGAATAGATAATGGTACCCTTTTAAGATTTTTTTTCAGTCTAGTAGGGAAGATATAACTATAAAAATTTTAATAATGGGGTCAGCAGGTGGTGTGGTGGTTAAGGGCGCTGGATTCCCACATGGCTGATTGTGGTTCAAGTCCTGGGCCTGACAGCTTGTTTTCTCACTTTCTCTCTCTCTCCCTCTCTGTTGCTCTCTGGTCAAATTAAAATAAAAGAATAAAAAATAAAGTTCAATAAAATAAGTGTTTAAAAATTATAATAAAATATTCTAAATGCTAACACATAGGTATGACTTGTTAACTCTGGAATGGTTGATTTGCTATTGCATAGTTGTTAAGAGTTACACTAAAAAGCCAGATTGCTAGGTTCAAATCCTGTTTCTTCCATATACCTTTGCTGTAAAATTGCACAAAATGTTAACCTTTCGGTGCCCCAGTTTCTCATTTATAAAAGGAGGATGAGTGTGGTGTCTACTGCATAAGCTTCTTAGGAGGATGAAATGAGCTAATATATATTTATTCACATAAAAAATCCACAGCAATCATAACCTGAAAGGCAAACGTACAATCAAACAGAGTTTGCATAAATCTAACTTCTGCTCGACAACATTCTTGGACCTTTTTCACACATTGCAGCTCCAGACTTCCCACATAGCGCACACTTAGAATCTCGTAACAGCACGGATATGTAAGTAAACTGGTTACAAGAAAGGATTCCCCCATTAAGGAAGAATAGCTCATTGCAGGCAGTGCTCTTCTTCCTCTTAGGGTCATGGATTCCTCTGAGTATTGCTTCACTGATTTCATCATTGCTTAGTGAGTACCTACTATGTGCTAAACATCATCCTGGACACTCAGAGCACACAACAAAGACTGCTGCCCTGTGGAGCTTTTATTCTGGGGGTGGGGCAAGGGAAACAGATAAAAAGCAAAAAGCAAGAGTACAGATACAAATGATCTAATATGTAACACTGTGGAAAAAAGAAGAGCAAGAGAAAGAAGGCAGGGGTAGGTGGGACAAGGTAAGCTAAAATAGGGGGCTGGGGTAGAACTCATCAGCGGAAAAAAGAAGAGTAAGAGAAAGGGGGTAGTGCTGGCAGGGGTAGGTGGGACAAGGTAAAATCTAAAATAGGGGGCTGGGGTAGAACTCATCAGGATGTGAAGATTAGGAAGTAGGCTGTGGCTATATGTGAGGAAGAGTGAAGGACAGAAAACAGCCAGTGCTAAGGTTGAAAGGCAGGGTGTGCCTTGGGTGTTGGAAGGAGGTCAGTGTGGCTGGCACTGAGCAAGACAGGGAGTGGTAGTAAAGTAGACAAGTTCAAGGTTTAGCATGACTTTGGCTATTTTGAAATGAAGAAAGGTCTTTAGGGCCAGCAGGTGGCGCGGTGGTTAAGTCTCTGGGTACCACATGGCTGATTCTACAGTTTCAGTGGCTTAAAACATGCTGGGCACCTGTGCCTGTGTGCCTAAAATCCCGAGAGGAGAAAGGAGGAGAGGGGATTGCAGTGTGGACATCCCCCTGTGGGATACTTTCTCACTTTTCTCTCTCTTTCTCTCTCTCTGGTGAGTGTACAGGCCCTATAGCAAACGTCCTAAAAAGCAAAGAAAAAGAATGGCTGTAATAAGAATAAACTGACCAAGTTCTGACCAGAGGGAGATCTCTTTGAGGAATGGACAGATGAAAAACTACTGTAGGAATGGGTATTTGAAGTAAAACAGGAATCAAGATAACTGCTCAGGGGAAAGCGATTGACTGTAGTGAGGAAAGATTTGCATGTGTTAGTATCTTGTATGTATGAATCCTGAGAACATGTTGGCTTTATGAGACAGTTTGATGACGTTTGCTGTCTCCCTGTAACCAGTCACGGAAATAAACTCCCTTCTTCTCCAGCCTCTGCCTCTTGTTTCCTTAACTGTAAGAGGCAGCCAACCTTAGTTTGCCAGTAACAGTAGGAGATGAGGGTTCGCTACCCAAGGGAAGCTATCCATCCTTCTCCTGGAGCAGTTAATCCCAAATATTAGCTTGCAACAGGGGTTCTTGTTAATGCATAGGTAGGGGTGGCCCTGCCCCAGTTTCTGGACATGTTGATGCTGCTCACCTGGGGAGAACCTCACAGTTAGAACATCGTTATGCTATTTTACGTAGGTTCTGTTGCTATTCCTGGCCTGCTCAAGTCTGTCCCGACAGCAATTCGGGAATCCTGGCTCTAGGGCACATGGGACTGGACCACTCGCCCACAGACTCTGCTGGCTCTGCACCTATTTCATTTCCCAGCACGTGGGGAACATGATATTTGACCTTGTACTGAGGTTAGGCTAGAAAAACTTCCGATCATATTTTTGACTTAGCATCTCAGCCATGAGCATGGCTCTTTTTTTTTTTTTTTTTTTTTTGAGAGGTTTTTGCTATAGGGCGCACACACTCACCAGAAAGACAGAGAGAGACAGAGAAAGTGAGAAATCACCGCCCAGGGAGGATGGCCACGCTGCAATCCCTTCTCCTCCATTCTCCTCTCAGGATCTTGAGCATGCATGCACATGTACCCTGCGTGAGTTTAAGCCACCGGGTCCGGGACTTGAACAGCAGTCAACTACGTGGGAGTCCAGCGACATAGCCATTACACCAACTGCTGGTCCCGAGCATGGCTCTTCAACTCTGCTATAAACACATTTTATCCTACACACTGAATAAAAATTCATGGAGTACTTTGTAACAAACACAGATTTGGGCCTTTTTGAAAGACAATGTGAAGCAGCGCTAAAAGCCTTTGCACAGGGCCTGACTTACTGCCTTCTAAAAAAAGCATGTGGTTCTGTCCATGTGTGGAGAGGGAACGATTAAAGACCTGGAATGCCATCGCCTCTCCTCATCAGGATGGCACTCATAAGTTAAGGAAAAGGAAGCAACCACTCCCCTAGACTTCTAAATAATGAATGGTTTTGTGACTGTTGTTAAAGAGAAGCTGAAGTAGCACTTGAAACCCCAAAAGGACCCGGCAAGTATTTGTTGTGAAGAGATAATGGGGAGAATATTAAGTGGAACCTGGGAAAACATGAAAACTAGAGTCAGATAACTTAATCATTGCAAGATGAGATCTGAATTATGTGCAACCTACTTTGTATTTGCTTGGTTTTGCAAATTAGATTGGAATTTGATCTATTGGCTGAACATGGGCAATTCTGCATTACTGAGACACCTCAGAGCAAAGGTACTCGACAGGAGAATAAGGAGGCAATCGGCATGTTACGAATGCAAATAATGAGGACACAGACATGCGCCAGTGGGCAAGAGAGAACAACTGGGCAATGATTGAAAACACGCACAGCACTAATGCAATCATTTCTTTGTGACATGTACTGTTCCTACCACAGAGAAGCCCAAGCAGCCGAAAGCTTCCACTGACTCAGACCCACTGATTCCAGAGTATGACTGAGTAAGGAATAGCAGGCCTTAGGGAGATTCAAATTATAAAGCAGTGGCTCATATTTTAAAGCAATGACCAAGTCATCTTCAAATGTGGGGTTCTCGTCACTTTTCTCGGTTTTGCTATGCCCTGGGTTTGGATAGAGGTCTGTTTTCTAGTTGACGTCAACTCCATTTCCACTCTAAGTACTCTCCATTTCCGCTAAGTCCGTATCTCAAATAAATGACCATAATGCTTAGCTGATAGTGTAGTCATCAAAATAGAGTGGAGCAAATGTAATTGTCTTTTGTGAAGTTATTACCATAGGAGTATGAATCCCTAAGTAAACGCATTATTCACCAAGTCAGTCTACTTTGCAGGTCTGAAATACTTCCCTCCTGGACGTCAGATTGGTGACTGGGGACAGGTGCCAGATTTGGGGCTATGAGACGTGGGTTAGAGTCTTTGCTGAGTTTCATTACTGATCATCTTGGGAAAGTCACTTGTCATCCCAGAAAATCTACGCAATGATTCCAGGTAAGGGGGTGTTGGAAGGCCAAACGTGATAGCTTGTGTAGGCATGTTTTGAAATCCTGAAGTGCAGTGTGAATGTTTTCTGTTAGTATTATCTATGTGTGAGCATCAGAATTTACATAGCTTTTCAGAACTGTTGCTGGAGGATACAAAACCTTTTAAATGAAGGAGCTGTTGACATATCAAGAAAATATTGCATTAAGAGTAAGAATGGAATTAACCAGTTGGATAATGTGCTTAATAATTAAAATTGAATATAGGCCCTGTATCCGAAAAGAACAATTACCAATGATATTAAGACTAATTTGCATTTAGTGAGATGTCCTGAATTAAAAGTCGTTCCCGTGAGTCACGAATCATGGCTGTGGATTTTGAGAGTACGCTATTTTTAAAGACTAGCGTGCCATATTGGATATAGCGTATGTATGTGCCATCTCAGTCTTACCATTTGTTGACACAGGTAGTTCAGACTTAGGGTCTTACCTAAGCTAACCCATGATTAGGTGTCAGAATACAACTCAAAATAGAACCCTTATTTCGGAATTTACAACTTGTTCTCACTTGGTCATGTTGAAAAAAAAAAAAAAAGATCTGAATTATCTAGTTAAAACTGTCTGGACCATAGACTACAGTTTGGCTTTGCATCTGGATTTTAACTTTGCAAGTCATATTCAAAATATTTTAAAATATAAGACTAAGGATTATGTAAATATGGCCTACAATGCAGTTTTACTCATATACCAAAATAATGATTTTTCTAACTTGTGAAGATTTTGTACAGGAAGAAAACCCTTCAATTCCTCAGTAATGTTTTCTGTATGAACATAGGCTCATAAGTAACACAGAATAAATGTGTCCTATATGAAAAAGTTGGTTGTACCACAAATACATTTAAAAAATAAACCTTTTATGTTGAGATAGTGTATATTCACACACCTTGATCTATCCCTCTGTCGATAGCACAAAATCTTGATTTCTGTAGTTACAATGCTAAATCTTGAAAGGGGGTCGATATTATTTTTCTTTCTTAAAATTGTCTTAGCTGTTTGAGTTTTTTTCTCTTTCCACATAAAGTTTAGAATTATGCCCCAGCGAGGGGGCAGGAGTTCAGGATCCCCACATGGTGACATGATATAGGGAACAAGGAGTGCTAGCTACTACTTGGCAAGGATGACAGTCCCAACACCTACTTGGCTTCCTAACGCCACTCGGGCATTGGGGGTGAGGGTGCTGAGCTCCAAAGGGTGGAGGTCTAGGTGTCCCTGCCACTCTTTGCTGGTGTGTGGGGCCATGTTTTTTCAGTAGTGATAGGCCAGGAATGAGAGGTCATTATCTCCCAGTTTTTCTCC